>NC_037678.1:16831188-17157091 GCF_003255815.1 Theropithecus gelada
CTTCCTTCCTTCCTTCCTTCCTTCCTTCCTTCCTTCCTTCCTTCCTTTCCTTCTTTTCCTTTCTTCTCTCTCTTTCCCTCTCCTTTTCCTTCTCTCTCTCTCTCCCCTCTCTCCATCCCTCCCTCCTTCTCCCTCCCTCTCTCCTTCTCCCTCCCTTTCTCCCTCCCTCTCTCCCTCTTTCCCTCCCAGGCTGGAGGGCAGTGGCATGATCTCGGCTCACTGCAGCCTCCGTCTCCCAGGTTCAAGTGATTCTCCTGCCTCAGCCTCCCGAGTAGCTGAGATTACAGATGCCTGCCATCATTTTTTTGTATTTTTTGTATTTTTAGTAGAGACGAGTTTTCACCATGTTGGCCAGGCTGGTCTTGAACTCCTGACCTCAGGTGATCCGCCCGCCTTGGCCTCCCAAAGTGCTGAGATTACAGGTGTGAACCACCGCGGCCGGCCAACAAAGTAATGTCTTATGCAAGGATCTCCACTGTGGCTGTGACTGCTGCCTATAAAACAATACACCAAAGACAAAAATAAAGAGTACAAAACAGGAGTTGTACGTAAGGCTTTTGTGTTCTGCGTGGTACCAAGGAAAAAGATACCACTCAGACCAGTCGGGATGCGTAGTCCAGAGCTCTGTGAGAAGTTCTTTGTCCTTCTATGCCACTTAAGAGTTTTTCTACAATACCTTTAACCTACACCATTTAATAAGCTTAAAAGGAGCAGCACATGCATTTACTGTATCGCTGCTCTGATTCTTTGGCAAATTTATAAGCTGCTCTTCAGTTGGGGGCATGGCTTTGCCTTAGAAGATCGTCTTTAAAGACACTTGCTGAGAATGTTCACAAGTGTGTTGCCTCTTCATGCTCACAGGTGTGTGTACTTTCTTGTTCTTTGCCTTTCCCTATTTCACCCAGATATTTAAGGTAAGTGGGTGAATTTCGATATTGTATGAATGGATAATAGTCCCCTGTGATTATCAAGCACGACACCCATGAGAAACTTGCACATTCAAATTCTCACCTAATCATCATAATACACCGGTGGAAACAGGAATTTTTGCCCATATTCTGTGAGTGAGACTATTGCAATTCAGAAGGAATGTCTGTTTTGCTCTGGTTTAATGTCTTGTTCAAGGTCCTACACCTGGAAAGCCAGGATTCCAGTGTAGAACTAGCAAGTCTTAAGTTCAGTCCTCTTCTCCTCCACAACACCTGATTCCAAAGTCACTTCTACATAGATAACCTCACTAAATATTGTAGCAGCTGCAAATTATAAAGCCCAGTTCTGTCGTTTGGTTGACACCACACTGTCGAATTCCACTTCCTTTGCCTCCATTTCTTTGTTTTCCATCAAGAAGATTTGGTTTACTTTCGTGCTCTGAATTTCTGGTTTTCTTTCACTCCTCCAGGAATCTCATACATACAAAGGACCCCAAAATTACCCTCCCAAAGCAGGCTGTCTTTCCCTGCTTGAGGAGGGCATTCCTGGGAATTGGGCTGTTCTTTTTCCAGCAGCCCCCTGGCCTCAGTTGCCTTATCTTTTCTTAAGAACCATCTCTGCTGTGACACCAGATCAGCAGACCAACCACTACACTCCCTTGCTTAAACCACCCGTGGCTTAAGGCAGGCTGCACTTCTTCAGGCCTACAAGGATCTGTGGGATATGGACCCTGTCCACTTTGTAGCCAGTTCCTTCTCTGACATTTTCTTTTCCAGTCTTATGTAACCACAGGCCACGTTCTCTGGCCTCTGGGACTTGGACCTCAGGTGTGTGCTGGTACAGTCACTCTCAGAAAAGAAAACAAATTATTAAAAAGTAATTGTAGCCAGGTGTGGTGGCTCACGCCTGTAATCCCAGCATTTTGGGAGGCCAAGGCGGGTGGATCACAAGGTCAGGAGATCGAGACCATCCTGTCTAGCACGGGGAAACCCCGTCTCTACTAAAATTACAAAAAGGTAGCCAGGTGTGGTGGCGGGCGCCTGTGGTCCCAGCTGTTCGGGAGGCTGAGGCAGGAGAATGGTATGAACCCGGGAGGCAGAGGTTGCAGTGAGCTGAGATCGCGCTACTGCACTCCAGCCTGGGCGACAGAGCGAGACTCTGTCTTAAAAAAAAAAAAAAAAAAGTTATTGTAGTACTTTTGTAGTATAGTCATGCATATGACGGAGATACATTCTGAGAAATGCATTATTTGGCAATTTCATTGTTGTGTAAATATCATAGAGTGTACACCTAGCCTATATGGTATAGCCCAGGGGTCCTCAGCTGCTGGTACCAGTCCATGGCCTGTTAGGAACATGACCACACAACAGGAGGTTAGGGACTGCCCGCTAGTGAGAGAAGCTTCTTCTGTATTTACAGCCACTCCCTACCACTCACGTTACCCCCTGAGCTCTGCCTCCTGTCAGATTGGCAGTGGCATTAGATTATTGCAAACCCTACTGTGAACCGAGCATGAGCGGGATCTCGGTTGTGGGCTCCTTATGAGACTCTTAATGCCTGATGATCTGTCACGGTCTCCCATCACCCCCAGATGGGACCATCTAAGTTGCAGGAAAACAAACTCAGGACTCATGCTGATTTTACATTATGGTGAGTAGTATAATTATTTCATTATATATTACAAATGTAATAATAATAGAAATAAAGTAACAATAAAGATAATGTATTTGAATCATCCCTAAACCATCCCCTTCCCTCAACCTTTGTCTGTGGAAAAATGGTCTTCCAAAAAAATTGGTACCTGGTACCAAAAAGGCTGGGGACTGCTGGTATAGCCTGTTGCCTCTAGGCAGCAAACCTGTGTAGCATGTGACTGTACTGACTACTGGAGGCAATTGTAACACAATGGTAAGCATTTGTGCACCTAAACATGGAAAAGGTACAGTAAAAATACGGTATAGATGGGCTGGGCGCAGTGGTTCATGTCTGTAATCCTAGCACTTTGGGAGGCCGAGGCGGGCAGATTACGAGGTCAGGAGATCGAGACCATCCTGGCTAACACATGAAACCCTGTCTCTACTAAAAATACAAAACATTAGCCAGGCGTGGTGGTGTGCACCTGTAGTCCCAGCTACTTGGGAGGCTGAGGCAGGAGAATTACTTGACTCCGAGAGGCAGGGGTTGCAGTGAGCAGAGACTGCGTCACTACACTCCAGCCTGGGTGACAGAGTGAGACTCTGTCTCAAAAAACAAAACAAAACAATATATATATATATATGTATATGTGTATATTATATGGTATAGATGGCATACCTGTATAGGGCACTTACCGTGAATGGCGCTTGCAGCACTGGAAGTTTCTTTCTCTGGGTCAGTCAGCGAGTGAGTGGTGTGTGGATGTGAAGGGCTAGGACATTACTGTATACCGCCATAGACTTTCTAAACACTGTGCACTTACGCTACAGTAAATTTGTAAAACTGTTTTGCCATCTTTAGTCATGCTACGTTAGTTTACTGTAACTTTTTTACTTTATAAACTTTGAAATATTTGTAAACTTTTTGACTCTTCTGTCATAACACTCAGCTTCTAACAAACACATTGTATAGCTGTACAAAAGTGTTTTATATCCTTACACTGTAAGCTTTTTGCTGTTTTAAAATCTTTTAATTTTTACTTTTTAAACTTTTTTGTTGAAAACAAAGATACAGCCTGGTGTGGTGGCTCACGGCTATAATCCCAGCACTCTGGGAGGCTGAGGCAGGTGGATCACCTGAGCTCAGGAGTTTGAGATGAGCCTGGACAACATGGTGAAACCGCATCTCTACTGAAAATACAAAACATAGCCAGGCATGGTGGCGGGCACCTGTAATCCCAGCCACTTGGGAGGCTGAGGCAGGAGAATCACTTAAACCTGGGAGGCGGATGTTGCAGTGAACCACATTTGTGCCACTGCACTCCAGCCTGGTGACCCAGCCTGGGTGACAGAGCGAGACTCTGTGTCAGAAAAAAAAGAAAAGAAAACGAAGATACAAGTGCACACTTTACTTTAGCTAAGGCCCACACAGGTTCAGGATTATCAGTATCACTGTCTTCCGCCTCCACTTTTTCTTTCACTGAGAGGTCTTCAGGGGCATGAACATGCATTAAGTTGGAGTTAGGGTAGGGAAACCACCTCACCACAAAATAGTTACGGATCAGGATGGAAAGAACTTACTTAGCCCATTGGCCACGTGGCCAGCCAAAAAGCTCATGTTGTTTTCACCCAATAAGAACCTATGTCTATTAAAAATAATCATGGCTTCAGTTTCTGTGACTACCTCTGGGAGTCCATTCAACACATTAATTATCCTCAGTGTGAAAAGACTTCCTGTCTTGTTTATTTTCTTAGCCTCATTCTGTGCCTTTCAGTTTGTCCAATCTAGTTCCTCTCATAAATTGGTCGCTGTCTTAGCTTTTTCCCAGCATGTTGTCTGGCTCTGCATAGTGCTGTCTTCAGTGAGCAGCTGAGATCCTGATGGGTCATACTTAGCCGGGGGTTTTCAGAGCAGGAGGATGGGCCTCTGCTTTGGTCAGCCTGTTGGTATTGATCCCCAGACGTTTGTTCTCTGGACGTAGTTAGTGGATGTGCTAATAAGGGACCCTCAGCTGACTGTAAATAACAGCGTATTTGGTGTGCTTGAAGGGAAAGCCTAGATAGTGTACAGAATTTTCTGCAACCACATGGAAAAGTTGTCTCTACTGCAGTGTTGTGACTGAGCCTCTCTTCAAATGGCATATCTCACAAAATATGGCAGGAACCTGGGATTAGAAAGGGAAATTTTAGAGCTGAGATGGAAGGAATGAAAACAGAGTGATGACAAATAAAGGGATTGCTCAGGGTGGACATGAGTGGTGACTGGACTGGGCAGGCCTGGCACAGAGGCCTGGAGTAGGGGTGGACACTCTGGTTCATGGGGACAAAGTGACTTTGGCAGAATGCATTTGACATGGGATTTCAGAATGGTTAGTTAAGTGGTTTTCTGTATGGTTTTATTAATTTTCATCCTTCATTCCTTGTTTCTTTTTTCATTTGTCACATTAGAGAATTAGTGCTAGTTGGTTTCTTGAGTACATTCACTAGTGCTTGGGACTCTTCACAAAAGAAGCATCTGTTGGGTCAAAAGCCTTCTCCAGTAACCTGTGGCTTCGAGCCCTCGATTCCACTGTGGGGATTTGAGTGTTCTCAAGTGGGTGTATTGATCTTTAAGGGCTCCTCTGTGGCTTTCTGGATTTCTGCAAGATTATAATCTGACCCCAAGGAAATATTGAGTAGATGAGGAGAAGAACTGGGTCAACAGAGAGTCCAGGAATGTATCAATACTGGAAAGGAAAAGAAAAAGCTCTTATTCTGTCATAGCAGCTGAGAGCGGATTCACAAAATATACCTCCAAAAGAGGTCCTTGATGGAAAATGTCAGTGATTGACTCAGAGTCAGTCAGAAGCACTCATTGGGATGCCTCCCAATAGTTCTAGAGCCTGGTTTCATTGGATATTACAAGAAAATGAATCGATAAATCCATGGTACACTGTGGGGGTAGATGGATGGATGAATGGGTAGGAAGGTGAGTGAGGGGGTGAATGAGTGACTACAGGAAGGAGATGGAGGGAGGAAAGAAGAGACCCACCAACGTGGGCCGTGCAGGAACAGGTGTTGATATATTTGGAGAGGGAGAGTGCAACGTGTACAGTGAAGAGGGGTATCCTTTGGGTATCAGTTGGATGTTTTAAACAAGAAAGAGCCCATTCATTTGATCTATAACGAGATCTTGGTTGTTGACCCTGGTCTTGTGGCTCCATAATGTCTGTGCTCTGAATAGGCATCTTGGCAGGTCTTTTTGCCTTCTCATATTTGCAGGATGGCTGCAGGGTCTCCAACCATGAGTCAACAGTAACATTTATCCCCTTCTCGCTAACCGGTTGTTAAACATTTACCAACACACTCTGGCTCCATGTCTTGTATTCACAGCAAGTGACATAGTAGAGGCTCAGTAAATATTTTGGGGGTGGCCAGGTGTGGTGGCTCATGCCTATAATCCTAGCACTTCGGGAGGCTGAGGCAGGTGGATTGATCTTGAATGCAGGAATTCAAGACCAGCCTGGGCAACATGGTGAAAACCTGTCTCTACAAAAAGTATGTACGTTAGCTGGGTGTAGTGGTACATGCCTGTGGTCCCAGCTACTCAGGATGACTGAGATGGAAGGATCGCTTGAGCCTGGGAGGTCAAGGCTGCAGTGAGCTGTGATCGCACCACTGTTTTTGAGCCTGGGTGACTGAGATTCTGTTTCAAAACAACAACAACAACAACAAAGAAAAGAAAAAGAAAAAAATTTCTGAACAAATGCACAGATGAAGTAGAGTTGCCATCTAAAAATGTAGTTCCCTCTGTTAAATTGAAATTTCACATAAACAATGGACAATTTTTTTAGTATAAATATATCCTAAATATTGCAGGGCACATGTTTATACAAAAAAATTTATTGTTTATCAGAAATTCAAATCTAATGGCCATCCTATAGTTTAATTTGCTAAATTTGTCAACCCGAGGATATAGGAATCATTTTATGGGAACAGATTTGAAGGCTTATCTCTGTTTCCCCAAGTAAGGGCTACCTGTGACCTGTGCTGATCATACTTAATTAAGCATATGGGGCGAGATGGAAATTTGAGTGTACATTGTGCAAGGAACTGGGACAATTTATCTGGAGGGAAACATGAGTTTGGAATTAGTAGTTAGTAATGGGGAGTTAACTCAGATTTAAATAAATTTGTGGATGGTTTGTAACTCTTTAGAGAAATTTCTTAGTGCTGGTTTCAGAACAGTAAAAGGAAAGCCATTGTCAGCTGGGATCTGCCGCGTTTCCATGGGGGCCCTTTGCTCAGTGATGTCTGTCTGTGATCCTGGGAGAGTGACAACTTTAGCCTCGCCTGTGCGATGCCACTGCAGTTGCAACTGGGGGCTCATCTGCTTTCCAATCCTTGCCACGTGTTGTTTGATTGGGGAGCTAGGGGAAGAGAATTTCTGAACTGGGAACTTGTTTGAAATACAAATACTTGGACTCTGTTTCAGAGGCAGACGTTCTGGGGACGTAGGGCCTGGTGATCCTACATTTCACCCAGCCCTCCAGAGGACCTTGATGCTGGATAAAGTTTAGGAGCCACTGCTATAGATAGTACAAGGGGATGGCACTGTGGAAGAATGTTTGCTTTGCAGTTAAAAGGATGACTGCATATGCAGTGTGGGGATGAGAGTGCAGCCAGCCAGGAAGACATTTTGAAAAAGTCACTCAGGTGTTACCCAGTATCCAGTTACCAGTCTGCTCATAGGAACATTAATTCAAAGAACCAGGACAACATGGATCTGTTGTACCTCTAAGAAGTATTGGAGGACTCAGTGAGCTTGGAAAAAGACCATCCTATTAGTGGTAAAAAGAGATTCATGAGTGATGTTAAGAAATGGGAAAAGCCTGAGGTGATAGGCCGGTAACTCTGGGTTGTGGGCCTGACCTAGCCAGTAACTTAACAGAGTGATCTCATACAACTGCTTAATTTTCTCTGGACTTCCATTTCTGATTGTGTAAAGTGAAGATTTTGAAGGAACGACTCTAATTCTGATTCTTTCTAGCTCAAGCTTCTCATGCAAAGGTAGGAGCCCAAAGATGGCGGAAGTGGAGCTTCCATCAATTAAGCATGGAGTTCAGGTATTCCTGCTACTTAAATAGTCTCTTCTCCTTCCTGACTTCTTTCTACCTCTTGCCAACATGTCCTTCTGGCAGCATACCTCCAAAGGATATGAGAGGGGACTGCCTTTGAATTCCAGAGGACAATCTGAAGGGGGTGAGAAATGTGTCCTATGTTCATTACACAAGAGGTAATCTTTCCATAACCTGAGATGGCATAGATTGGAATTTAGAGTATGTGGAGGCAGAGTGGGGTTTGAATGGGTCAGAGAGCTGCATGTGGTTGCTGTTCCTTCATACAAGTACTTGAGGCCAGTTGGGCCAAGGGAGGCCACAGGCCTGAGTGAGAACAAGTTGGGTAACAATGTAGGACCATGCCACAGTCAGTTTTACCTGAACAGTGAAAATTATCCTGCCAATTTCTTTTGTTTTTCCTTTCTTCTATTGATTTGTTATCAAGATAAATTTATATTACAGTTCTTAATTTGGCATTTATATGATTAAACCAGTTATTATTTGTCATTGTCCTGAGTAGATTATGTGTTGTGTTTTATCTCATTTTTGACTTTGGTCATCTAATTCTATTAAATGGATATAATTATGTCACTCAGTTTACAGATGAGGTCTCAGGCTTAGTGAGGGTAAGGAATGTCTCCATGGTATCCCGCCAGAGAAGCCGAGGGTTGAACCAGCCTTATCTGACTCTGGAGCTGGGATTTTTTTGTCTCCATGCTCTTGAATATGAGGCTATTCTCTGAACCAGGGGGTCCTCATTTTTCCAGGCCAAGACCAGCTTTTTGCATGTCTTTGGAGTTACTTGAGCATGTGTGTGATGGAAGAGGGGCAGCATTTTTAGCCTGCCGATCACCGTGGTGGTAGGAGGGCAGGAGTCAGTCTGCATGGACCAGTTTTCAGGATGATTCCGCTTTTCATTATTAACTACTGCATAATCATTGTTTTGTTTTGATTGTTTTATTTTATTTATTTATTTATATAGTTTTTCTTTGAGACAGGGTCTTGCTGTCACACAGACTGGAGTGCAGCAGCACCATCCTGGCTCACTATAGCTTCAACCTCCCAAACTCAAGTGATCCTCTCACCTCAGCCTCCTAAATCGCTGGGAACACAGGCACACGCCACCATAGCTGGCTAAGTTTTTAAATTATTTTGTAGGCGCGGGGTCTCACCATGTTGCCCACGCTGGTCTTGAACTCCTGGGGTGAATCGATCCTCTCACCTTGGACACCCAAGGTGCTGTGATTACACATGGGAGCCACTGTGCCCAGTCCTGGGCCCTCATTTTAAAGTGCTGAATATCAAGGAGGAAGAGTAAACAAATACATGGATTGATCATTTATGTATTAAGAAATTTTAACCTGAAGGAAAAAAAAGAAAAAGAAAAAAAGAGCCTAAAACAGAACCACCAATTAGGTAATTAAGAGTGCTGACCTGGTTTGCTGTGTCCAGCTGTGTGTGCTGGCTTGTGTGTTTCAAATAAACCACCAGTGACCACGGAATGAATGAATTCTGAGCTGTGATTGATGTGCCTCCTAGTAGCCAGATACGGTTCCCTGCATTTATGTACTAGTGGAATAGCAGGGGGGATTCCTAGCAAAAGGCTGTTTAGGGATACATTTTAATGTGGTTCCAGAAAGGAGCGGAAACAGCCCTCTCATTTTTCTTTATCTGATCCTGGGGGAGCTGGGACTTTTTTTAAAGAACCAACTGTATCCATTCCTTTAATGATCATCTGAACAGCCAAACCTTCTGGGACTATCATGTATAATCCTTCTCTAAGCTGAATCTATTTTCCCTCATCTGTAGATATATCTGTCCCCCTCCTCCTCTTAAAATAAAACTGATTAATTATAAGAAAATAGATATGAAATGAAGCACTGAGTTTCTTCTTAGCACATCTCAGCCCTCAAGTGATAGGATTTTGCCCTCAAGATGGAGAGGTTCCATAAAGGGCGATTTTTCAGAACAAACACGCAACAAATTAGCCACAGGATAGGCAATTTAGGTGCCTTTAAAAGTGTAGCTGTCATCCTCACCGTTGACAAATACTTACGATATACCTTCTGTGAGTACAAAGGCGATGCAGAGCAAATTCCTGAGGCACAGAGTCCACACCATGGAAACATAATTTAAATTTCACTCTGGTTGAGGCTGTTGAAGAATGCTCGGGGTCAAGGTTTCTTCCCTGTGTTGTTGCCTGTGCTTTCTTTTTTAGAGACTAATAGGTTAGTGGCTTTTCTTGCTGGCCTCAGCAGGGTGCATGCTACCCACATGTAGACACACACACATACACACTCTGTACCCCTCACCCCTCACATACACAGACACACACACACACACACATACACACACACACTCTGTACCCCTCACCCTTCAATGTCTATGACTCTAATCACTGTTTGTTTCCTACACTTCTCCACCCATACTTCTCCACCCATTTCTTTCATCTCTTCACCACTTAGAGCCAAGGAGGGGTTTCCTGATTAATTTCTATTGATGACGGAGTGGACTGTGTGACTCACCTAGTTACCCCATGGCTGGACCCACCTTGTAGCCAGTGGGTTCCTGGCCTCAGTGAACATGCCCCTCTTGTGCTGGTCTCCTCTAGAAGCCTTCAAGCCTGTGATCCGTCTGCTGCTGCCTGCCTGAAGACTGTTGAGATGCTCAGTGCAGGGCCATTTCTCCCACTGAGGCTGGCATCTTTACTGGTTCAAGGCCATTCATTTCCAGTGTTAGGCCTGCCATCCAGGCTCCAGCTTCCCTGTCCAGGTAGGATTTGCCCTTTCCCCGCCCCCCATCCCCAGGGTTGTGCCAAATGGGATAATGGTAGTGGTTAACATTCTTCAGACTCAAACTGCCTGGAGTTGAATCTTGGCATTTGCTCTACTCGTTGGATGGTTTGGTTGGGACAAGTTACTCCAACTTCTCTGGACTTCAATTTCCTCCTTTACAAAATGGCATACCACTCAATATGCAGCACACATTAGCTCTTACCTTTATTTTCTGAAATCTGGAGAAGGTAGTGTCTGTTTAAAACCCGTATTTCTAGGTCAGGCACTGTGGCTCACACCTACAATCCCAACACTTTGGGAGGCTGAGGCTGGAGGATTACTTGAGGCCGGGAATTTGAGAGTAACCTGTGCAACATAGCAAGATCCCATCTCTGCAAAAAAAAAAAAAAAAAAAAAAAAACCTAAAACAATAAAAATAAAAATTAGCCAAGCATAGTGGTGCTCACTTGTAGTCCCAGCTACCTGGGAGGCTGAGGAAGGAGGCTCGCTGGGAGCCCAGAAGTTGGAGGCTGCAGTGAGCTGTGATCACACCACTGCTCTCCAGCCTGGTGATAAAGCAAGACCTCAACTCTAAAACAAACACAGACAAACTCATATTCTTACCTTTTCCCGTCTGTGTGCTCTTTCCTTTTAGTCTTCTTTCTGCTTATATCATTTGGCCATAGGTAGCAGTCAGTTTTCCTGAACAGCATCCTATGTTATCAGTCAGCTGTGGACAGCTCACCTAACTTCTCTCTAGTGAGGAGGTTGGCCTCATTCCTGGTTTCCAGGGTATCCTTCAGACCCATGTTCTATTCAGTATTTTAGGACACATTTAAACGACAGTGTGAAGAATTGCAGATTGAGGCATGGTATAGCAGAGGATTTTAACACAGGGGTTAGAACCCTTGAAAGAGACTAATCTATTCTAACCTTCAGATCTCGGTTCTTCCCTGTCTCCTTTCCTGCTGCAGACCCCCTGGAACCCTTTGCTCTGGCAGGTTACACACGTGGAAGCCTGGTGGCCACACCTTGCTCTTGCACAGCTCCTAACCTAGCTGGGCTGTTCTCTCTCCTGCCTTGCTTCACCTTGTTCACCTGGGGAAACTGCTGCACCTCTGTGGGATTAAGCTGGAGCTTGGTGTCTGTCACCCTACAACTGCTCCTATAACACTTGGCCCACTCTTGCTTGCTTGGGATCTGTATCCAGCACAGTGCCTCGTACACAGCAGGGGCACACTAAACGATGAGCAAATGATTTCCTACATAAAGCTTTGGGACAGTTTGCTACCAAAGATCTTTTCCAGCTGTGTCATTTGTTGCTTTGGACATTTCTAAGTTTTA
The DNA here is from genome assembly GCF_003255815.1 of Theropithecus gelada. Taxonomy (NCBI): domain Eukaryota; kingdom Metazoa; phylum Chordata; class Mammalia; order Primates; family Cercopithecidae; genus Theropithecus; species Theropithecus gelada. The sequence goes on from NC_037678.1 coordinate 16,842,970, forward strand.
ACTGGTCTTTTGAGAAGAAACATCATACAGCATTTATCTTGCATTCTAATGCCTCTTTTTCAAAATAATGACTTCCCGTTGAAATGTGCCCCTGGTTTTAAAGAATTTTGCCATTTCCTTCTCTAGTGTGTAGGACCACCCCGTTACACTGGGATGGGCATACCTGCCATTGTGGTGGTCCTTGATTTATTCTACTCAAATGACAGCAGAGCTGTTGGAATGTTATGAATTCCTCAGGAATTTGCATCATTCTGTTCCTCTGCTCAGAAAAATCAAATGAGTGCCTTGTGCCCATTGTGACCAGTCTAAATGCCTCTGATTAAAAGAACCTTTTGTGGTCCTCCAGGAACTCTCTGCACCTGCTGCTGTCATTCCCATTCTCCTTTCTCCAGCCAGCCAGGGACGAGTTGTCCCTTTCCCCTTGACATACAGTTTGGCTTCTGAGCCTTTATTGCCACTGTCTTCCTAACTTGTTCAGTTCTCTGGCCAGTTCATCACCATGGCCGTCCATTAGACCGTGACCTAGCCATTTTCTGGGGCCAATTCTTCCAGTTTTCATTTTTAATTTGATTCTTTGATTCACTGATTCAGTGTCTTCTCTTTTGAGAAGACTTTAGTCTTTTAAAACCTTTCCCCAGACTGGTTATTCCTCAAAGGCTTAACACTGAATACAATTTGTATTACATTATTCTGCATTCTTAAGTTTTTGGTTTTTTTTTTTTTTAATCTCCATGAATTGCTTGTAAGTGCCTTGCTGTCATGAGCTATTGTCTTCTGCTTCTTTGGAAAGTGCCCAGGGTGGTTCTTTGCTTGTATGGCTACTCACACAGACATTTGTTGAACGGCAATAGCATTTTCCAAGTGGGAACATAGATAGCAGGGACAGTGGAATTATACGGTGATGATGAAGTTTTCCTTTTTTTTTTGTTTTCCACCTAGCAAAGGTCTGATGAGAGAGGAAAGTACATCAAAGTAGCATTGGCCAGCTGGGCATGGTTGCTTATGCCTGTAATCCTAGCACTTTGAGAGGCCGAGGTGGGCGGATCACCTGAGGTCAGGAGTTCGAGACCAGCCTCGAACTAACTTTGCTAACATGGCAAAACCCCGTCTGTACGAAAAATGTAAAAATTAGCTGGGCGTGGTGGTGCATTCCTGTAATGCCAGCTACTTAGGAGGCTGAGGCACGAGAATCGCTTGAACCCAGGAATGGAGGTTGCAGTGAGCCAAGATGACACCACTGCACTCCAGCCTGGGTGACAGAGCATTACTCCATCTCAGGAAAAAAAAAAAAAAAAGTATTGGCTTTAATTATAAAGGAAAAGTTTAATTGGTTCCCAGAGCTTTCTATCATTTTGTGCCTGGGCAAAGCCCATTATTCTCAAAGGCAGCTTCTTATCCCTGCCTTGATTTGGTTGGTGAAGCTGCCCTGACATGCTGGCTTTGCTGGAGGAAGATACACTGAAGAGATCAAAAGGTCTGGTTTAGATCTAATGCAGTGCTCAGCCATAGGGCAGCAGTCCCACTGTGTCACCCCCTAGAGCAGAATCATGAAGCTTAAAGCTGGGAAGGGCCTTTTGAGGTTCCTTGGACCACTTTGTCCGTCCATCCATTCATGCATTCAGCAAATATTTATTGGGAAACTACTAAGTACAAGGTTTTATAGTAAGCACCATGGAGAGGTCCCGAAGGAAGCATAAAGTACAAATCGGAGAGCCAGTGTCAGTTACATGGGGACTCACTGAAGGATGCTGTGATCATATAGTTGAATGGCCTTTAATGAAGGATTTTAAATACCTTTCCTAAGATTTGTAAATATTAAGAAATTAATTTAAGAATTAGAGAATTAGGCCAGGCATGATGGCTCACGCCTGTCATCCTAGCACTTTGGGAGGCCGAGGCGGGTGGATCATGAGGTCAGGAGATCGAGACCATCCTGGCTAACACGGTGAAACCCCATCTTGACTAAAAATACAAAAAATTAGCCGGGTGTGGTGGCGGGTGCCTGTAGTCCCAGCTACTCAGGAGGCTGAGGCAGGAGAATGACATGAACCCAGGAGGTGGAGCTTGCAGTGAGCCGAGATTGCACCACTGCACTCCAGCCTGGGCGACAGAGCAAGATTAAAATGGAGCAAATGGAGAATAGGTACCTCTAAACAACCATGCTGCCTGGACCACCCTGAATAGAGAAGAACGAGTTACGAAGGAAGGGCGCTACTGCCTTACCAATGAAGAGTTTAAATCCAGGTGCAGTCAGTCTTGGCGTGCATTCAACGCAAATGACTAGTAGGGGTAAAGCTAGATAGACCCTAGATATGAGTCCCAATGCCACTCTTTTTAGATCCATGACCCTCTGGTAAGTTCCTTCACCTTCCTCAGCCTTGGCTCTCTTATTTGTAAAACAGGGCCTGATGCCAGCAACCTCACAGGTCTAGGCAGCTTCGGGGCGTGGTGGGATCGTGTTTTCAGGGTCTTGGAGGTCTGGATTTTAATCCTGGCTCTGCTGCAGATGAGCGGTGTGGCTTCTGAGAAGTCACTTATTTCCTGTGTGTCTCATTTCGCTCAGTGGTATGAAAGTGGTAATGACTGTGATTGGCTGAATCGTGCCCCTCCATTTCCAAAGTTATGTGTTGAAGCCTTAACCCCCGGTACCCAGGAATGTGACTGTTTGGGGATAGGGTCTTTATAGAGGTGATTAAAGTAAAGTGAGGTCATTATGGTGGCCCCTGGTCCGATGCGACTGGTGTCCCTGTAAGAAGAGGAGATTAGAACACAGATACAGAGGAAAGACCTTGTGAAGACACAGGCAGAAGACGGCCAGCTGCAGGCCAAGGACAGGCCTCAGAAGAAACTAACTCTGGACTGGGCACAGTGGCTCATGCCTGTAATCCCAGCACTTTGGGAGGCCGAGGCGGGCAGATCACAAGGTCAGGAGTTCGAGACCAGCCTGATCAACATCGTGAAACCCTGTCTCTACTGAAAATACAAAAATTAGCTGGGTATGGTGGCACACGCCTGCAATCCCAGCTACTCAGGAGGCTGAGGCAGGAGAATCGCTTGAACCCGGAGGCAGAGGTTGCAGTGAGCCGAGATCACACCACCGCACTCCAGCCTGGGCGACAGAGCAAGACTCCGTCTCACACACACAAAAAAGAAGAAACAAACTCTGCCAACACTTTGATATCAGACTTCCAACCTCCAGAACTCTAAGAGAATGAATTCCTGTTGTTTCAGCCCCCCAGTCTGGTATTCTGTTACATCCGCCCTAGCAACATAGTACGATGACAATCACCTGAAGAGATGAAATACCTCAGGCAGGCATGTAATGCCTGTGTTATGGCGAGGGGAGCTCAGGAGAGCTCCTGGCTGAGCTGGGTATAAGGGTCTCTGTCTACACAGTGGCCACCACAACCCCCTTCCAGAGCCTCTTTTCCCCACAGACAGCCTCAGTGCCCAGTGCACTGTCATATTCCTTAGATTTTTTCTTTTCTCTTCCGCCTCCCTCCTTTCGTTCCTGCAATAGCAGCTCCACATCAGCAACTTCTAACTTCTGTTCAGTCCGTGGAGGCTGGACTCACCACAGTGCCAAGCTTGGTTGAAAACACTCTTTTCTCCTCTGGGACAGGTGCTTTCTTAGTCCCGAGCCTGACATTCTACACAGTGGCCAAGGGAATTTTCCCAAAGGGTCGTACTGGGTGATATTTGGGACTGGATCCTTCTCAGCAGCTTGGACATCATCAGCCTGGTCAAGTGTCATCCTCTCTAAGGCCCTGGCTCATTCCATCCTGTGTATATGCACAGATGTCCATATGATGCGTCTCTGCTTGGTGATTCTGCAGACCCTTCCAGAGCTAAGCACACTCTGGTTCCCTAGTTTCTGTCTCTCTGGCTTCCTCAGATATGCTTGATATTGTTGATTTTTATGGGGGTTCTCGCCCCCAGGGCCCTCACAGTGCTACTAAAATCATAACGGTGACATCAGCCACTTGGGTGTGTGGGTCGACCGTGGGAGGCAGCTCCATCTGGAAACTAAAAAGAGACACAAAATCTCTTTTGCTTCCCCCAGACTTATCTGTATCTTTGCAGGTAGACAGGGCCAAGTGGAGAATTTACAAATTGACACTTCTCTAAAGCAACTTGATATTTTAGAAAGTTCCCTTGATTCCCAAGAACTGAGACCAGGGAGTAGGACTGGCTGCAAAGCCAGAGCAGCTGGAGAAAGGAGGGAGGGAGCATGATGCATGTGTGCTTGGACAGGCTTGGCTGTTGTGCATCAGAAATGTAACCATCAACCCCAGCTATAGGATTTCAGGAACCTAGTAACCACTTACAGCTGTTAACACCTTGACACTCTCTAAGTTACAGTCAAAGAGGATCCCTGGCAAGCCAGCGTTGATTTTATAAATCTTGTTATATGGAGGTTGAATGCTTTTTCTACTCACCTGGATACTCCCTGTATTTTACCGATGGACTCATAGTAAAATGATGGGGTTGCTTGTGCCAAGGGGCAGGTGTGGCCCCGGGAGCTCTCCCTTTCTCACCTGGCAGATGCATCTAGTGTCAGGGCAGTGAAGGACTGAAGCCAGCGTGTTTTCCCCATTCCCTCCCACGTCTTTAGTAACCATGACATTTTTCAGCTGGAATTGGTCTCGCGTGCCAGTTCTGGATCTACTGAAGATGATAGAATTCTTACTCGATGATGGGGTCATGGTTTCTTTTTCAGGCTGCTTTCATTCTGCAGTGGTTTCAGGATCTGAGATGCTGTGGATCAGGAAGAATCTGAGATTGTACCTGCCTGAGGGCAGAAAAGGGCCAATTCACAGGGATTTATGTCTCTGTCTTTTGATGAAAAGAACTTCTAAGAAGGTAGGTTAGCTATGCAAATGATCTGGGGCCCAGGTATTTTCTGTCTGGATTTGCCAAATCATTTCCTTTCTTTAAAGCGATTCAGTTTATTTTTACTAGAACCTCTGCCATCCCCTTCCAGGAGGGAAATCTGAAATTACATCAAGTTACTTGTTTCATAATTTTATTAGTTGTCCTGTGACCAAGACTAACTTACCCCAGGTCACACATTGAGTTATGGGCAGAGTTGGGACTTGAACCTGTGGCTTCTTTCCTAGCCTCGAAGCTCATCCCTTATACCAGGATACTCTTGCTGCTTTCTAGGAGCTCCCCCTTCCTGTGTCCTCCTCTGCAGTGCAGATGGTGCCCTGAGAGGGAGCTTTCCCTCTGTTCTCAGGCCCTGACGGGGTCCCTCTTGGCCATTGGAGGCGGTGCCCTGGAGGCTTGTGTGGGGGTGTGGCCTGAGCCGTGTGATCCATGTTTGCTATAATGGGAAGCAGCCCCCGGAAGAGAAAGACATGCATTTGTATGCAGCCAGTCTGATGGGGTTGAAATAAACTCAGCACTGATCAAACGACACACAGCCGGCACGTTGCAGGGAAGGCAAACCAACACGGAATGCTGATTTTTCTCACTGTCATCTTTAGAAACCGTCTCTCTTGTCGCCCACCTGGGGCAGTTAACGGTTAGGAGCCAGCCCTGTGTTCAAATCCATTTATTGATGGATGTGTTTTCCATTTATCATCTGTGGGACTCTTGGGGGATGTCTCTTTTCTGAGCTCCAGTTCTTTCATCTATAAACTGGGCATGTTCAGACTAACTCATAGATCTTTAGAGTTAAAATAATGTAAGTGCCTTACACAATGCCCGCACGTATTAAACATTCAGTAGTAGGTAGGTGCTACTATCATCATCAGCAACATTATCATGTTTATTGCCTTATTGCCTTGGACGAACGTGGTAGTGTATATAATAAAGTAGCGTCTAGAACCTGGCCTATGGTTATGTGTAATAAACGAGAGCTGTTGAAGTAGTGTGGGATAACTCAAAGACCTGAATAATTCAGCAGATACAATGGAGTTGGAAGATTCCAGGGACTCAGATCCTTCTCCCAGCTCTGTATCAAAATAACTGCATTGCCTTGGGCAAGTCGCTTTGCTTTCCATAATTTCACTTTCCTCATCAGTCAAATGGGGCTGAGCGTTGTGTGGTATTGGAAAAGAATAACTGAAGTGCTTGGTTCCATGCTGGAATGAAGTAGGGACATGAGCAGTGCTGTCTGATCTGACTTGGTGGGATCGACATTGCTCTTCCTGGAGAGAGCCAGGTCATCACAAGAACCATAAATTGTGCATATCCTTTAACTCCATGATAGACCTTTCAACTCAATGCTTTTATTTCCAGGGAAGTACTGTCTCCAAATACAGATTCTAAAAGAAAAGATGGAAGGGGGTGGAATAGACTGCAAGAATCTGTTCATGACAACACTGTTGAAAACAGCTCAAATTTGAGGCTTCAGCATGCCAGGTGTGTGTTGTGTTGTGTTGTGTTGTGTTGTGTTGTGTTGTGTTTCCACCACAGAGCCCTCTGTGGCTGTGGGACCTGTCAGATGCATGGGAAGTGTCGCTTTCTAACTTGTGGGGTGCACCATGGTGGCAAGCGTAGATGATGGCCATACCCTCCTGTTTTGATGGAAGGACAGTGACTTGGCCAAGGTTTCTAGCTGTGAAGTGTCTCAATGAGGATTTGAACTCAGGCTTCTTGTGCCTTGGATCCTCCTTAGTTTGGGTCCCCTGCTCTGGCAACAGCCAGAGCACTGCTTTAGAGCCTCTGCGTGTCTGGCCATGGCCTCAGGGGTCTAGCGGCGGTGCTAGAGCAGACCCAGCTTGTCAGATCCGGGGCTGCTTAGAGGCCACCTAAGTGATTCCTTTGGCAGCAAGCAACATTCGGCCAAAGACATAGCTGGCAGGGGCCCTGACGTGGGGTGTGTGAGTGCATAAAGGTTGGTGTACCAAGAGTGAGTGAGAAGGAGGGGGCCGGCTGGAATTCTACCCTTCGGGGCTTTTCTGTGTATAGACAGAGACTGGGCAGAGGTAGGTAGGGACCATGTGTAGGTGGATGATCATCTTTTCCAGGCTTCACTGATGGGTGTCGTGCCTTGCAACAGCAGTGCTCAGGGAATCAGGCTCAGTTACAAGAGGCTCCCAGCAGCTGCGGGTACTGCCCAGAAGGATCGTGGAGAGCTCAATGATAGGATGTTCACAAAGCTTCTGGCCCTAAGAGAGCACTCAGTGAACATGGGTTGCCTGTCCTGTTCCTGGAGTTGGGACAGGGTGGCACATTTGAACAAGACCTTTGTAGCCATACAGCAGTTATCAGGCCAGGATTCTGGGGAGAAATCCCCAATTTCCAGTAAGTCTCCCTGTCTGCACACCCATGCTCATACTGGATCACAGCCCTGCAGATACGTGTATGCATCTTCAAGAACATGAGAGTGGAATTTGGAGGGATGAAATAGCCTTCCTTAGGTTATTCCTTTTTTTTATACAGTCATTACAGTCTATAATAAAAGAAATGAGTCAATAAAATGGAGAATTAGACATGTGGTCATTGCTAAGATTTAAGATCCAGAAATTTGATGAGTCAGCGCTTTAGTATCCCTCTGCTGAGACGCTTTAGTGGAAGCTCCGCATTGAGGATAAAACTTAAACTCAGGCTGGTGCACAGATCCTTCCATGACTTGGCCTGAGCCTGCCTCCTCTGATTCAGTTTTCTGATGTTCTTCCTTAACATTCTGGAAGACATACCCTTAACACGTGTATGTTCGTTTTCTGTTGCTACTGTATCAAATCACCATAAACTTAGTGGCTTAAAATAATACAGATTTACTCTTTTAAATAATACAGATTTACTCTTTTATAGTTCTGGAGGTCAGAAGTCCAAAATCAGTCTCACTGAACTAAATTCAGGGTGTCCATAGGGCTGTTTTCTTCTGGAAGCTCTGAGGGAGAATCCTATCCCCTTTCCTTTTTCAGCTTCTAGCAGCCACCTGCATCCCTTGGCTTGTGGCCCCATCCTCTGCAAATGAATCACACTACTTTCTGCTTCCATTATCACACCAACATTCCCTCTGACGCCGACTCTTCCTGCATCTCTCTTACGAGGACCTTTGTGAGTATATCAGGCCCAGCAGGATAATCTGGGATCATCTTCCACCTCAAGGTCTTTAATCATACCTACAAAGTCCTTTTTTTGTTATGTAATGTGATACTCACAAATTTTAGGAATCATCAGGTGGTCATCTTTGGGAGGCATTATTTAGCCTATCATGATGTATCTCTCTAGTCTTTTTTTTTCTTTTTTTTTACTTTAAGGTCTGGGATACATGACCTGAACGTACATGTTTGTTACGTAGGTATACATGTGCCACGGTGGTTTGCTGCACCTGTCAGCCCGTCATCTAGGTTTTAAGCCCCACATGCATTAGGTATTTGTCCTAATGCTCTCCTTCCCCTTTGCCTCCAACCCCTCCCCACACCCCGCTAGGCCCTGGTGTGTGATGTTCCTCACCCTGTGTCCATGTGTTCTCATTGTTCGACTCCTATTTATGAGTGAGAAAATGCAGTGTTTGGTTTTCTGTTCCTGTGTTAGTTTGTTGAGGATGATGGTTTTGAGCTTCATCAGTGTCCCTGGAGAGGACATGAACTCATGCTGTCTAGTCTTTGTACCTGGTGGTCTCACTTCCTACAACACCTTTTCCTGCCTTCTTTGCCAGGGTAACTCCTATTCACCCTTTAGAACCCCGCCTTAGGGTCTTCTGTTCTACAAGAAGACAACTTTGTACCTAATCTTTCTCCTGCTCTGTTGTTCTGGCAATCTGCCCCTCTTCCTTGCTTATCTAATATCTTGAGCCTACACATCTAGTAACATTTACTTCACACAGTATTGTAGTTATTGGTTTCTTTTTCTTGCCTCTGTAGTCCTTGGGGACAGGAGCTGCTATAATCACCCTTTTGTCCCTACCAGTCAGACCTGTGGCTGCATATGGTAGGCACTAATTTGATGGATGCCCGGGAAAACAGGGACCACAGTAGGAACTTCATCTCACACCATAGAGGCATCCCAAGGAGAAACCCTCTGTCCTGATTTCCATGTAGCCTTCGTTGTCGGCCTGGAATTACATTTCCTCCTGGAAACTGCAGTCTGTTGGGCTTCAGCCTGTCAAGGTCCCGTGTTTTCCTGTCCCTCCGGCTGTCTAATTCCCTCTTTGTTGGTCTGCCGTAGATTAGCCTAAGTAAAAGTGAATAGACAATTTCCTATTAACATTTATATTGCTTTTCTTTCCTATTTCTTGGCAAGGCCCTGAAAACTAGGATGGCTGTGGAAAAATGTTCTTTCATCTAAATAATGTCCCTGTTGGGGCTAGATTCTGGCTTTTGGCCGGGCCTTGGAGAATGGTAGGTGTGGTGGACACATGAGCCACAGGAAAAAAACTAAGGCACAGAGGTCAGTCCAGAAGATACAGATTAGATTCAGCCAATGCATATTGAGTGCCTACTGTGTTTCTGCACCCATGTTGGGTCTTGGTGCATATAATTCGTATCTAGCATTTATTAAGTGGTTATTATGTGCCCAGCGCATAATATATGCCAAGCATTGTTCCAAGTGCTTTATCTCCTTGACTTCTTAGAACAACCCTGTGAAATGCAGCCACCATTATTGGAGGAGATGGCAGTGGAGCTGGCTCTTGCAGATGAGAAGGATTGGGACAGGTTTTTTCTGACAGAGGAGAGGAACACTCACACTAATGAACTAGCGAAATCGCAAGACACAAGTAGATTCAGACATCCGTGAGCACAGGAGGCTGACACTCAAGTATCCCCTAAGAATCTGATTACTTCATTGTGCCCTCCCCTTTTGAGTTGTCACCATGGATTCCACTTGCAGCAAGGACTGCCATGTTGCCTCCCTATATCCATTGTCCCTTTTCTGCTTAGGAACAGACCTCTGCTAACATTCAGGAGAGCAAAACAGCCAGAGAAATGACTATGTCTCCCTGCCCCTGTGGCAGTTGGGCATAGCCATGGAACTTCAGGGAAGCCACTTACAATGACTTTTGCTGTTGAGATGCATCCCCGTCTTTGGCTTTCTCTTCCACTACTTTTGGCTGCCAGCCTGCAACAAGGATGTTGATGCTCTAGCATGATATTGGACACTGAGGGGCCTCAACTTACAGCTGAGGATGGCAAAGCAGAATGATGGGATCCTGGGAAGCCAATGGCACTGTTAAATCACATTCCACCCTACACTACCAACTTACTGACTTTCTGGGAATGTGAGAGAGACATAAAAGTCCCTCTGGTTTAAGCCACTGTTATCAGGAACTTACTGTCATGCACTGCCGAGACTAATTGCGGTGGATGCACTGTTCTGTTTCCAATAACCTCCTTTTCGTCTGCAGAACTCCATGTTCCGCCTTCGCTTTATAAAAAACTTTTGCCCCCAATTCCCATTTTCCTTTCCATGTATTGCCATTCTTCTGAAAACACCATCATGGACCCACCCAACCATGTATCCTGACAGCAATGTAAAGGCATCATTTCCAAGCATCTTCATGCACTCTCCCTGTAGCAGCTAGATTCACCACTCCGAGTGTGATCCCAGCATCACCTTGGAGCTGCTCAAAAAGACACAACTGCAGGCCCATCCCAAGATGATGAATCAGATCCCGCAGTTTAACGAGATTCCAGGAAATCCCATGTTCCTCTTACAGGGTGAGAAACACTGCCGTCAACATCTTTGTCCTCACTGCCAGCTGCTTACCTCAGACCATGGATGTGGAAATCCACTCTCGGGCTACGCTCTCCTGTCCCTCCCGATCTCTCACTCGTCAGCCTTTCCTACAAGCTTAAAAGGTACCTACACTACTGCAGATTGCTACCCACTCTTCCCTGAACAAAATAATTACTTTCACACTTCCCTACTTTTGTTTCTGTTTTTCCCTCCACTCGGAATGTCCTTCAAGGACTCTGCCTACCTGTGGGTTTACTACTCACTCTTCAAGGCCAGCTCAGACACTGCCTCCAGGCCACCAGCATTTGGGGGAGAGGGACTGTGCCTCTCCATCAATAAGAGAGCACCACAGTGGGCTCTGAACAGCTTCTTCACCTATAAAATTCAGAGATGAAGTCCACCGGGACTCTTGGATCAGAATCAGTCCTCTATTCCCCTGAACAGAGCATGGTTCTGGCACCCCCGCCAGCCCTCATGTCATCCCATTTTTGTATTTTTTACACACATACCACTTTGGATTGTGAGGCAGCATTCAGCCTTCCACATAGTGCCTGGTGCGCAGTTAATTCTCTGGACATTTTAGTTAAGCTTCAATGAGTGGTGACACTTGAGTGGTCAAGTTGATGGTAGATGGTACTGGGTGATTTTCCTGGAGCAGCGATTCTCGAACTCTATAGCATGAATCATAGTGACCTGAAAGACTTGTTGGAACACCCTTCTTCTCCTCCAGTGTCTGAGTTAGCAGATCTTGGGAGGCCTCAGAATGTGCATTTCTTTTTTTTTCTTTTTTTTTTTTTTCTGAGACGGAGTCTCGCTCTGTCGCCCAGGCTGGAGTGCTAGTGGCATGATCTCAGCTCACTGCAAGTTCCGCCTCCCGGGTTCACGCCATTCTCCTGCCTCAGCCTCCCAAGTAGCTGGGACTACAAGTGCCCACCACCACGCCTGGCTATTTTTTTGTATTTTTAGTAGAGACGAGGTTTCACTGTGTTAGCCAGGATGGTCTCGATCTCCTGACCTCGTGATCCACCCGCCTCGGTCTCCCAAAGTGTTGGGATTATAGGTGTGAGCCACCGTGCCCGGCAAATGTGCATTTCTAACTACTGTCTAGGTGATGCTGTTGCTGCTGGTCCCAGGACAACCCTTTGAGAACCACTGTCCTTAAGGAATACATAGTTTTGTTGCCTTTCCTGGAGGCAACAAATCTCATGCCCCTGGAGAGAAGGCAACAAATCTATGTACACGTTAAGGACAGTGGTTACATTGGAACCTGCAATGTAAATCAGTGGTTGTTTTGGAATCCGCAATGTAAGTCAGTCTTGAAAATAGACATGGGAATTAAATACAGGGAAATTAGGTCAATGGATGAACCAGTAGAGAAGTGTCTGGGGTCAAGAGTGCTTTGAAGTCTTGTTTTTCAGTTTTTTTCCAAACAAATTCACCTAACCTTAGATGCTGCTGAGTGTAAGACATGGCATTATTTTATGTAAAGCCAAGAAATCTTTTAATTAAATCATGGCACAATTTTTTTTAATCCCTTTGAATCTTTCTTTTATGCTTATTGAAAGAACTATTTTAGACTTGGGTTTTTGTCATGTTTTATTGCTATGCCTACATATAAAGGGTAAAGTATAGGCAAATATATTGGCTCAGATATTGCAAAAGCTTCTTCTCTTGGAGTCTCACTCTTTAGAATCCATTTTTCAACTTAGTGCCGTCTCCTGCATCTGTCTATATCGTGCATCATTGTGAGCATGCAGCATTTCTTATGAGAATCCTGTGAAGACAACGCTTAACCCACTTTGCAGTTCTGTGGAGCTGGCCTCCTCCTGGCTCATCTTCTAGGAATGTTACTAAACACATCTGGTTCTCCATTTCTTCCTGCCTCTTCCCACAACCATTTGGTTCATAGTGGTTAAAAGAGTGACTCCCTTCATTGTCTCTGGGATTTTCACTGAAGCCTCTGACACCCATTCTGGGAAGAGGCATTAGTGGGAACAACTGTGTCAGCCTCTGCTCTGTGATCTCCAGTGATTGCTCAAACTTTCTCGACTTCAGAGATGTTAGAATGTGAAAAATAGAAACAATGAAACTTGTAAATGCTCACTACGTGCTGAGCACATGTTTTCACGATCGTGGGTTTTCATATAACCAGTCTCAGTTCATATTTACATCAGTTGTTCAAGGTCAGCTTTGGGAGGTTAGCCTACAGAGGAGGACCCCGAGTCTCTGTCAAACTTGCAGGCAGACATTCATTCACTCCTGAAAGATTTATGGAGTTCCTACTATGTGCCAGTCACAGGGGATAATCAGTGAAGAAATAGGTATGTATATAAGATCGAGACATTTGAGTGTTATGGGGGAAAAGGTAAGTCAGGGGAGCAGGGTGTTATGGAAAGCTTTTTGAGCAGACACTAGAGTGAAGTCAGGGTGCACAGCACACAAATATCAAAAGGATGCAGATTCCATCCAGTGGACATTGCATGTGTGAAGGTCCTGTGGCAGGCGTGTGCTTGTCTTGTTGGAAGATCAGCAAGGAAGCCAGTTGGGCTGGATGAGTGGAAGCTCAGTAAAGGTTCAGTCAATGGCCCTACCTGGGATGTAGCTGAGCTGAAATGTCCATCCAGATCTTTGAGTTCTAAGCTAAGGGTTTGTTGGCTGGGCGCAGTGGCTCACGTTTATAATCCCATCACTTTGGGAGGCTGAGGCAGGTGGATTGCTTGAGGCCAGGAGTTCAAGACCAGCCTGGCCAACATGGTGAAATCCCATCTCTACAAAAAAATACAAAAATTAGCCAAGCGTGGTGGCGTGCTCCTGTACTCACACCTACTCGGGGAGCTGATGAGGCAAGAGAATCGCTTGAACCTGGGAGACAGAGGTTGTAGTGAGCAGAGATTGCACCACTGCACTGCACTCCAGCCTGGGTGACAGAGTGAGGGACACTCCATCTTAAAAAATAAATAATAGGCCGGGCGCGGTGGCTCAAGCCTGTAATCCCAGCACTTTGGGAGGCCGAGACGGGTGGATCACAAGGTCAGGAGATCGAGACCATCCTGGCTCACACGGCGAAACCCCGTCTCTACTAAAAACACAAAAAATTAGCCGGGCGAGGTGGCGGTGCCTGTGGTCCCAGCTACTCGGGAGGCTGAGGCAGGAGAATGGCGGGAACCCAGGAGGCGGAGCTTGCAGTGAGCTGAGATCCGGCCACTGCACTCCAGCCTGGGCGACAGAGCGAGACTCCGTCTCAAAATAAATAAATAAATAAATAAATAAATAAATAAATAAATAATAAGGGTTTGTCCCCATGCAATGAAGTGTGAGAAGCCACTGCAGATTACATCCTTCTCTGTTTACTGGGGTGAGTTGAATCTTTTAAGAAACAAATGTCTTGATTAATCCAGCCCAGTAACAAGGCACAGGAGAAAAATATGCCCATTGCTGTCACCATTGTGCTGCCTAAGAAACACCCACAGTGTCTCATTCCTGAGCAGCGGTTTAACTCACCCAGGCAAAGATAACCACACATGTAGGGTGAAAAGGATGTGACAGAGAAATACAAACATTTCATTCCCAGTGTGTGTTCTCAAAACAGAATGTGGGACTTTCAACTCTTTCTTCTTTGAAGAACATTGTTGAGAGAAAGACTCTGCAGCGCACTGCAGAAGAAAGAACGGAGATCTGAGTTTTGATCCCAGCTCTGCCAGTAATTAGCTGTGGAACTATAACCATTAGAGTTCAGTTACAGACAAGAGGATACATGAGCTTCAACAGAAAAAGATGTATTTCTTTTTTTTTTTTTTTTTTTTTGAGACAGAGTCTCGCTCTGTCGCCAGGCTGGAGTGCCCTGTTGGTCAGGATGGTCTCAATCTCCTGACCTCGTGATCCGCCTGCCTTGGCCTCCCAAAGTGCTGGGATTATAGGCATGAGCCACTGCGCCCGGCCAGTGTATTGCTATTCCTTTTTTTTTTTTTTTTTTTTTTTGAGACGGAGTCCCGCTCTGTAGCCCAGGCTGGAGTATAGTGGCCAGATCTCAGCTCACTGCAAGCTCCGCCTCCCGGGTTTACGCCATTCTCCTGCCTCAGCCTCCCAAGTATCTGGGACTACAGGCGCCTGCCACCTCGCCTGGCTATTTTTTTGTATATTTTGTAGAGACGGGGTTTCACCGGGTTAGCCAGGATGGTCTCGATCTCCTGACCTCGTGAGCCACCCGTCTCGGCCTCCCAAAGTGCTGGGATTACAGGCTTGAGCCACCGCGCCCGGCCGCATATTGCTATTCTTAAGTGCCTTGCAGAATCCTAAGAGAGGCTAGAGGCACAGGCGAGAACTGTATCAAACCAGACCACCAAGGAAACTGTGGTTAAGAAGCCACGGGGCGGCTGCTCCCTTAAGGACCCTGCCGCGTCTGCTGAGAACTGTGTGAGCAGGACGAGAGCCACACTTTTTGATACTTGGGAAGTTTGGGACCGGACTCAGAGCTCTAACAACAGCTGCCTCAAAAGCAAAATAACATCCCTTGCTCATGCTTGCCAGAAAACAGTAGAAGCAGCAGAAGCCCAAGAGCATCCTCTGCCTCCTGACGTTCATTTTTGCCTCTGTCATCTCATGCAGGTGTGTGTGCTTGGTGGAAACTGAGTTCCACAACAGAGTCCAAGTTATAAAGGAGTTTGGAAAATGTCTAATGTGGCTTTTGATGTATGTAAGGGAAATATTTAAGGCCATCCTACTGTAAATGAGAGAGGATAAAGGGATACAATAGGAGTTAAGTGTGCTGCAGTTCACTCGAACTGGTAAAATGTCAGCCCCAGTAGACTTTGATAAATTATGCATATGTAATGTAATATCTAGAGCAACCGTTCAAAAAGCTATACAAAGAGATGCATTAAAAACCACCATAGGTAAATTACAATGGAATTCTAAAAAATGTTCAAGTAACTCACAGGAAGCAGGAAAAACCACAGTGAGATGCCATTTCAAACCCACCAGCGTGGCTAAAATTAAAATAAAACAAAACTAACAACATCAGATGTTGGTAAGGTTGTGTTGCAACTGTAACTCTCACACATTACTGGTGGGAATATAAATGGTTCATCCCCTTTAAAGAAAGGTTTGGTGATTTCCTATAAAACTGAATAGATAGGTCTGTAATCCTAGCACTTTGGGAGGCCGAGGCGGGCAGATTGCTTGAGGTCAGGAGTTCGAGACCAGCCGGGCCCACATAGTGAAACCTTGTCTCTTTTAAAAATATAAAAAGTTAGCTGGGTGTGGTGATGTACGCCTGTAGTCCTAGCTTCTCAGGAGGCTGAGGCAGGAGAGTTGCTTGAACCTGGGAGGCAGAGGTTGCATTGAACCAAGATCGCGCCATTGTACTCCGGCCTGGGCAATAGACCGAGACTCTGTCTCAAAAAAAAAAAAAAAAAAAATACTGAATAGATATCTACCCTCTGACCCTTCCATTGCAGTTGTAGTTATCGCTGGACTATGAAACTATTATTGCAAAAACAGCCCAGGTATTCATCACTGAGAGAATAGATAAATAATTTGTGTTCTGTTAATATTATGGTATGCCACTCACCAAGCAGTAAGTAAAAACAGATTAGCAGTACATGAAACAACTTGAATGAATTGCAGAAACTTGATGCTATGAGAGAAAGCTTACTCAAAGAGTGTGTACTTCAGGATTCCTAATAGATTGAGTTTGGGGACAGGAAGAACCAATCTGTAACTAAGCTTAATCAAGAAGGGATTGCCTCTGGTGGGAGGATGCAGATATTGTCAAAGGAGGAGCTTGAGGGAACTTCCTCATCACTCCAGAACTTTCTGCATCTTGAAAAGTGTTTGGGTTACATAGCAGTATGCACTGTCAACATTTGCCCAGTGGTTTGTGCATTTCATTGTATGTAACTTTTACATTGAAGGTGGGGGAAAAGTCCCACAAACACTATTGAACGCTGGTTAATGATATACATATTAAAATGCCTAGGAAGTAATGTGCTGCTGACTGTCTTACTGTTTTGAAATGCATTAAAAAAAACCAAAGATGTGTTGATGGATGGATAGAAGGATAAATATGATAAAGCAAATATGGTAAGACAGTCATGGTACATTATAGGTGCAGCTATATATATGTTCATTGTAAAATTCTTTCAACTTTATTGTGTGTTTGGAATTTTTCATAATAAAACCTTAGGGAAAAATCTGAAAATAAAATCATATAGGATGTGTGGTATCATCCTTCATCTGCATCAGGTGGCAGTTGTTTGTCAAGAAAATCACGGCTAGGTGCTGCGGCTCACGCCTGTAATTCTAACACTTTGGGAGGCTGAGGTGGGTGGATCACTTGGGGTCAGGAATTTGAGACCAGCCTGGCCAACGTGGTGAAACCCCATCTCTACTAAAAATAGAAAAATTAGCCAGGTATGGTGGTGCGTGCCTGTAATCCCAGCTACTCAGGAAACTGAGGCACGAGAATCGCTTGAACCCAGGAGGCAGAGTTGCAGTGAGCCGAGGTCATGCCACTGTGCTCCAGCCTGGGAGACAGAGTGAGACTCTGTCTCAAAAAAAATAAAAAAGAAAATCACTGCAGCTATCTGATCATTGCTTTATGGGACAAGGGTGATTTTTGCTGAATTGAATACAGAGTACACAAAATTAAAATCTTAAGGGACTGAAATAACTGGGGTTGGGGATTGGTCTGGATACAGTATTCACTAAAGATGCTCGGTAAGCAATTTATTTCTTTTACTTTGTAAAGATAAGCCCAAAGTCTCATTCTCTAATCTCCTCATCCTTGCTCATGCCCCCCAGAGTCAGTGCTGGCCATGCAAACGCGACCACTAGTCATTTCTCAGGTAAGGTTCAATGCAAACTTTTATAGTTGGAAGAGACTAGGGGACTACCTGATCCTATTTTTTTTCTTTCTGTCCTCTCTCTCCCTTCCCCCTCCTATCTCTCCCTCTCTCTCTCTCCGTGTGTGTGTGTATGTGAGTGTGTGAATTTACCTGAATCAATTTGGTCATGAACAACTCTTAGCTGAATTTGTAGGTAATAGTAGTGGCCAAAAAGTTGAAGATGAAAGAACCTCAAACTAGAACTTCACTAACATACTGTGATGAAAAAAAAATTATTCCACCAGATTCTGCCGCACAGAAAGACGTTTACTGATCAAACATTCATTAGTAGGCACACAATGATTCAGCCAACAGTGAAGATATGTTTCTGCCGTCTGTCCTTTCAGATGCTCTGACCACTCTCTTACAGAAAGGTTCACTAGAGGCAAGCGTGACACTGTGACAGGGACCATTGCTGTCACCCTCATAGTTGGCATTAGGCAAACAGAGTTTCTTCTAAGCAGCAGCTGGAAACAGGCTAGCTGTGGATCACCCCTTAGACAGCATCACTAAGAACGTTGATATCAACCTCTCTAGATTTTCATTCTGTGTTATGAAAAAGTGGCGAGTATCTCTAATAAACCGTAGCCAGTCCACATTGTTGATAGCACTTTATCTTACCAATGAGAGCCCTTTCCTAACATCTAACATGTCATTTGACATGCTGCTAATGTCACCAGGAAAAACCGATTCCAGAATTCACTCGATCAAGACAGTGGTAACAGAGGGAGCCACCTCAGGACTGTATCGGGCCTCAGATACAGTGAGCAGATACTGCTCCTTCCTCCAGGGTGCGCCCCTGAGTAAAATGGTCACTGGCTACACCTGGGGTGCAGGGCAACCTAAGACTTATCATATAAAGTCTATCATGACGCATAGGCACACCCTACAGCGTGCTTCTGGGTTTAGCTTTTCTTCTCCTTTTTCTTTTTTTTGTGTTTGTTTTTCTTTATTTATTTATTTTTCCTTTTTTTTTTTTTTAAATAGAGATGGAGTCTCACCCTGTCGCCTAGGCTGGAGTGCAATGGTATAATCTCAGCTTACTGCAACCTCCGCCTCCCAGGTTCCAGTGATTCTCCTGCCTCAGCCTCCCAAGCAGCTGGGACCACAGGCATGCGCCACCACACCCAGGCAACCTTCTGCATCTTTAGCAGAGTTGGGGTTTCACCATGTTGGCCAGGCTGGTCTTGAACTCCTGACCTCGTGATCCGCCCACCTCGGCCTCCCAAAGTGCTGGGATCACAGGTGTGAGCCACTGTGCCCGGCCATGAGTTGAGGTTTTCATAGTAGAATGAGTCTTGTTTGTTTCAATTTGGTAAAATATACATAACACAAAATGTACCATTCTAACCATTTTTAAGTGTACACTTCGGTGACATTAAGCACAGTCACAGTGTTGTGCATCTATTTTCACCACCCATCTCCAGAATGGTTTCATCACCTCAAACAGAAGGTCTATATTCATGAAAAAATAACTCCCCATTACCCATCCCCGTCCCCCACCTTTGGCCCCTGGTGACCTGTATTTCTGTTTCTGTGAGTTTGACTACTCTAGATCCTTCCTCTATATGGAATTATAGATTTGTCCTTTTGTGCCTGGCTTGTTTCACTTAGCACAATGTCTTCAAGGTTCAGGTATGTTGTAGTATGTGTTAGAATTTCCTTTCTTGTGAAGGCGGAGTAGTATTCCATTGTATGTACGTACCACAGTGTGTTTACCCATTCATCTGTAGACGGACATTTGTGTTTTTTCCACCTTGCCTATTGTTAATAATGCTGCTGCCCCTTGGTTTTTTTTTTTTTTTTTTTTTTTTTTTTGAGACAGAGTCTTGCTCTGTCGCCCAGGCTGGGGTGCAGTGGCCGGATCTCAGCTCACTGCAAGCTCCGCCTCCCGGGTTTTTAGACCATTCTCCTGCCTCAGCCTCCCGAGTAGCTGGGACCACAGGTGCCCGCCACCTCGCCCGGCTAGTTTTTTGTATTTTTTAGTAGAGACGGGGTTTCACCGTGTTAGCCAGGATGGTCTCGATCTCCTGACCTCGTGATCCGCCCGTCTCGGCCTCCCAAAGTGCTGGGATTACAGGCTTGAGCCACCGCGCCCGGCCTGCCCCTTGGTTTTTTAAAAAACATGATCTGGCTGGGTACGGTGGCTCATGCCTGTAATCCTAGTCCTTTGGGAGGCCGATGCGGGCTTATTGCCTGAGCTCAGGAGTTCAAGACCAGCCTGGGCAACATGGTGAAACCCCGTCTCTACTAAAAATACAAAAATTAGCCGGGCGTAGTGGTGGACACCTGTAATCCCAGCTACCTGGGGGGCTGAGGCATGAGAATTGCTTGAATCCAGGAGGCGGAGGTTGCAGTTAGCCAAGATCACGCCATTGCACTGCCGCATGGATGACAGAGCGAGACTCTGTCTCCAAAATAAATAAATAAATAAATAAATAAATAAATAAATAAATAAATAAATAAATAAAATCATCTCCCTTCCTTGCCTTCCTTCCCTTCCTTGCCTTCCTTGTCTTCCTTGCCTTCCTTCCCTTCCTTCCCTCCTCCCTCTCTCTCTCTCTTTTTTTTTCTTTCTTTTCTTTTCTTTTTCTATTTTTTTTTTTATTTCAGTAGCTTTAAGGTTACAGGTGGTTTTTGGGTACAAAAATGAATTGTGTAGTGGTTAAGTCTGAGATTTTAGTGGACCTGTCACCCAAGTAGTATACATTGTACCCAGCAGGTAATGTTTTGGCTCTAACTTCCCCCAGCCTTCCTGCTTCTGAGTCTCCAATGTCCATTGTACTGCTCTTTCTGCCTTTGCGAACCATAGTTTACCTCTCACTTGTAAGTGAAAACGTGTGGTATTTGGTTTTCTGTTCTTCCGTCAATTTGCCTAGGATAATGGCCTCCAGTTCCATCCAGGTTGCTGTAGAGGAGATGATTTCATTCTTTTTTATGGCTGCATAGTATTCCATGGTGTATATGCACCACATTTTCTTTATCCAGTCCACTGTTGATGTACATTTAGGTTGGCTCCATGTCTTTGCTATTGTGAATAGTGCTGCAGTGAACATATGTGTGCATGTGTCTTTATAATAAAATGATTTATATTCTTTTGGGTATATACTCAGAAATGGGATTGCAGGTTTGAATGGCAGTTCTCTGCCTTTTTTTTTTAAAATACCTAAACTTCATAAAAAGTATGTGTGTCATATTTTTGGAGTGATGTTTACATACAGAGAATTTATACTTACATTGCAAAAATTAATACAATACTTTTAGCAAAATGGTGTGTGTGATAAATATTGAACTGATACAATTGGTAGAACATCAGAATGATATATACACATTTTGAAAACCTTAAGCATCAGCAAGAGGATAATCAGGGTCTAAAATGGTGCCATTGGCCGGGTGCAGTGGCTCATGCCTGTAATCCCAGCACTTTGGGAGGCCAAGGTGGGCAGATCACCTGAGGTCAGGAGTTCATGACCAGCCTGGCCAACATGGTGAAACCCCATCTCTACTAAAGCTACAAAAATTAGCCGGGTGTAATGACAGGTGCCTGTACTCTCATCTACTCAGGAGGCTGAGGCAGGAGAAACACTTGAACTCAGGAGGCGGAGGTTGCAGTGAGCCGAGATCGTGCCATTTGCACTCCAGTCTGGGTGACAGAGGAAAACTTCATCTCAATAAAATAAAATAAAATAAGATAAAATAAAATAAAAGTTGCTATTATTGGGGAAGGCCATGTTACTGTATGCATAGCCACTATTGGCTGATGGCTGCATAGATAGTTTTGAGATCAGGAAGCAGTGTTTTAAGCATTTTGCATCCTAACAAGAGAAGCTGTCATTTACATACAAGTATCTAATGGTACTTTCTTTTCTATTTTGGACATTGATTGGAAATGGAAGTGGGCGGTTTTTCTTAGCATACAATAAATTTTAATTTTTAATTCTAATTTGTCCTACTTAAAATAATAGGAGATTTTTTTTTTTTTTTTTTTTTGAGACGGAGTCTTGCTCTGTCACCCAGGCTGGAGTGCAGTGGCCGGATCTCAGCTCACTGCAAGCTCCGCCTCCCGGGTTCATGCCATTCTCCTGCCTCAGCCTCCCGAGTAGCTGGGACTACAGGCGCCCGCCACCTCGCCCGGCTAGTTTTTTGTAATTTTTAGTAGACATGGGGTTTCACCGTGTTAGCCAGGATGGTCTCGATCTCCTGACCTCGTGATCCGCCCGTCTCGGCCTCCCGAAGTGCAGGGATTACAGGCTTGAGCCACCGCGCCCGGCCAAATAATAGGAGATTGGTTCCATGGTGGCCTTTTGGCACAAAACATTTTATTTTCAGAAACAAATCAGTGACATAATGAGGGAGATGCTTTTCTCTAAGGTTTATTCAAGATACTGTAAGCCTCTTCACTTAGGAGAAAAGAAATATGGGGGTGGAGGGAGGAAGAGAGCTGCTCTCCTAGAGTCCAAGGAGCTGCCTAGAGAAGATGAGAGGCCACCCCTCCTAGGCCAAGGCTGTTCTAAGTTCCATGTGGGTCTCCCATTGTCTTCCTGTGAGACCCATCGAAGGATCTGACCCAGACAGTAGGAGGAGACTAATTGTTAAGTGGAGTCATGGCATTTGCAAATGCTTGTTAGAAGTCAGCCATGATGGCCCAGGACATGCTGCAAATCTTAGATTAATGGGGCTTAGCAGATTTTTATGTCCGAACCTGTGTAGAGATGCATGGACGTGAGCAGAGAGGCATGCGTTTTGCTTGCTGACTGACTGGTTTCCTGCCCTATGAGGAGCCGTATTCCAGTCTTGAGTTTCTTACTGCGCAGTCAGTATTTGCTGGTGAGAAATGAGCCTACTGGTCCTGGTGCATCGGATCCTCTGCCGTGCTTATTCTCTCTCTGATCAATGGCGTGTGCATGGCTTGTAGTGTTAAGGCAGCAACAAATCTATTTTTAATTCCCTCCTCCTTCCTATCTTCTAGAAATGGCTGAAACCATTTCTCCTGACCAGTAAGCCTCTTCTCCTCCTCCTCCCTCCCTCCCTCATCCCTCCCTCAAAATGTCAATTGGATTAACATTTTGCAGTTGTGGCTGCCTCCACATCTGCTAACAGAGTGTGGCTGGACTTTGGAAAACAGTTGCCCAGAGCCATTCTGGGGTTTCTATATTTATTTCTTTCAGTGACATCCATAGCAAATTTGCACTGCTCTCAAGCCAAAGGTTGATTTGTTCCATGGGCTGCCCAGTCAACCTGGGGTTCCCCCAGAGATGAGGACTTGGGGTCTGGTGCCCCGCCAGCTCTGGTGTAGGTTCCAGAGTTAGGAAAGAACTGGCAGAGTTGTTGTGGAAGCACCACGACAAGGTCCACATGAGCACCTGCTCTGTATTGTGGCAGTGGTTCTGTGGTTCTGGATGAGACCGGGAGGGTGATGGATGGAACCATGGAAAGGTGTGGGTGGAGGGATGGACAGGCATGTGGGCGGAACAGCGGGAAGTTGCCAGGGAGTCGGCAGCCTGCAACATCAAGTGCCAGCCTCACCAGCTAGCAGGGCCCCTGATGTCAGATGGAGACGGCCCCCAAGCTGGCCTCTACCTTGGCTGCCTTTGTCAAGGGACCTCAGGATTTCTCTTACCATTCTTTTTTTTTTATTTCTCTTCTCTGGTCTCTTTGCCCTCTTACTCTGTCTGCCCTCACCCTGTAGGGAAAGGTCCTTCTCCCTTTCTTTTCTTCCCTGTTTTCCACACTTCCCTCCCTCCTTTTCCCCGGTCTCTAGTAGAAGGAGCATTAGGTGTGTTGGAATTCCACCTCCTGTTGATCTTTGGGAGAGTCACTCAGTCAGGCTTCGTCCAGCCTCACCTGGGGATGTAGATACCTGTTTCTGGGGTTTGTGGGAGGGCTGAATGTCAAACTTTTACAGCCTTTACATTCACACAGCACTTACTGGTGCTTCATGAGTACACTTAGTTAGTACTGAGGACAGCCCATGAGATGGGGGCCATTATCTTCAGTTTATAAAGGAGAAAAAACTGAGGTGTGGGAACATTAACCAGCTTGAAGTTCGCTTAGCTGTTACGTCGTCTTGCCTAACTCTTCTTTCTTTTTATCATTTCTACCTTTTGGGTTCCATATTCCCTCTTCCTGTCTCCATTTCCTTTCTGCCTTTTTCTTTTGCCCCAGGCAACCCAGGGCGGCCTGGCCACAGAATACCCTCTCTTACCCTTCATACCCTGCGGAGACTCCCCATGGAAACAGCTAGTACGGGAGAGATGGAGGACAGACATCTAGTGATCCTGTGGGAGTGAAAGCTCTGTCACGTGTAATGTGAAAGATGTACATTATAAGTATCTACAAGATTAGTTGTTTGTATAATTTTTTCCTCCTTTTTTTTTTGAAACAGTGTCTCACCCTGTCACCCAGGCTGGAGTGCAATGGCAGAATCTTGGCTCACTGCACCCTCTGCCTCCCAGGTTCAAGCGATTCTCCTGGCTCAGCCTCCCAAGTAGCTGGGATTATAGGCACGCACCACCACACTTGGCTAATTTTTTGTATCTTTAGTAGAGACAGGTTTTCACCATGCTGGCCAGGCTGGTCTCAAACCCCGAGATCTGCCCACCTCGGCCTCCCCAAAGTGCTGGGATTACAGGTGTGAGCCACCGTGCCTGGTCTTCTCTCCATTTTAATTCTTTCCCCTGCCCCCCCGCCGGCCCTTTTCTTTACCTTTCCTTCTTCTGAGTATTTTGCCTATCTCCTCTTCTTTGTGTCATTTCTACTTCTTGGAGTCCCCAATATATTCCTTCCTCTCAGTACCCATTTCCTTTTTGCCTCTTTCTTTTGTGCTCCCCAAATCACTCTTCCCCTAACCCTGCTCCTTGCTTGTTTGGTTTTTCCCTTCGGTCACTGCCATCTGTCTCGTCTCTCTGTGTTTTATCTGTCACGATACTGGCCCAACCAAGCCCTAGAGATGCGCTGAATGCAGCTTCCTGGGCATTCATCAGGGTGTGCTCTGGAGTTCTTCCTGCTCGAGCAACCATACAGCACCCACTGCTGCTGAGAATTTAACCTCACCAGAGTCAGAAAAGTTCTGAGATTTTGCACTCCTCATAAACTCAGCCAACCTGACATACACACATGCACGTGCACGCACACACACACCGAGAGAGAGAGAGAGAGAGAGAGAGAGAGAGAGAGAGAGACAATAAATTTGTCAGGCCTTACAGTAGCACGCAGTTCTAAATATGGGCATAGTAGGAAGAAAGATGGTTACTGTGGGAACTATAACTTTTAATTTACTGGCCTGAAGCTCTAAACCAGGGCTTGATGCTTCATGTAGTGTTTTTACATTTGGATGTGTGCTTCGGAAAGGCATAAAACTTTTCAAATCTAGGGCCAGTGCTGGGGGAAGTCACTGAAGGAGGTTCAGGAGTGGTGGAAAAATTAGGGAGGTGGAATGGGCCGCCTGGGACCAATCAGTGTGCCCTGCCAATCAGAAGTGGCAGAAATAGACACATTATGGACAGCACAGTTGGTCAGGATAGGAGGCTTAATGACCAGACCAGCAAGGGAAGGAGGCTTTATGACCATCCCTCCACTTGCAAAGGAGACCAAGATCTGGAGAGAAAGGATGATACAGCCAGGGGAGGAGGCTGAAGGTGCATGACTTTTGGAAGTCTGAGTTCAAAACAATGCAGGGCTGGGTGCAGTGGCTCACGCCTGTAATCCCAGCACTTTAGGAGGCCAAGGCAGGCAGGTCACCTGAGGTTGGGAGATCAAGACCAACCTGACGAACGTGGAGAAACCCCGTCTCTACTAAAAATACAAAATTAGCCAGGCGTGGTGGTGCATGCCTTTAATCCCAGCTACTCAGGAGGCTGAGGCAGGAGAATCGCCTGAACCCAGGAAGTGGAGGTTGCAGTGAGCCGAGATCGCACCATTGCACTCCAGCCTGGGTGACAAGAGCGAAACTCCGTCTCAAAAAAAAAAAGAAAAAATAAACAATGCAAACTGCAGGGGGACTCAGACAATGTGAGCATAAAGTAATGATGAACACTTACCTACTGCTTCCTATGGGCTAGCACTGTTTCCAGCAAGTTAATACTCACCCATTTAATTTTGACCACAGCTCTGTGGGGAGGGACTCTTCTCACTTCTACTTTATAGGTGGACATTGCGATAGAGACAGCATTCGAGTAGGATCTCATCCCAAGGAGCCCGGCTTCAGGGTTGATGCACTTCATTACTTCCGTTTTGCTGCATTTAAATCCTGACATTGTTACTTACATGCTGTGTTATCTTGGATAAGTTTCTTCACCTCTTTGACCCTTGACTTTCTCCCCAGGAAGATGAGGGCTGGAATACCTTCCATGTGAGGTTGTGGCGGGTCTAGGGAGGGAAGAAGCATATGGAAGTTCTCTGTAGGTGTGACATTGTATTATGTTTACCATCAAGAGAGAAGGTGAATGGAGGTGCCATCAGATAAAGAATAGGACAAATATTAGTAGTTGGTATTTTTACTTTTTAAGTGGGTAGCACTCAGGTTGGCATCAGGCCTACCTGGTGAACGGCAGATTCTCTTCCCACCTCCCACCTCCTCTGTCTTCCATGTGAGTGGATGCATTGGTCCCGAGCGCTCCTCTTCCCCTCCCATCTCTCCACACTTTCCCTAACATGTGACATAACTGAGAAGTCAATAACACCTGCTGGGGTGTGTCAGCCTGGCACAGCTTCTGGTGTGGCTCTCAAGAACACGCGATGCCTCCTGGAACCTTCACTCATTCAACAAATGCCTGCTTCTCACTTACTCTGTGCTCCCTGTTGTTCTCAGCCCTGGGGATACGTTAGTGACCAAGGCAGATGCAGTCTTTGCCCTCATAATAGTTACTTTCCAGTAAGAGAAATGGATAAGAACCAAGTTCTATCAGCTGGTGATGAATATTACTTAAAAAAAAAAAAAAAAAAAAAAAAAGCAGCAAGGTAAAGAGATGGAGACTGAGGCATTGGGTGGAGAGTAGGATTTTAGAAGGTCAGAGAGGACTTCTTTGAAGAGGTCAGCTTGAGGCCATGCACGGTGGCACATGCCTATAATCCTAACACTTGGGGAGGCCAAGGAGGGAGGATTGCCTGAAGCCAGGAGTTTGAGACCAGCCTGGGTAATGTGGCAGAACCCCATCTCTACCAAAAAAAAATAAAAAATAAAAAATAAAGGGAAAAAAGAGAGAGAGAGAGAGAGAAGAGGTGGTCATCTTGGAGCAGGATGGTCATCTTGGAGTGGGAAACCAAGCAGAGATCTGAGGGAAGAATATTCCAGATGGAGGGAGCAGCCAGTGCAGTGATCCCAAGACAGAACAAGCTTGGCATGTTCAAGGGACAACAAGGAGGAAGAGATGAGAACAGAGAGTCAGGCCAGCATCCATGATTGGGAACCTCACAGATGCTAGCCAGGAGATTGAGTTTTGTTCCAAGTGCAGTGGGAAGCCACTGGCATTGGGATTGCCAGCTAAAATAGAAGACAGCCTGTTAAATTTGAATTTCAGATAAACGATGGATAATTGTTTGGTTTGGACATAACTGGACATCCTATATTTTTGTTTGCTAAATCTGGCAACCCTACATTGATGGGCCCAGAGCAGGGATCTGCTGTGTGGAGAGAACATTGGGCTGGAAGGAAAAAAGCGGTCAGGAGACCAGGAAGGGAAGGGTGCCGTAGTCCCCAAGACCAAAGCATGGCTGATCTAGGCCATGATAGGCCAAATGGACATGCTGAGAAGTGTTTGGATTTGGGGGTATCTTGTGATGCCTGTATGGCTTGTTAGTGGATTGGGTACACCAGGGAAAGAGGGCAGTCAGACAGAGCCAGTCCTAAGCTCCAGTTTACAGGGAGGGATATTGAGCATCTCAGGCCCCGGTCGGCTGTACACCAAGTCCCCACTTGTTTGCCTGAGCCCAACCCACATGCCTCTAGCTGGGTTAGCTTTAGGTGCCCACAAGGACAGAGAGTCGGCTGATTTAACTTGCCATGGCTTGCTGCATTTTTTTTGAACTCTCAGTGAGTTTTTATGCACTCTGTATAGATAGATGAGTTGATAAATACTACTGTAAATGAATTCATCATCTTTTGAGCACTTATCCTGTGCCAGATTCTCCGCTAATTAATTGCTCTGCATGTTTGTCTCTTGGTTGAGCCTCACAACAGGTGGGGTTGTGCCGTGATGGTCCACATTTTACAGCTAAGAAAATCGAGACTCAGGAGAGTGTGACACACATTCTACTGTATTTGCTTTATGGTGTCATGGTTCTTTCTTTCTCTCCTGAAGTTTTGTTGGCCCATGTGTCTCCCAGACCCACAGTCAGCTCTCAGAGGGAACATGGTTTAGATGAGGGCCCATCTTGGAAAGCTGCCTCAATCCTAAATGCTAGAATTAGAACCCAGTTCTGATTCCAGAACTTTATAGAGCAGTGTTCACAGACTTTAGTGGAAATAAAAGGTACATAACAAATTTGTTTATAGTACCTATACCTGAGTCTCGTGCCTAGGATTCTAGTTCAGTCAGACAGGGGTCGTAACCTAGGAATCTGCATTTTAACAAAACTACAGTTGATTCAGAAGCCATTATTCCTGTATCTGCTTTGGGAAATGCTGTAGGACTTTGCCTTAATCATACCAAAGAGAAAAAGCTGTCCCCCAAATGATCCCAAGGAGTATGACTGGGTTCTACAATTTGGGTATTAGGGATGCAAGTTTGACTACAGGTTGATGTCACTCATATTCCTGTTTTTAGGCATTTGCACATGCTTTACTAGATGCCTTCAGGAAGTGCTTTGTTCAGCATTTCAGGCAGGATGGCTGGGATTTCTTTTGTATTTTAATATCTCCTGGCATTTGTTCAGCACTTCCCAGTGCCCAGGGTTTCCAGGTCACCATCACACTACCTCTCTCCACTCTCTTCTCATCTCCAGAGCCTGTGCCAGCTACCCCAGTCACTGTCTTGACCAGAAGCTCTTGCCCTTTCCTTGTGTGTGTGGTTTAGGATGGGTTCCCATGGACTGTGTTTCCATCCCAACTCATCTCAAGGGAAATCTCTGGAGTGAGGAGCTTGCAGTGCTAGGATTGGTCTGTGCTTGGTGGCTCCACCCCCTGTACACCTGAAAATCCTCAGAATGAAACCAGTGGACACGGAGCCTCGGCAAACATCATTCATCACCTTGAAGAAGTGAAATGAAATATGAACAACCTTGGTTGAAAAGTGGGGGAACAAGTTGATCTGAATCAACTGTGGTTTGTTAAAAATGCAGATTCCTAGGCCACCCCCTCCTTTTTGATGGAGAAAAGGAAAGACCATCACTGTAGGAAGCACATGGGGTTGGGTGGCATCCTGGGGTGAGCTTTAGAATGAGTTCTCAGCTTTTTAGCTCCACCCTAACTGGCTTGGCGATATTTTTCTTCATCCTTGCATGCCCTAATGAGGAACTTATCATTATGCACAGAGTAACCTCTACTGAGCTAAGTTCTCAATTTCCTCAGTTCCTCATGGAGTTACAGGCAACCACTAACTGTCCCTAAACGGGCCATCCCTTAGTTAATAGGCAGCGCAACTTAGAAGAGCAGTGAAACACCAGATTCATTCTCAAAGAAAAGGTTCTCAGGGTGACCTCTGTGGGATTTTTCTCTTCCATCTGTCTTGTTTCTCGGGGGCAGATCAGGGCCTGTGGGAGCCGGGGATGTGAAGGGTATAAATCACATGGGTAGCCTGAGCCTGAGGCTGAGGCTCTTCTCTAGGTCCTTGCACTCTCGTTGGCCTTGATAATTGTATATTTCTCTTACGTAAATTTGTTACCAAGGTGTCGGTGGTGGGGAGCAAGGGCAGAGAAGGGAGTGGATGATATAGAGAAGGGATTCCAGAGGGAGGTGTCGCACAACAGCGCTCGTTCCCCAAACACATTCCACATTCACCGCGTGTACAACCTGCAGTAATTTCTGATGTTGCTGACTTAAGAGCAAGCACATTCAGTACTAAATCTTGCCTCGTGTCTTATTAAATTGCTGCTCACTACAAAACTGTTAGTATCTCAGAATGGTTTACTCTCAGCACCTTCCTACCCTCCTGGCTGTCATGCCAAAGGACAGTCTTCCAGCGAGGGCCGTCCTCGCTGGAGGCGAGGTTGTATTCCTACAACCACTGGTGATGCTGAGATAACCGCTATGGACCAGACTCTGGTGGTGCTTTACCTACAGTAAACCCCCAGCTCCATGCTAGTACTTCTGGACCCAGGCTGGGCTTTTCATCAAGGGCTCCAGAGAGAGTATACTCTGTTACCTTGGTGGTGTATAGTCAACTTGCTGGGAAGAGAAGACATGGACCCAGACTGGCAGAGTTCAGATAGTATCTCTGTCATTTAGTAACTATGTGACTTTGTGTATATTGCCTTACCATTCTCTTCCTCAGTTTTCCTCTATCTCCATCTGTCTTCTGTCTGTCTATCATCTGTCTGTCTGTCTAACCATTCTGTTTTTCAGTTTTCCTCTATCTCTACCTATCATCTGTTCATCCATCCGTCCATCTGTCCATCCATCCTATTGATTCTGTTACATATAATATATAAAGAGATTTATTATAAGGAATTGGCTCATTTAATCATGGAGGCTGAGAAGTCCCAAGATCTTCTGTCGGCAAAGCTAGAGACCCAGGAGAGCCAATGATATAGTTTCAGTCTGAAAGCCAACAGACTCAAAACCCACAGCTATATTTCTGTTCACATTTAAAGGCAAGAAAAGACCAGTGTCCCAGCTCAGCTGTCAGGCAGGCAGAGTTTCTTCTTACTCAGCCTTTTTATTCTACTCAGATCTTCAGTGAATTGGATGGAGCCCCTCCCCATTAGGGAGGGCAGTCTCCTTTATTCATTCTATCAAATCAAATGTTAATCTCATCCAGAAACACTCTTACAGGCACACCTGGAATAATGTTTGACCAAATGTCTGGGCACCCTGTAGCCCAGTCAAGTCAATTTATTACCATCACAGATTACATCGTATATCTTATGGTATTATAAAATAAGAGCACAAAATGGCTAGAACAATTCTTGTGATATAGGAGACCCTCAGTATATGTTACCCATTATCCCATTTCTACCATCATCTTTGTCATTGCCATCATCATTGTTTTCATTACTAACCCGAAGTGGGTTGGAGCCAGCAAACTTGGGATGGGACCGCTGGCTTTGTTCCCTGCCATTGGTGTGGCCTTGGGACTGAGCCTCTGTAAAATAAAACCATATGTCTCTGGTTTTCCTTTGGGTTCAGATAACATAGCAGCAAGCTCACAGCGGAGTGCCTGACTCACAGCAGGTCACACACTGTACCAAGTTTTTCCTCTGTGCCAGCCATTGTGTGTGTTACTAGAGATCCAGTAATTCAAAGATTCATGGTTCTTGATTTCAGAGTACCTACTGTTTCCCAAGAGCTCAGATGTGATGAGAAAGGATTTCATACCATGAGAGGGTTGCAGAAATGGAAGATGGTAAGAGGGCAGAGGAACCAGTCAGGAGGTGCTAATGTCCACCAGCAGGAGTCAAGAAGATTTCTCATGGATTTGTGATGAGGGAGACTTGAGAGTTGAGTAAGAATTTCCCATTTGGGGGCAATAGTAGCTGCCTGGGTGACAGGGAACAGCCTGGGGATGTCCTGGTGCAGGAGAAGAGGTGGGAAGGGTGGGAGAAGGAGGCCAGGGCCAGATCACAGGTCGTTTGGACTCAGTTTCTTCAATTTGGTATCTTGCCATCCCAAGGTACAATTTTCACAGACTGCTGTGTTAATGTAAATTCTTTTCATTTTAATATTACTTAAATGTGCAATTTGGTGCAACCTCTGTATAGAGATAGCCTGCATGAACTGGAGGAGTAAAACAGATTTATATAGTAAATTCTAACAAAACTATAAAACTAACGAAGTTTAAGTTATCATCATGTTAACGTGTCAGGTGATACTGTGTTAATATGGTGTGGATCGCTTTGGCATGGAATTTGCGGTGTCCACGCACCACACCATGGCTCATATTTCTTTCCAACCAGAGAGCACCCAACCACTTTGCGGCAGATTCTTGGTCTTTGCATGGTAGAAGTTCATCATTTAGGTATCTAGCCTTTTGCTGGTATCTTCTGATCAGCCTGGGGCAGTTAAGGTAGTGGGTACAACCTGGGGCTAGCACGAGCATAGACTTAGGTACAAAAGTGGGCTGTGACATTGGGCTCTGCTAAAAGATGACTGTCCAGATGACCCTGAATGTGCCTCTGTACATTTTTAAAAAGATAATTATCAAAGTAAAAATTCCAAATTAGCAAATACTTTTAGAAAACACAGAAACCCCAGCCACTATGACGTTTGAGACATAGCAGTGATAAAGAGAAATTTTGGAGAGACCTGGTTGATTAAATCATGCTAATGTAGAGTGGGAGACTGATGATTGTTATTGTACAAACGATGGTAATCTTTAATAGTATAGGAAATACTGATTCTAGCAAGTGCTTAAATTTTGCTTCCCATGTGCCAGGTATTGTTCTGAGAACTTTATATATGTTATCTGTTTTAATCTTCATCATATCCGTATGAGGTAGGTGTTATTAGTATTCCTATTTAACAGAAGAGGACGATGAGGCCCAGAAATCATAAGTCATGAACCTAAGGATACAGGGTTAATAAACAGCAGACCTGGGACGCGAACCCTCGTAGTTTGGCCCTTGACTCCTCGCTTCTAACAACTGAAAGTATGAATTAACATTTCAACGCCTTTTTAAATAACTTTCTACGCAAATAACTAATGGCCCATTCACATTATCCTCTGCAAACGTTTTGGGGTGACAGCTTGTTCAAATTTAATATTCAGAGCAGTATGGCCCCAGCTATTTGACAATTTCAGATATAAATCTACCTAAAGATGTACAAGTACAAATTATGCAATTTGATTTTTAAGTGCTTTTCTAGCAATATAAATAATGAAGTGTGTTGGAACTGGCAGGTATAGTACATTAAATTGAGTGCAATTAAAACACTGTGATATTTTTAAATTAACAAGAAAAAATAAGTGGCAAAATTAAGAAACCTGAATCTGTCTTTGCAGCCTCCTCCAGCTGATAACTGGGTGGGTGACTGCAGAGGGTATTAGTAACATTTATACTGTGGATTTCAAGTGTGATGGTTGTCACATTTCACACAAAGAGCACTTCAATTTCACTTCTGCATAACAGGCAGATGACATTTCCCACAACATCATCTTTTCAGTTTTTTTAGCCTAAAGCAGATGACAAGGGGGTATTCTGAGAAGACATCTGAGTTGAAATAATGACTTGCCTTCTGGATAATGTCTCAATGAGACATCTGAAAGTCAGGATTCTCTTTGTTAGACACAGGAAGCATCTGCATCTTTCACACTCATGCGCGGCCTTCACCCTCTCCAAAAACTAACAGCCTGTTCATTGGAAACCAGGAAGATGGTGCAACTGTTGAGGTTGTTTTTCACGACCCTTCCAAAGGTTTGATATGGACAGAGTGAGATCTGCTGTCAGCCAGTAGTTATTGTAAAAATAAAGCCTGATCAATACAGATTTGTACATCACAGGTCTCTTCTGCACCCCGCCCCATTCTGGAGTTAGAAATCTCTCAAGGGTTTGATATGGATAGAGTGGGATCTGCTCTCTGTCGGTAGTTGTTGTAAAAGTAAAGCCTGATCAATTTTGTGCATCAAAGGTCTCTTCTGCATCCGCCCCGAGCCCCATTCTGGAGTTAGAAAAGTCCAGGCATAGACCGTGGACTGATTTTGTCATACACGCACCTGTACCTTTGCATTTTTTCTGATTGTGTTTTCTCTGGAATGGACCATCTCACTTCTCCACTTACTGCCATTACTTAGCGCCCTTCATCAGTGTTCACAGACTCCGAGGGAACTCTGTGTTTAAAACTGGATGCATGACCTGAAGCACATTGTTTTGAGTGGGCCAAATCAGGGCCATGAGCCACTTTAGACTGGAATGGAATCCCCTCCATTTGAAGTCCCTGCAGCTGCTGAAACAAAGTACCACAAACTGGATGACTGAAAAAAAAAAAAAAAAAAAAAAGAAATTTGTGTCATACTTGTGGAGGCTAGAAGCCCAAAATCAAGGTATTGGCTAAACGGTACTCCTTCTGGAGATACTAGGGAAGGATGTTCCAGGCCTCTCTCCTAACTTTTTTTTTTTTTGAGACGGAGTTTCGCTCTTGTTGTGCAGGCTGGAGTGCAGTGGCACGATCTTGGCTCACTGCAACCTCCGCCTCCCGAGTTCAAGCAATTCTCCTGCCTCAGCCTCCCGAGTAGCTGAGATTACAGGTGCCCGCATCACACCCAGCTAATTTTTGTACTTTTGGTAGAGACAGGGTTTCATCATGTTGGCCAGGCTGGTCTCGAACTCCTGACCTCACGTAATCCACCTGCCTCGGCCTCCCAAAGTTCTGGGATTCCAGGTGTGAGCCACCGCACCCGGCCTTTCTCCTGACTTCTGATAGTTCTTTAGCTTGTGGCAGCGTGACTCCAATCTTCACAAGGCGTTCTTCGTGTGTGTTTGTGCGTGTGTGTGTGTGTGTCCAAATTTCTCCTTTATATAAGAACATTGGTTATAATGGATTCATGGCCATTTCTACTCCGGTATGACCTCATCTTAACCAGGTACGTCTTCAACAGCTTTATTGCCAAATAAGGTCACATTCTGAGGTGCTGGGGGTTAGTACTTCAACATATAAATTTTAGGGGTGGAACACAAATCCATAACACTCTGTGAGGAGCAAAGTATCTGGCACATAGATGATGGATTCATCCATTCATTGTTCATTGAGTGAATCTTTGAGTGCATGAATCAGGCAATGTTCTAGATACTGAGGATAAGGGGATGACCAAAGCAGATAGACTTCTTGATCTTCAGAAGCTTTTATTTTAATGGCAGAGATAGATATTAAACAATAAATACCATCTGGAGAGTTCTGCAGGTGGCCGATTCTGGGGTCCTCACCACTACCTGCTGAATTGAGGGAGTTTGGGCTTGGCATCTGTTTTTTTTTATACAAAGCTCTAAGGTTAATTCTGCTACCCACTCAGGGTTAAGCATCGCTGCCCTAATGCATTGGCACAATTTCTGTAGTGGTCAACTGTTTCATTGGACACGCATCAAGGAAAGTGGATGGGCAGTGGACCTCAGTTCCCACCGCAGTGTTTTGACCATGGCATGGCAAGACAGTCTCAGATGTGCCTCTTCCTCAGGGTAGTTATGCGGGGTTCTGTCCCATGGTGTGCTCTGCTCTCATTCGTGGAGGATATGTCATCTTACCCACACTCCCTTCAGATCTCCGAATGTCATTAAGAAATGCTGAGAGATCTAGGTCAGCTTGGAGAAGCAGGAAAGAGAGAATTAGCTGCTAGTGCTGGTGCTGAAAATAGAACTTGAGCTGAGATTTATCTTCTCATCTCCTAAGCACCACTAGAATGGAGAAATTAAAGACAATAATGAGGCTTCCTATTCTAGCATCTTCCTGGTACAATTTTATGTAAAGTGAGGAATTCTTTGCAGTATCAGTCACCCCTCCTCCCCCAAATGTCTTGTGTATGCATTTAGGTGGTGGTTTATACTAGGTTGTCTATGTTAATTTAGATATTGCATGGTATCCATTAGCAACCTATATTAGAATATACGGTCAAATTCTTTAAGTCAAAGAGGAGGCCCCAGCTCGAGGTATTGTTCCTTCTCACTCTCTCCTTTATAGGGATAAAAAGCAGCTTTTTGCAGCTGTGGAAATAGTATCCCTTTATGTAAAATAAGAACCCTCTCCACATGCATAATATAGTTTTACATACTGGATTTCTCATCTATATGACTATCACTCTTATTTGGTCTCTGTTGAGCTCTCCAGATTCTTCCTGAATTGAGTAAATATGTCCCACTTCTTTTATGTAATTTTTACAGATACATTTTTTATTCCAGTTGGTT
Organism: Theropithecus gelada; assembly: GCF_003255815.1. Taxonomy (NCBI): domain Eukaryota; kingdom Metazoa; phylum Chordata; class Mammalia; order Primates; family Cercopithecidae; genus Theropithecus; species Theropithecus gelada. Next base: position 16,878,474 of record NC_037678.1, read on the forward strand.
TCTGTTCCTCTGATTTGTCTGCTGGTTTTCTCATATTGTAGATCCCTATAGTCCTCTCGCTTTTCCTGATACTAGACACATTGAGGTGTGTGCCCAATTGTCAAGAACTGACTTTGTCTCTAGCTCCTGCATTCTGAAATATGTCTGGTACTGGAGGACCACGTTCCATCTTTGGCCATAACTGGACTAAGGTTGCACCTGTAACCCATGCCTAGCTAACTCCTGTGCTCACATGTGCCTCATTGGGTCTCAGGAATTTGGACCCAATTCCTGAGTATCTGTAACATGGGTGTAAGCTGTTGGTCTGGACCAGGAGAAGCTGACTCAGGGCAATGGTACCACTCTGGCAGGCATCCTTGTTCCCCTGTCGACTGGACAGTCAGGCACCCTTGGGCAAAAGAAGATACCAGCTGGTAGAAAAGAGAGCATGCTGCAAACCCCAGGTAAAACACAAATGAGAAAAGCTTAGGCTTCTGACTGAGGGCCATGGTGGGGCACAGGGAAAGAAGAGAGAACGGGAAAGAAGGAGGGAGGAGATAAAGAGTGATGGAGAAAAATATGAAATATGGAGAGAGTGAGGGAGGGGTAAGGGGGAGATAGATGGAAGAGACAGAGATAAATATGGAGAGATAACTCTCATAATTTCCAGTGGGTGTCCAGTTCCTGCAAGAATCAGACTACTTCGTTCCTATACTAGTTCCATTGTTTATGTGTTTATGTTAAACTGTCCTTTTTCCTTGGAACAGTTCAAGTGAATTTCTTTCTTTCTTTCCTTCCTTCTTTCTTTTCTTTTCTTTCTTTCCTTTCCTTCCTTGTCTTTTCTTATCTTTCTTTTTCCTTCCTTCCTTCCTTCCTTCCTTCCTTCCTTCCTTCCTTCCTTCCGTCCGTCCGTCCGTCCGTCTTTCTGTCTGTCTGTCTGTCTTTCTTTTTGTCTTTCTCTCCTGGAAGACTGGACTGAATCACACTAGGAGCTGTTACCTCTTGAGGATCATTTTATTATCCTCCCCTGTCTTTTTCACCAAGGGATTGTTTCTCTGTCATTAAACAGTTAACCCCCTGGGATGGTGAGAAGACCCTGATCATTAACACATCAACACACCTGGGTTCTAATCCTGGCCCTGCCACTTGTGAGCTGGCCGGCCCTGTGCAAATGGTCAAAGGTCTCTGAGCCGTTGATTTTTTCTTCTGTAAAATGAGGATAAATGATATTTACTTTATGACATAGGGTTTTATGAAAAATAAAACTTTTGGAAATATTTTAATTTTCCTTCTTTTGTGATATTGAAGCTCTATGCTACTGCTTTGAAGAATCTGAGAAGACTTCTTCTTGACCTTTAGGGACAGTTTGCCAAATTATAGCCTGCAGGTTAAATCTTGCTCTCTACATGTGTCTGTAAATATGCTTCTAGTGAACCAGAACCATGTCTCGATCTCTGGTGGCCACTTTCAAGCTGCAATGGCAACATTGGATATTTTGACCCACAAAGTCTAAAATATTTAGTATTTAGACCTTTGTAGGCAACGTTTGTCAATGCCTGTTCAAGGATCTTACAGTCTTGATGAGAATTAATAAAATGTTCTTCTGATATACATGTTGTTTATTATTGTAGATTTTCTTATTTTTTTGTTAGTGGTGTTTTTCTTTTCCTGTACCTGCTGATGGCAGATATTGTAGATTTAGCTTTTTATTTTATTGTATAGATATCTTGGTCTTTGATATGTATTTTGGCTTTTCACTTAGAAGTTTGGGATGTTTTATGTCATCCTCAGTTATCTATCACTATTGTTATAAAACACTTTTAGCCAGCCAGCATTTTTTTTTTTTTTTTGCCATTGAATCTGTAATATATGATGTGTAGGTTTAACCTGCTGGACGTATTCTCTCATGTGCAAATAATTTGATGTAGTTGGTGACATCTCTCAGAGGATTCTCCCACCTGCAGCTGACTGGCTTCTCACTGTCCAGTTTCATCTCCAGAATTTGGTCTCTTTGGGGGAAACTCAAGCTGTGACCTAAGTCTCTGCAGCCAGTATAGTGAGCAGTGAATCTGCATAAGCCATTTTTTGATGTTTTGTGCAAAAATATCTTTTGTTACTAAAATATCACTCTACAACTTGTACTGCTAGTGCCTTTAATGCATAAAAACATAGAACTCTCTTTGGAACAAGAATTTAAATAAGCATTGAAAAAAAAAAAAAATCCTCCAGGCTTTATAGGAGCTATGGTTCGGTGAAAATGTCATGGATTTTGGAGTCAGATTTTTGTTCACACCTGAGTCCCTTTCACTCACCAGCTGAATGACCTTGGGCCAATTATTTCACTTTCCAATTATTTGACTTTTCTTACCTTTAATATGCTGTCCTCTAAATTGGAGTGAACACCAATTGTAGAGGCTGTTGAAGGGATTAACTGAGAAGATACCTATAAAGCAGTTTGGGTCATAAACGCCTTTTGTGAGGGGAGTGGTCTTGGAGAGTTATTTAGAGACAGGTCCTTTGGCAAGTGACTCAACATTGTGGTACCAGGTATAATAGAACTTCCTTGAACCAGAAGTCTTCAGAGACCACCACTTTGCCATTGTCTTTAGGTCAGGCAGCTCATCGCTGGGTCTCCTCGTTCACCCTGTTCCACCCACACTGGCCTTTGTCTTTTGTCTTATTTTGTGGTTTTTTGTTACCCAAGTGCATCAACCTCTTTCTGACCCCATGGCTTTTATACCTGTCCGATCTGAGATACGTGCTTCTCTGCCACAGTCGACGCCCCACTTCCCGATTATTTTCTTCGTATTCATTCCTTCTTGTTCTTCAGTTCTTGGATCAAATCTCACTTTCTCAGGCATGCCTTTCCTGAACCAGTCTTGGTCAGGTTCTGCTCTTGTGTTCTTTCATTTTTATGTATTTATATATTTATTTATTTATTATTTTTTATCTTTTTTTTTTTTTTTTTTTTTTGAGACGAAGTTTCGTTCTTGTCGTCCAGGCTGGAGTACAATGGCGCGATCTGGGCTCACCGCAACCTGGGCTCACCACAACCTCCGCTCACAGCAACCTCCGCCTCCTGGGTTCAAGCGATTCTTCTGCCTCAGCCTCCCAAGTAGCTGGAATTACAGGCATGCGCCACCACGCCCGGCTAAATTTTTGTATTTTTAGTAGAGACAGGGTTTCTCCATGTTGGTCAGGCTGATCTCGAACTCCCGACCTCAGGTGATCCGCCTGCCTCGGCCTCCCAGAGTGCTGGGATTACAGGCGTGAGTCACCGCGTCCGACCCCTTGTGTTCTTTTGTAAGCAGGCAAACATTTGTTTTCTGAGCCCCTACTATATGCCAGTATATATGCTGGATGCTGCAGATAGAATGGGAATTTAAAACATACAGTCCCTCTCCTCATTTGAAACTTCTGTGCTCAGCAGAAGAGAGAGGTATTGCAAGCATGCAAGCATACAGATAGATTTTGATGTCACCGCGATTGAGCTCCACACAGGAGAAAGCCATGCTGCCAAGACAAGCTCATAGTCAACAAACTGGATGTGCTGGAGATTTCAGGGGAGACTTTCCTGAGGTTGAGGATCATGGGCCCTTATCTGAAGGATCAATGGGAATGGGTAGACAAGATCCTAGAAGAGTGATCCATGCAGTGGGAATGGCATACAAAGGCCTGGCAATAGGAGAGATGGATGAGACAGTTTGCTGCACCCGGGGCACTGAGAGTGGGAGTGGCATGCTGGGAAGTCACTGGGGGCTGCGCATGCATGGACTTGAGCGGTGCGAAAGAGTTTGGTCTTAGTCTTTCGAGAAACTAAAGCTGCGTGGAGGGCTGGCAAGGTCGGATTGGCATTTTGAACAGCTCCCACTATGCAGAGAATAGATCGGGAGGCAAGAGTGGATTCCAGTTAAGGACATGATAGTAGGTGAAATAAGCCAGTAATAAAAGAGTAAATACTATATGATTCTAATTATGTGAGATTCCTAGAGTAGTCAAAGTCAAAGCCACAGAAAGTAGAATGGTGGCTACCAGAGGCTTGGGGGAGGGAAGAATGGGAAGTTGGCTGAGTGTGGTGGCTCACACCTATAATCCCAGCACTTTGGGAGGCCGAGATGGATAGATCACATGAGGTCAGGAGTTCGAGACCAGCCTGGCCAACATGGCAAAACTCAATCTCTACTAAAAATAAAAAATAATAATAATAATAAAATTAGCAGGGTGCAGTGGCTCACACCTGTAATCCCAGCACTTTGGGAGGCTGAGGGAGGTGGATCACATGAGGTCTGGAGTTCAAGACCAGCCTGACCAACGTGGCAAAACCCTGTCTCTACTAAAAATAACAAAAAAAAAAAAAAAAAAAAGTTGGGTGTGGTGGCGTGTAATCTCAGCTACCCAACAGGCTGAGGCAGGAGAGTCCTAGAACCCGCGAGGCAGAGGCTACAGTGAGCCAAGATTGCGCCACTGCACTCCAGCCTGGGCAACAGAGCAAGACTCCGTCTCAGAATGAAAAAAAAAAAAAGAATGGGGAGTTATTTCGTTAGGTCTGGAGTTTCCATTTTACAAGATGAAAAAGTTCTGGAGATGGATAGTGATGATGGCTGCACAGCAGTGTAAATATGCTTCATGCCACTGAGCTGTACACTTCACATGGTAAAGATGGTCAACTTTATGTTATGTATATTTTACCACGATTAATAATTTTTTTGACAAGAATAGATGCAAGGGGATCAGCTGGCAAGCTGTTGCAGCAGTCAGAGAGACCTGCTGAGAGTTTGGGATGTGGAGTTGGAGGTGGAGATGGATCTGAGAGGTGAGAGGGGATGGATTAGCTGTGGTGCGGTTGGCAGCATGGAAGAGTACAGCGTCAAGGGAGGCTGTGGGTCGGCCTTATCCAACTGGTGGGGCCATTTGCCAACACAGAGAATCTTTTTTTGAGACAGAGTTTTCACACTTGTTGTCCAGGCTGGAGTGCAGTGGCGCGATCTCTGCTCTCTGCAACCTCCGCCTCTCAGGTACAAGCAATTCTCCTACCTCAGACTCCCAAGTAGCTGGGATTACAGGTATGTGCCACCATGTCTGGCTAATTTTTTTTTTTTTTTGTATTTTTAGGAGAGACAGGTTTCACCATGTTGGCCAGGCTGGTCTCAAACTCCTGACCTCGTGATCTGTCCACCTCAGCCTCCCAAAGTGCTGGGATTACAAGTGTGAGCCGCTACACCTGGCCAACACAGAGCGTCTTGATACAATCTCTCAGAGCACCCTGTACTTATCACAGTGTAACTAAATAATTATTTGGGCAATCGATTGTCCTCCTCATAAGCTGTAAAGAACACACAGGTAGAGACCATATCTGCCTTCTTCACCAGCTGTCTTCAGCACCTGGCATATTGTCTTCCACATAATAGGTGCCTTATAGATATTTGTGAAATGCTGATGATTTGGGGCATTTTAAATCTACCTCCCTACCAACTCCTTTGGTTCTTAAGCTTATAGATGGGGTAGTTTTTCTTGCCGCCCTTTTCAGAGCTGTTGGTTTTTTCTGAGGTAGGTGTTATGAGTGGCCAAAGTCTCTGGTCCTCTGACCATTTTCTGTCTAGTATAAGAAAGAGCATGAGAGACACGTGGGTACCTGTCTCCTCTTCTGTGCTTATCTGGGACAGGCTTTATAACGTCTGTCTTCTTAGTTCTTCTTTTTCTAGAACCCAGGGGTGTACATGATGATTTTTTATTACCTAGTATGTAAATGTTTCCTAACTTTTGGAACTGCCTGATAAATTGGCTGATAGAGCAAGTGTAGCTTAAGATGGATAAAATTTTTTTGTGCCTGGTAAGAAATGTCTCCTAAACATAACATTTGAAAGGTAAAACATCTTCGTGTAAAATGTTTTAGGAGATCGATTGTCAGTATTCTTTATTGTCAAGTATATCACACATGCAGACAAGAATGGCCATCATTCTCAACCCACTTATGCTGGAGGTTGCAATTTTTTGAATTTTTGCAATTAGACCTTAGCGATGACCTTGAACAGTAGGCGATCAATAACCCTCACGTGCTTAGTGTTCCAATAATGGAACACTAGGCATATATCGGTTAAAAATCTTACACGATGCTTCAGAGAAAGGACAACATTATGTTGCTTCTGCATGCTGAACATACTGCATCATGAAGTTAAGCAGTTCAGATTTCACCGTATAGCCTTTTCTCTTCATATCCAAATGTTGTGTTACAGATCAGAGAATGAGTGGTTCTAGCTATATCTAGCATAAGCTTTGGTAATAATATGGAACCAGGAAAGGAGGCATTAACAGCTTGAGGGTTTGAGGCAGGACTCAACTTTGCTGTAGATTAACTAATTGTAGAGTATGAAGCACACATGTGAATGCTAGGTAATAACTTTTCTTCATAAAGCATTTTACACTTTACATGTAGTATTTACTTTGGTTCAGTGTTTAGGTGTAATTGCAGGCCATTTTCTAGACGTCTCATGATGGCTTTCATCTCACTCAGTATGGACTCAACAGTGAGGTATCTACATAATAGATGGTGAAATGTAGCCATTCTGGGAACTGGGGAAATCCAGTAAAACTCAGGTGGTGGTGTACTTCCTGCAGCAGGGAGGTTTAGAGAACAACTCTTTTTTAGCTCCCCCTGGCCTCGGGATAAAGTTCAGGTTTTTTGGTGTGCCTAGAAGGCCCTCTGGTATCGGATCCACTTGTTTTTCCAGCAGTTTCTTTCACTGGTCCCCGCCTCGACCAGGGCTTGAGTCATATCACAGTATTTTATGTTCACTGGAAACTCTACTCCCTCTAATCTCCAACCGTAGGATCTCACATTTTCTCGTTTTTTGGTGCCTTTGGCATCTCAGTAAGTTTTTCACAGCACCCGTAGGTAAAATGAAATACGTATTTTGTTTATTAAGCATTTATGTCCTAACAACTTAGTAGCTGTCTGAAAAAAAAGAATAGGTATAAATTGAAGGGAAAAATACAATTATTTCACTCTTATCCACATTTACTTATGAGATGTATGTACCTGTTGGACACTACAATTTTTCAAACTCTGACATCAGATTGGACAGGTGTTGTACACTGATTTCCATGCAGTTATTGCTTTTTATCATAGCAAGTTCTGAAAATTCAGCTGTGTTTAAATACAGCCACCAAAGGAATTAGTGCATTCTAATGTTGAAACTGTGAACTACCTTGAGCTAGTAGTTGATTCTGTGTCCAGCAGGTGCTGAGATTTGCTGCCTTTCTCCGAAAGTTTTAAAGTATCCTGCAGTGCCCCCGTGGGTCCACTTTGGCTCCCTGGGGCACCTTGGCACACAGTTTGGGAATCATGGTTCTAAGACGTTGTATATGCCACTTCCTCTGCTTGAACATGTCTCTCAATCCAGCATTTTGGTGCTCACCTTCTCCATCTCAACATGTGCATGATGAGTCCTCGAAGTTTTCCCTTTATTTTTAAGACTGAGCTAGGAGGTGCTTCTAAATGCTATTTCAGCACTCTGCCCTTCACCCTGCTGTTTTTCTCTTTGCAGTGTGATTTTATCTTTTTTCTTCTCCTAGGCTTTATGGTGATTGATAGGGAAAAGGGACTCTATAGTGACATTGCAGATATTTCATAAATGTATGAATTTAATGAGTGAATGAATGAATGAATGAATAACTGCTATTGGATCTTAACCAGAATGAGCTTGTTGGCTGGAGAAAATCAAATAAACAAACTGATTGACAAGTACAGGGCTCCTTTCATTTGTAGGAGAAGAGCTTCTGTAAAAGCCTCACCTTGGGGACGTGCAGTGTCTCTTGCATCCTGCGACCTCACATGCTCTTTGGTTGCACACAATGGCACTCCCTAGTTACAGCAGAAGGCCTCATGAATTACAATACAAACAACAGTGCAGGTCAATATGAGCCGTTTGCATTTATTCATGTTGTGAGACATTCACCCATATGCATGTCTCTGTTCAGAAATTGTAGGTATAACTTGCTTCAAATGTATTTGTTCTTTCCTTTAGAGGGAAATATATTAAGTTCCCTGATGGCTCAAACTCCTGGCATATTGCAGCATTATAGAAAATACGGATGTGCTGCAGTAATTTAATCTAGAGGTGATGGAGGCTTGGGGACTGTGGCGCAGCTCCGATCACAGGGAGCAAATCTTAGGCTTTACCCCACAGCAGGTGGGAAAGGTCTCCCCAGGCCTCAGCTAGCAGGTATTTCTGTTTCTGGAACTAATAGAACATCAGGAACCTTCTGATACAATGAATATCAAGGAAGAGGGATGTGCATTTCGCCCTCCAGACTGAAAGAACTCAAGTGGCTTTTCTGAGCTCTGTGGACATTGTTTTGCTTCGGTTTTGCCTTATCCCCATAATAGGAGGATTCTAATGCTATAATCTACCACAGATGGCTGTTTTTATGACTAAATTGAAGAGCGTGGTGCATGAATGTTGGCTAATGATAACAGTAATAGTAATCTCAGTCAGTCCTGTGCATCTCCACTTAAGGAAAAGGTCATGTCCCATTCCTTTAAGATTTCCTGTTTTCCCTAGGCCTTTCCCGTAGGCTTAAAAATGCATTTTCAAAAGAGCCCTGAAAGATAGATGGAAAGCTCTTCCCGGTTAATTGAGGCTGAGGGATATAAAATTACTTCCCCAAGGTCAACATGGCTGGTAACTCTTCTGAGTCCTCCTTTGTAATGGCTCAGTTGCTGCAAAGCAAGGGGAGCCTTTTCTCCACTCTCCTGCCACTCTGTGGGTCTGGAAGATGCCAGTAACACAGCCTGAGGTGTCAAGACTCAAGGTTGGCTGAAATGTGTCATGAGGAAGGACAGAGGTCTGCTGAAGGGTCTTCATGAGTGCTGCAAATCAGCCCTCTCTTACCCTTTCATTATTGTGAGGGAGGATCTGTTTCTATCCATCTTTTTACGCCATTACATACTTACACTGCTTCCAAAGTTAGGAAGGTGAGAAGAAGCAGCGAAATGTGTACTAAAAGCAGGTTCAGGGAATGGGAACTAAAAGAGGAAAGGAGTTGATTCTCTCTGGGGTCTTGCTTCCAACCTTCCTGCAGATCTTAGGCAAGTGCCTGTGAGTCTCTTGGTCTCACCTGCCTCATGTAGAGTGTGCACAATCACTGGCTCTTCTGTACTTGCATCAGTGGACATGAGAGATCAATGCCTAGCACAGCCTCAGATGCTCCAAAATCCATCTCCAAGTTCTGCAGATCTCAGGCAGTATTATTTTTCTCAGAAGTATATGGGAGTTTATTTCAGAGAAACACTCACACTTTACAGGGAAAGTGACTTAACCAATATAATAAGGTAAATAATAAGAACTTTTGTCTAGCCCTTATCTCATACTTAGCTGGGGCAGCTAAATGCCTCTAGTGCTTCATCTCATTTATTCGACAATACCATGAGGTAAGTGCCCTTAACTCACCTCCACTGAAGAACATATCCAATAAGCAAGGATTCCTCCATTCCCTCTGTCAAAGGAGGGTTCACTGACCACTGAATGTGGAGTCTCCAGCTACCAGCTTACTTTCTGGTACCGTTTAGCCTTGCTGATTGCACCAGTTAAACCAGTTAAACGGTGTGCTTAGTATTATCAAGCTTATTATGGCATATCTTTACCTACAATTAACAAATACAGTTTAATTAATTATTCCATAGAGCAGTGAAATATGAGTGCAGAAAGGAGTGTTTCTATAAGAAATAAGAAGTTGTGTGTTTTGGAACAGTAGCCTAAAGGCAAATTGCCTTAAAAAGAGCTGTCAAATAAAATGTTGGCAAGACAACTAAAAAATGGGGGAAAAGATCAAAATAGGAAAGGAATTCTGTACTCTGATTAGTTTACAGATATCTTTTAAGTTTACCCCACACTATAAAAACGAACAAACAAACAAAAAAACAAGATAAAAGTGTGTGGCAATGTCTTCGAGATTTATGCAAAGAAGGCAATGTAGGATTTCAGACAGTGGGCCTGTCCTTACAGAAAAGGCCTTTGCACCCTATCCAAAAATTGTCCAATGAATGCGTGTTTGTATGTGATAAGCTAAAGTGTTCCTAGTTTATACATGCCTTGATGGTACTGTATAAGAGTATGCCTATTTTTACCCCCATTTAACAGATGACAGTGAGGACCAGGGGATCATGATCTTAACCAGTGACGAAGAGACCCAGAGTTAATCATTTATATTCTTTGTTAATCCTGTTGTCTGCTTCTGTCTTTCGAATGGTTTCAGTATAATTTTAGGCACCTTTTCTTGGGCCCAGTGGCTTTCTCATTACAATCAGGCTGTAGTGCCTACAACTGACACTGGTGTTTAGAAGTCTGTGATTTTTCAGGCCAGGTTAAGGCCGGTGTCCCTAGCTTTTCTCCTGGGAGTGATGGCTTTTCTGTTAAGGCGTCCTTTCCTGTAGGAGGAGGAGCTCAGTGACTTTCCTCACAAACTGAGATAAACGTCACGATAGAGATAAGCCATCAGATACTTCGAATTTGATGCTGTTTGCATTTCCTTCTGGCTTGTTCTTTGGGGCTGACGCTTCTTAGTCCACAGGTGCAAAGATGGAAAAAAGTGTCAGGAATATGTGAGAAGGATGGAAGCCTTCTTTCTGGAGAAACTCATATAACACTCCCATCATCCAGCAAAACAACCCAGGTGTGTGTAGATGCGAGGGTGTGTGCACGTGGGTGCGTGCACCGGGCTGAGTAATTATAACCCTTACAGAGGCTTATTGTGGTGGAATGCAGCCTTCTGGGATCTGGAGAGCGAGAGGTCTCTTATGTGAGCTCTGGATTTTGACAAATGGCATATTTTGGGATGTGGGGTTTATTTCTGCTGAATATCTGGCTTGATTAGCGTGGAGAAGCACATGCAAAGCAGGCTGGAGCCCCACCCACCCAAGCCTCCCCAGTGCTGTACAATCAGGAAGTGCATTCTCACTCCCATTGTGGCTTTGGAGGGAAGTGTGCTTTACATATGCAAATGCAAGCCCCAAGTTTCACTTAATAATTATCAGCTGGAGATTCTATTGATGAGCAGCTGAAGCTACTCATCAGGAGAGAAACTGTGAATTAACCATTTCTAGACCATCCTAGAGACTGCTGCCTCAGACCAGCCTCTGAATCCACTGGTGATTGCAGAAAAAGATTTCTGATTCCCCCTGTGTGTCACTTCTCCTGTCTGACCTGAGCCTGGCAGCTGAGACCTCCTGACCCCTTTTATTATCATGTATGCATCTCTTCCCTGCTCCCACCTCCTTTCTGTTTTGTAGGCTACAGAAGGCAGAATAGATCCATCTCTATTGGCAGTAGCAGGCTTGCTTACAGCTCTAGAAATAATGGCCTCATGCACTCTCTGCAGTCGCTCTCCTGCTTAGGCAGCTGCCAGTGTCCTTTTGAAAGGACACAGGACCACTCAGGCAGGGTAGCCAGGGTGTTCAGATTAAGATGTCAGGAAATCGCCTTCTTTCTGATTCTTCTTTCCTTTCTTCTGCATCCATGCTTGCCCTCTGAGTGTAATAATAGTATACTTGGGCTGCTTTATCAGCCTCGCTTGTTCTTGCTGGGCCTTGGTAGAGTTCAGCAGACTGTTAAAAATGGTATGATTTGATGTTCCCCTTCCTGTGTCCAAGTGACTTAAAGTATAATAATAAAAAAATTAAAAAAATTTTTTTAAATGGTATGATTTGGATTCTCTTGGTTATTCATCTTTCTGCACTGAGTTCCTAACTTTCCTGAATCTTGTTGAAACGAGGCTGCTGCTTGTCTTTCGTACAAGTGGTATCTCGCAAGAGGGTATCCTCAGCTTGTTGCATAGAAGGACAACCTTTATTTCCTGGAAAGAGATATTAGATGCAGAAAGTAAAATGAAAATCAAGGTTGTTTTTGGAGTCAATTTGATCTTTTTTTTTTATAACTTCTTTTTGCAGTAGATCTTGCAAGTTACTTAAGCCCCGTGAGGCTCTATTTCTGCTTTTTTTTTTTTTTTTTTTTCTTGAGACGGAGTCTCGCTCTGTCACCCAGGCCGGAGTGCAGTGGCGCGATCTCTGCTCATTGTAAGCTCCGCCTCCCGGGTTCACACCATTCTCCTGTCTCAGCCTCCTGAGTAGCTGGGACTACAGGTGCCCGCCACCACACCCAGCTAATTATTTTTTTTCTTTTTTTTTTTTTTTTTAGTAGAGATGAGGTAATTCTCCGTGTTAGCCAGGATGGCCTCTATCTCCTGACCTCGTGATCTGCCCGCCTCGGCCTCCCAAATTGCAAGACTTACAAGCGTGAGCCACCGCGCCTGGCCCTGTTTTTCCTTCTTTAAAACGGGGACAATAAACCTGTTTCCAAGAACTGAAATAACTACATAAGATAATGTGTGACATTCATCCAGCCAAAGTGGCTGGTCAGTAAGGGAGTCCTAATCATGATCCTCATTTGAAATCTGATTCTCATCACTGAACTGCTGCAATAGTTGCTTGTATTCACCTGCATTCTAGATTTAGTATTCAAGATGTGTCTTTTGAGTGCTTACTATGTGCTTGGTGCCAGACCCCGGAGATACTGTTGTTGAAACAGATCCACAGAAGACTCTGCTACCATTGAACTTGTGTTCTAGAGGTGGAGACAGGCAAATAAAAAGGAAACAGATAAGTTTATACTTGACAAGAGTGTTGTGATGTGTGGAGTGGAGAAGAATAAACCAGGGGACAGAGTGAAAGAAACACTTTGGCCTCAGGGTGGGCGGGGATGGGGTTTTAAAGGCAGATTTACAGATGCTGCTCTGAAGAATGGTATTATATTTAAACAGATTCCCAATGAACAGGGTGAGAGGCAACAGCAAGTGTAGAGGCCCTGAGTGGGAGAGTGCTTACTGTGTATCCCAGGAGCATCTGCCAGGCCGGCATGGCTGGCGCCTGGGGAGCAGAGGAGCATTTTGACATCAGAAAGATAACTGTGGTTGAGACCTTATGTGTAAGTCACTGTAAGGTATTTGAGTTTTAAGTTTGATGGGAAGCCCTGGGAAGGCAGGTTCGAAGCCCTGGGCTCGAACAGGATAGACATGTGGTCTGATTACCAGTTTTTTTCTGTTGTTGTTGTTGTTGTTGTTTTGAGATGGAGTCTCGCTCTGTCACCAGGCTGGAGTGCAATGGCCCAATCTTGGCTCACTGCAGTCTCTGCCTCCCGGATTCAAGCGATTCTTCTGCCTCAGCCTCCCGAGTAGCTGAGACTACAGGCGCACGCCACCACACCCAGCTAATTTCTGTATTTTTAGTAGAGACGAAGATTCATCATGTTGGCCAGGATGGTCGTGATCTCTTGACCTTGTGATCCACCCACCTTGGCCTCCCAAAGTGCTGGGATCACAGGCATGAGCCACTGTGCCCAGCCCTGATAACCATTTTTAAAGGCCACCTGGCTGTGAGTGACAAGTAGAATGAGTGAGGCAGAGTGACCTGTTAGGTGGCTATTGACTGAGTCCAGGTAAGAGGTCCCAGAACTGGGGTCATAGTGGTGGGGGTTGTGGGGAAGTGTTTGTATCCAGGGTATATTTTGAAGATCAAACCAATATTCAAATACATTGCTAATGACGTGCGTGTGGGACATGAGGAAAGAAATTCAGGAGTGAGTCCTAGTTTTTTGGCCTGTGCAGTGGGAACAAAAGTAATGACATTTGCTGAGAAAAGAAGCAGAAGGTTTTGGAGGCGGAAATCCAAGGCTGTTGTTTGGATGTGGGGACATGAAAGGACTCCTAAGTCATCATCTCCTTCCACAGTGTTGTGGCAGCATAAGAATGGCCGCTGTGTATGCACATTGTGCCAGGCACTGGGAAACCCAGATGATTCAGCCTGGCTCCTGCCCTGAACAGGTGTTCAGTTGACGTGCTGAGACAATGGAGGTAGAATAAAGAGCTGGTACACATGGAGTGAGAGCCACTACCTTATCTGTGTTGTGGAAGGTAGTAGGAAGTCTGAGATGGTGAAAGAAGAGGAGGAGCCGGCTCACCCGGGGCAGATTGGAGAAGGGTTTCTAGAAGGGATCGTTGAGCCAGGTGTTGAGGGTCCATGGTAATTCACCAACTGACAAAACATGCAAAGGAAATAACACAAAATTCTTAATGCTTATTCCAACTGCCAGCCTTGCATTCAGGAACTTGGCCTAGGGCTTGTATCTGTAGGGGGTTCTGAAATCCTTGTTGATGAAGATCATTGGTTCACTGAGGACGCTTCAGAGCCAGAACATGGAAGTATAAAGTGCAGGAGATTTCACCAGCAATTTCAGAAAGTTTAGCAAGACTTGAACCAGGATCTCCTCTTGGCAGATCAGCCCTGTCATCCCCATCCTGACAACAGTCTCTGAGATCAGTCCCTCAGGTGGGCCTCTGTCCTGCAAGGGACTTTTTCTCTTTAGAGTCAGAAAGTGGGATCCTGTACTGGAGGCTTCACCACCATAGACTTCCCCTTGGTCCTCTGTGCCTGTTACTGCTTTCTGCACTCAAGCCCATCCTTCCTCTCAATTTGCAGAGGAAAATCCTGACTTTGCCTTACAGTGGTGTTGAGTTGAGCGTTCTTAGTTTTATTCTTTTTACTTTTATAAGACTGCTGAAAGCACCTTATAAAAACTCTCTGGTGTAGGACTTGGAAGAAAATACCCGTCCGTCAAAAGTAGAGATGTTGGGTTTTGATCTTAATAGGTATTAGCACAATATTTTACCCAAACATCTATCTTGCTCTTGGTAACATGTTATCTTTGCCAAGTGCCCATCCCGATAAAGCGTTATTTCTGTCAAGCCGAACTCCTGATGAAATCTTCTATTCCCCTCTCTCCCTGATCTATTTCGATAAAACCTCATTCCTCATTCTGATTTTCTCCTAAGGGATGGTTTGGATTTGTCAGGAAAGGGGGAAAAAAGAGGTGATTTTTTTTCATTTTCCTCCTCATTTCTTTTTCTAATGTAGATACTTGTGGGAATTGGAATATAACTTTAATGTAAGTCAAACTGATAAAGGGGGGTTGGACACTACTGTGAATAAGGAAAAGAAGATAGGAAAAAGGAGGACAGTCACTTATAGGCAAAGGAATGTCCAGGCAGGCTTTTGCTTGTCTTCTCTTGTTTTTAATTTACAATGGAGCTGAGGAAGATAACACTGATTTAGGTGAAGGGGCCATTGACAGCAGAGGGATGCCATTGAAGGAATCAGCTACATTCACAAAACTGCTTGCTTCCATTTCTTTTTAGAATATTCTGGATGGCAGCTACTCATGCTGTTGGATGGCTGTGTTGCCACTGCTAACTTTAACAAGTACAGAGTCCTCCTTATCTTTGATAACTAGCTCTTTCTTTTCCTCTTTTTACCAGCCTCATCATTTCTTTCTGTCATCTGGTTCCACTGTCATACAGTGAACACTGCAGGCCAGAGTTGGACACTTCTGGTGAAGTGTGGCTTCCACGCCAGGTGGTCTCCACAGAAGGCTGGGCAAGGGGTGGGGAGTTTGGATGAAGGGCGGTGGTTTGTCTCAAAGCCAGTTGACTATAGAGGAGATGGGGTATGTCACAGGGCCCCGAGAATATGGTGCAAATCAAGTCCATCCTCCCTGATGCTGGAGCTCCTGAAAAGATGGGGCAGGGGCTTTCCTCCCATGTTGATCTTGCTTACGTGCTGTATAAGGGAAGAGAACTTTTACTCAGGTTTGGCAGGTGCGCCACTTCAGGTGCAGTGGTCCAATAGCCAAACTGACCACTCTCCCTGACGCATAGCCTAAAGAACACTCTAGACCAAGCTTGTCCAACCTGTGGCCCAGGACAGCTTTGAATGAGGCCCAACACAAATGTGAACACTTTTAAAACATTTTGAGATTCTTGTGCGTTTTCTTGTTTGTTTGTTTGGTTGGTTTTGTTTTGTTTTAGCTCCTCAGCTGTCCTTAGTGTTAGTGTATTTTGTGTGTGGCCCAAGACAATTCTTCTTCCCGTGTGGCCCGGGGAAGCCAAAAGATTGGACACCCCTGCTGTAGACTTTTAGTCATGCTTCACATTCAGTTTTCTTCTTACAGTCCCAAGACATTCATGGAACTACTGTCTTCCAAATACAGAGAAGGATATCAAAGTCTAAGTGGGTTATCTGGTAGTCCCCCTCCCTCCTGAGGACAGCAGAACACCATAGTTCAATTCTGATGCAGTCCAATTAGAGACACACTCACGATGTAAGGTCATCATTCTGTTGGATCCTTTTTGATAAGGGTCCCTAACTCTTCTCTGTAGATCTCAATTTCACTTGGATATTTCACCCCTGAAGTGAAGTAGGAGGGGCATAGAAGCCCAAGGAGCAGGAATGAATGGGGTCAGGGCTTTGCTGATTTGTCTGGCGTCCTCAAATAGCTGCTGTTTGCCATTGAAATCTTTCATCCTCTGTAACCCAAACCAGACATTATTGTCAGCGCTCCTCTTTTTTTTTTTTTTTTTTTTTTTTTTTAAATCACAGAAATGCCAGGTGCAGAGGCTCACGTCTGTAATCCCAGCGCTTTGGGAAGCTGAGGCAGATGGCTCACTTGAGGTCAGGAGTTCAAGAACAGCCTGGCCAACATGGTGAAACCGCGTCTCTACTAAAAATACAAAAATTAGCCGAGGTTGGTGGCATGCTCCTGTAATCCCAGCTACTCGGGAGGCTGAGGCAAGAGAATCACTTGAAACTGGGAGGCGGAGGTTGCAATGAGCCGTCGAGATGAAGCCCCTGCACTCGAGTCTGGGCAACAGAGTGAGACCTTGGCTCAAAATAAAAACATTAAAAAGGAAAAGAAAAGAAATCACAGAACCTTTTTTGGTAAATGAATATGGCCAATAAGAATGACAATTTGAGGATTACAGCAAGTATGGATTCACAAAGTGAGAAAAGGATAGTTTTCAACATACTTAATGTGATGAATGCAAAATAAAATTAAAAACCTTTGCTAAAAATTCATCCCATGTGGGTCTTTTGATTGGAACAAGATTTTAGCAACAAAAAAAAATCAAACCTCATTAAAAATTTTTACTGTAAAATATGATTCTTCTCAGCACATGTGATTCGCCTCACTCTTGGAACATTTTAGTGGGATTTTATAAGGGCTATGAATATTTCATATAAAATAACACATTTATTGCAAAGATTTTAAAAAATTAAATCAGTGGAAAAAACACTTATGAAATCTTTCATCTTAAGTGCTGCTAAAGAGAAAATTAAGAAATTCTATAGTATTTTCGCATCTGATTTTATAGTAAATAGCTACATTGAGGACACTCAGTTGACGCTTTGCAAAGGATAAAATCGTTATGGTTGTTTAGCTTTTAGTTTTGATGAATCTACCAACAAAGGGGATTGTGTCCAACTATGGCATATGTATGAAATAGGACTCACGGAACTGGGGAAGGAGAAAGGCTGCTTTCTCAAACTCAACCACTGGAGACCGCCACTAACGCTGGTGTTGTCTTCGAGGCTATGTAAAAAGTGATTGAAGTTTAGGGGCTAACGGGGCAGAGGCTCTTCAAAGATGACGGGAATGTGAATTTGTTGTGCTCTCACACACAGATCAACGGTCAGGATTTGCGGTGAATATCTGTTCTATTCTAGTATACACTGTTATCATTACCCTCCAATGACGGTTTTCTAAACCACCTGGTGATCTAAGAGAAGACCTTGACTCTGCTGTCAAGTCCTTTCATTTTTCTAGGAAACAGAGCACTAAATACATTATCTTTTTTCTGGCCTTGTTTGGTGACAATTTGAATGCTACTAACAAAGCCCTTTTGTCCATACTCAGACTCCTTGGGAATATGATGGACCAGTTATAGAAGCAGGAAGATGCGGTTGCCCCACCATGGTAACAGCAGTTCAAAGACCAACTGCCTCCAACTTTCAGAACTTAGCGTATTTGGCAAACAAACAAACAAACAAACAAAAAACACAACAAAACATTTGAAGCTGGCCGGGCGCGGTGGCTCACGCCTGTAATCCCAGCACTTTGGGAGGCCGAGGCGGGCGGATCACAAGGTCAGGAGATCGAGACCATCCTGGCTAACACGGTGAAACCCCGTCTCTACTAAAAATACAAAAAATTAGCCGAGCGTGGTGGTGGGTGCCTGTAGTCCCGGCTTCTCGGGAGGCTGAGGCCAGAGAATGGCGTGAACCCGGGAGGCGGAGCTTGCAGTGATCCGAGATCGCACCACTGCACTCCAGCCTGGGCCACAGAGCAAGACTCTGTGTCAAACAAACAAACAAAGAAACATCTGAAGCTTTGAAATCATTGAACCTGAAGTTTCAAGAGACAAAAACTGGTATCATTGCTGGTTAGAACACACTTCAAGCATTTATAGTCTAAACCCAGGTATGGGTACAGCAAATTGGTGCTAAAAATGTCTTCATTTTCTTGACTTAATGAAGCTCTTTAAGCTAACGTTCTTGGAAATGATTTTATGGAAGACAAAAGTCAGATCTCATTCAGCCTATTATGGTGCAATGAATCCAGGCCTCTTTTTCCCTGGCACTGTGGTTGCAAATTCTTTTTAGAAGCTTGTGAGGGACTCTCTCTCTCTTTTTTTTTTTTTCAACTGCTCTTCCGTCTTTGTCAGAAGATCTGTCTCCAGGGCCTTTGCTGGAACTCAAGTTTGCTTTGGTTGCCAAAGATAACTTCCAGAAAATCACTTAGGGGAATTTTGGGGTAAAACATTCCCTGTGTACCTCGTAACAAGCGAGCAGCCTTTGTGTGTCATCATTGCCATTTTCCTTCCCACAGCAAATCTGATTCCATGCTTTTGAAACTCAACCTGGACCTATGTCTTGCTGTGACTTATAAACTGCCTAGAAAGGAAAAGCTGATGACACGTTGGCAGACTCGGCTCTCCTGTGGACATCTCGTGATCAAAATTAACTTTTAAGATCAAACTGAGTTATCTACATTTTTCTAAAACGACTTTGGCTGCAATATTTAATTTACTTTGAAATATCAAATGATATTGGATATTTGGCATTGGATGAGGGTATGAAATCTTTATGTTAATTAAAAGGAGAGCATTTTCTAACAAAAATTACAAATTGCTCAATGAAGAGACTCTCATGGAAAATGAAAAATTGACACATTTCTTGGAATAAGATGACCTGTGATTGGTCAACAGAAGGGAGCCAGAAACCAGGGAAGCTAGATAGTCAGACAGGGGAGCTAGAAGGGAACTGCTTTTGAAGGAGACTGTCTTCCAGAAAGCAGGGGGATGCCGAAGAGCAAAGCAGGCCTTATGCTTGGAGGAGCTAGAGTACCAGGAAATCATGTGGGTCTGGGTCACATCATGGGAGCTGCTGAAAGAATACAGTAGAGGCTTGTATAAGGGAAATGGGGTGCAGGGTCAAAGCAATACTATAATTATGTGTGGCAATGCTAAGTGTTCCTTTGCATCTAAGTTAGAGAGTTTGGGGAAATGCCTCACCTCGCATTTCTCAACCTTGACCACACATGAGAATCCCATGGGAGTGTCTGCTTTTAAAAATGCTGAAAACCCAAAGGAATATAAATCATTCTGTTACAAAGATACATGCACACATATGTTTATTGCAGCACTATTCCCAATAGCAAGGACTGGAATCAACCAAGATGCCCATCAGTGATAGACTGAATAAAGAAAATGTGGTACATGTACACCATGAAATACTATGCAGCCATAAAAAGGAATGAGATCATGTCCTTTGCATGGAGATGGATGAAGCTGGAAACCATCACTCTCAGCAAACTAACACAGGAACAGAAAACCAAACGCCACAGGTTCTCACTTATAAGTGGTAGCTGAACAATGAGCACATGGACACAAGGAGGGGAACAACACACAGTGGGGCCTGTTAGGGAATTGGCGGGGGAGGGAGAACATCAGGAAGAATAGCTAATGGAATCTGGGCTTAATACCTAGGTGATGGTTGATCTGTTGCAGCAAACCACCATGGCACATGTTTACCTACGTAACCTGCACGTCCTGCACATGTATCCCGGACCTTAAAATTAAATAAAAAAAATTTTTTAATGCCAATAACTAGACCCCCACCTCCAGAGATGCTATATGAATTCATCTAGGTTAGGACCTGTGCGCATTCATACTTTTAAGTTTCCCAAGTTATGTAATGGCAGCCCAGATTGAGAATCACTGGCCTGATGGACCAGGGAATGAAGCGGAAACAACCACTACAACCACAAATTAGGCTGGACTCATTTGGAGACTGTTGAACAGGAGACATTCTGGTTTGGTGCGGAAAGAGCCATTTATCTGGAGCCACTGAAGCTGGGTTCAAGACTGTCCCTCTGCCATTGTTGCTGGGATGACATTGAACTAGATCATGTGCCTGTTTCTCTCTCTCTCTCTCTGTTTTTTTTTTTTCATTAGTCAAATGGAAATAGTGAGAACACCCACTTCATGACAGTGTTGCATAAATTAAAATGAGACGATGCAGACACAGCACCCAAGGACATGTACTCAGGGGGAACTGACCAAGTGTTTGTCGAATTCGACGGATGACCTTGAAGTAGATAGAGTTGTTTTTGTGCATTATCAGACTGCAAACATGGTGGAAGTAGGATTGAAGAATGTTACCCACGGCACCTGCAAGTGAGCTGACAGGAACAGGGAGAAATCGGAGGCCGGGGCACTAGCCCAGGAGACCCACACAATGTTCTAGGACAGGGTCCATAATCTCTGGCCAAAAAGTATGCCTGATCTGGCCCTCTGCTTGTGTTTGGAAATAAAATTTGACTGGAACACAGCCACAGCCATTTGTTAGGTATTTCTGTGGCCGCTTTTATGCTACAATGGCAGTTGAGTGCTTGCAGCAGAGATAGCGTAGCCTGCAAAGTAAAGCACATTGACTCTCTGGATGTTTACAGAAAAAGTTTGATGACCCCTGTTTTAGGATAAGATTAAGAGGCTTGGCTTTGGAGGAGATGTTTGAAATCAAAGGAGAAGAGCAAGTGCTTCAAACATCAGGAAGGAAGAATTGGCAGGCTTCAGCGACAGATTGTACGTAGGGAGATTTTGCCATATAAAGGTTAGGGATGTAGTGTCTTTATCACGGGCAGGATGATGCAACAGGACAACTTTCCTGAAATCTGGCACTGAGTGCAAGAGTTTGCTTTACTAGACTAGAGAGATCTGGGTCTGTCACCCCTGAAAGGCCCCGGCCCTGCCTGCATTAATGAGTCCCAGTCCTATTCATTTCAAAGTGATGGATCCCACACGCAGTACCAGATGCCAGCCCTCTGGAGAGATCCAGAGATATTCAGCACATTCAGATTGATTGAGATCATCACTTAGGACATTTTGGATGGTAAGTCCCTAATCTCTGTGACTGCACTGCACGGAGGTTGATTTTCAATTTACCTTCTTTGTTCTGAATCTTAGATGTTTTGATTCTTAATTCAGAACATTCATCTCAAGTGGATTCAGAGATTCAGAGTCGATGATAAATTCATGTTTGTTGAGAAGTTTTGCAGGGAGGAGGATGATGTTGTCAGCTTAGTTTTTGAATAATGTCTTGTTTGACATTTTAAGCTGAAAGTGGGCTGAACTGCAGATCAACACACACACGTATTCCGTGATAGAATGATACATCATGTTCATACATAGACTGTGTATATCTAAAGAGTAGAAACCTGGAAGGAAAGGTAATAGACAAACAAAGGTAAAGGCACTAACACACAACGGATCCTGTCCATTGCTGCCTTTATGTGCCCTGACTACAGCTTCAGTGGGCTTGGGCTGGAAGAAGAGCAGGGGGTTTGAGTATTGATATGGTTTGGCTATGTCCCCACCCAAATCTCATCTTGAATTGTAGCTCTCATAATTCCCACGTGTTGTGGGAGGGACGCAGCAGGAGATAATTGAATCATGGGGCGGTTCCCTCATACTGTTCTTGTGGTAGTGAATAAGTCTCGCAAGATCCGATGGTTTTATAAGGGAAACCCCTTTTGCTTCACTCTCATTCTCTTTTTGCCTGCCGCCATGTAAGATGTGCCTTCATTCTTCCTTCACCTTCCACCATAATTGTGAGGCTTCCTGAACCATGAGGAACTCTGAGTCCATTAAACCTCTTTTTTGTTATAAATTACCCAGTCTCAGGTATGTCTTTATCAGCAGTGTGAAAATTGACTAATACAAGTATCTACTCTGTGTAAGCCTGATATGAAGCAATATTTGTGCACGTGCACACACACACACACACACACACACACACTCTTATGCTTACGCTCCCATGTCCCCCATTTTACATAAGAAGACACTGAGTCACAGAAAAGTTAAGTATTTTGCCTAAGTTATTTATTAGTAAGTGGATGAACCATAATTCAAGCTCAACTCTTTCTTACTCCAAATCCCATGCTCTTACTAATCTACTTGATTTGTTTGCTTTTCTCAGTTCTCTCTCCCTCTTCCCCAGCATTTAATATTATAATGAGATGTCTTTTAAAATAACTGGCAGTTTATGATGTGCTAGGCATTTTACACCGTTTTTTAACAAAAAGTTCTAGGTGTTAGTTCTTCTCTTTCTCTCTCCTTCAAATGCTTGTTAAGTATAGGGAGCATGCCAGGACCTGGGGATGGAGACTAGAGATTGGCAGTGCCACTCAAGGTGTAATCTAAAGGCCGTCGTTCATCCTTGTATTTGTCAAGGCTCTTTAGAAAAGTGGAACCAATATAGAGTGCATATACAGCTATGTTTATTGTAAGGAATTGGCTTGCGTGATTATGGAAGCTGACAAGTTCCAGGATCTGCAGGGTGAGTCAGCAAGCTGGAGACCCAGGAGAGCCGATGTGTAGTTCTAGTCTGAGTCTGAAAGCCTGAGAACCAGGAGATCTCATGGTGTAGTTCCAGTCCAAATGCCAGCAGGCTCGAGATCCAGGAAGATTTGATGATTCAGTTTGAGTTCGAAGGCAAGAAAAAGGTGATGTCCCAATTCAAAGGCTGTCAGGCAAGATGAGTTCTCTTGAATTTGGAGGATGGTCAACATTTTTGTTCTATTCATGCCTTCATCTAATGGGAGGTAGCCAACCCACACCAGGGGAGGACACCTGCTTTACTCTGTCTACCAATTTAAATGCTAACCTCATCCAAAAACACCCAAAGTGATGTTTGACCACATGTTTGGGTACCACCTGGCCCAGTTGAGTTGACACATAAAATTAATCGTGCCCTCAAACTGTTGCTGGTCTGCAACAAGATACATATGGAACTTGAGACTAGGCATTTAGAAGCATCTAGAGCAAGTGGACTTTGTGGCCAGCGTCAAGTGTATGATAATCTTGATTAACGTAGTGTAGACCAGTTTGTTTAATTCAAGTGGTGAGTTACACATGGGCCAAGCTCTATTTTACCTTTGAGTGTTAGGGGCAGATTTTTGTCCAGGATGGATTGGGGGAAGGAGAAAAACTGGTTCTTCCCCCAAGCTCCTTGGGCTTCCGTGCCTCTCCTGCTGTCTTCACCACTGGTAGTTTGAGAAATATCTGTGTGGGCACAGTTGTTTACATAGCCATAAAATCCTATGTAGTGGGCTTTATAACTGTGACCTGTACATAAAGCTTGGGGAGCGTTCCTGGGAGGGACCAGTACCTGTGAAACGTAACAGAGAAATGCAGACCGCATTGAAGGAGGCTGGCTATTCACTACCCTGACCCCCTCTCCTCCGACTCCCGGAGAGTCAGGAGAAGCCTGAGCAAAGAGGTCAGGAGCCAGAAAAAGGAATAGTCAGGAATAAAAGCAAGCGTAAGGATGAATAAAACGAGAATGAGCTGTGAATCTGGCCAGGCAGCAGGGCCCACTGTATTCACTTCTGATCGTGCGGTGTTGGGAATCACCTGGACCTCACAGCTGTGGAGAGTTAGGGCTGAGAGGGGACTCTGAGCACATCTGCAGGACCCCGCCTTTCAGAAGGTGAAACTGGCCGAGGAGAAGGAGGGGACCAGCTCGAGACAACGGACCTTTAAAACAAACAAACAAACCAGAAATGACAATTCTGCCATTGATTGAGCACTTCCTCCATGCCAGGAGTTGGGCACAGCATGAACGTTGCTTTTTTCAACATTGGTTCCTCTGAGACCTGACATTAATTATTTAGTGTGGCTTCATTGGTGACAAATCTATAGGGCTTTTGAGAAATGGACACAGGATGTCGATAGCATTTCTTTTAAGCCTACAATCAGAAAATCATAATTTATGTAAATGTTTAAAATATGGGGCTTTTAGGAGATGGGCTAGAGAATGTGACCCGGCCTCTTTGGTGAAGCCTGCCCGCCTGCTCCCCCATGTTCTTAAGGATGAACCATGACCTGGCTAAGGATGAAGGCAGGAAACTCAGCAGTGCCTCCTCTCAGAGTATATCTCAAAGGAAGCCAAGGTCTGTTACCTACTTCTTTCCCCATATAACACACTGAACAACCCTGTGTTCTGAAAGGTGCTTTACACCTTAAATTACATCATCAACTCATCTTACCCATGACGTCACCTTCCCTCACTGAGAAAGGGTCACAGGAACTCCCTGATGCCAAGTGCCTCCCAGTAAGGGGCACAGTGCTCTGTATTTTGTTATCTTGCTTCAGCCTCCCATCATTCTTACTAGAACATTTTATGTTCCCATTTCACAGAAGAGAAAATCGAAGCCCAGAGCATTGATGTAACTCCTCCAATGAGGAATCTCACAGGTCCCATTTGTTAATTTTCTAGAGACCCTGAGACCTTGTTGAGCTTCCTGCATTTCTGCCCAAATGCTCCAAAATCCTTTCCCGAGAAGGAAGACCCTCTCAGTCTCCGGAGCGTCTTTACCTCTAACTTAGCACGTAAATGCAGGAGCATAGCTAAGTGCAAAGTCCAGGAGACCTTGTTTACAGTCAAGCTGCAACATAATAGGAACAGGGTTTAAACTTTAGTCTCGGTTTCTGCATCAGCAATGGGGATAACTGTTACCACTTCATTGTACTGATGGCAACCTAAGGCGTTATCAGCATGAACTACCTAGTGTGATGCAGATCCATGATAGACACTACAGAGAGTGTAACTCCTGGGGAAGCCAGAGGTTCATCTTTACCCACCCCTGCTCAAAGGGTCGATGTTGGTTGAGAAAATGCAGTTATTAATAGCTGCCTATTCTTTTTCATTCTCAGTTGTACCAAACAGGGAGACAGGTTTCAAAAGCTCGGGTTGGAGCTTGTAATTGGCCAGTCCGGTGACAGTGTAACCCTAATCAACCTGTGATTTCACATCCCCTACCGATTCTGCCTCGGCCTTTGATTTGTCGTCCCAGGCAGTGCAATTCATTGAGCCATATTTGTTGCATTGATAGGAGAGGACCAGGAGCTTAGGCGTTTAACCCTGAGGTGATTAAGGGGGAAAAAAAAAATGAGTCATATTTGTTAAGGTCCAAAGATACATCAAAAAGCCCTGGGCAGAGGCCGACACAAGCACAAGTGAGACCTGCAGGGTGTAATTCATCACATTCTTTGATCCTCAAGTTTGTGAGTCACAGAGACTCTCTGGGACAGTTTTGAAGCTCATGGGGTCTGGGCAGGAAGGAAAAACTTGAAGTATGGAAAAAGAGGAGCGTTTTTTTGACAGGCAGCTGAGAGAGGATGATTTTCTAGAGATACGCTTTTTTTGCTTGGTAACCCCTGAGGTGGCTGTCAATGTAGCTGGAGGCCAGGATATCTGCAGAGTGGAGGCAGAAATTTTAAGTGATAGCTTTGGGTATGCCTTGTGCCACTGAGACTCCTGAACAGTAAGCATGCCTTGAGCATCTACTGTATACAAGGTGATTAAAATATCTTTGGGAGATGGGGTTTTTATACTAATAATTTTTTTTTTCCATGTTAGCTCTCTGAATAGCCTATAATGAAAGTTTATTGACGTGGAGAGTGTACAGGCCCAGATACCAGAGAGACCTGGGTGCGAATTCTGATACCACCATTCTGGTGGTGTCACATTGAGAGACCCGCTTATCCTCTCTGTGCCTCAGTTTTTTGTGTTTGTTTGTTTGTTTGTTTTTTGAGACAGAGTCTTGCTCTGTTGCCAGGCTGGAGTGCAGTGGTGCAATCTCGGCTCACTGCAACCCCTGCCTTCTGGGTTCAAGCAATTCCCCTGCCTCAGCCTCCCGAGTAGCTGGGACTACAGGTGCGTGCCACCATGCCCGGCTAACTTTTTGTATTTTAGTAGAGACAGGGTTTCACCATCTTGGCCAGGATGGTCTCAATCTAGTGACCTCGTGATTGGCCCGCCTTGGCCTCACAAAGTGCTGGGATTACAGGCGTGAGCCACCTCACCCGGCTGTGCCTCAGTTTTTATTGCAGGGTTATATGATTGTTACATGGAGTGTTGCTGGCACTCACTTTAGTGGTAACTGTTTTTCTGGGAAAACCGTGAGATGGGTCATGCTTCTACTTCTTTTGTCCTTATTGCCTTTAATTATTTTATTCTTGGCATGGAGCTATGCATCCACCCTTCCAGCATTTCTCAGACTTTGTGACGTGTTACCACAAAGGCAGGTAAGAGCCGCCTTTGCCTACATTGAACTCCCAATCTTCATAGGAAACATTTAGTAAAGCTGTTTATCAAATATAGTATGGCAGATACATGTTTTCATAGCGCTACATACAAATTATTGGAATATGTGGAAGGATATCTTGCCTGAAAATGGAGGAAGGTTTTCCCTGAGAGGTTGAAATATATAGGAGTTTGCATAGGAAGAGCTCAATAAACTTAGTCATTATTATTCTCTTTTTTCTTTTCTTTTTTTTTTGTGGGGGGGGGTTGTTTTGTTTTGTTTTTGAGACGGAGTCTCACTCTGTCTCCCAGGCTGGAGTGCAGTGGCGCAATCTTGGCTCACTGCGAGCTCTGCCTCCCGGGTTCATGCCGTTCTCCTGCCTCAGCCTCCCGAGTAGCTGGGACTACAGGCGCATGCCACAACGCCCGGCTGGCTTGCTTGCTTGCTTATTTATTTATTTATTTATTTATTTATTTATTTATTTATTTATTTGTATTTTTAGTAGAGACAGGGTTTCACCATGTTAGCCAGGATGGTCTTGATCTCCTGACCTCGTGATCCGCCGGTCTCGGCCTCCCCAAGTGCTGGGGTTACAGGCATGAGCCACCGCGCCCGGCCTATTATTTTTTTATTTTTACTCCTTCTCTTCCTCTTTTGCTCTCCTCCACTTCCTGGTACTCCTTCTCCCCTCCTTTGTCTTTCTCCCCAATCCCCCCACTTTGTATTCATAGTTCTTTATTGTTAAGAAACCTACCTAGAAACATGACAAGTAGGGAGAGGAAGACAGTGCATTTAATTAGAAACAATTTTATTATGATTGCCTCCTCTAAAAGGCATATTAGTTTTTATCGCCATAATAAGTTGTTCCGTTCTCAACTTTGTTCCCAGTTCAATCTGGATGCGTTTATTTGTAACTCACTTTCCATCTGTTTCCCTGAAACATGGGATTGTGCAAGGAGCCTCACCATGTAATAATGGCTGTCTGGGGAACTTGGAGGGGCTTGAGGCTCATCCCGGTTAACGCTTCCCTGGTGTTTTGCTCCCCAGATGGAAAGCCCGTGTCTCTGTCTCCGCTGGAGTCCCAGGCGCACAGCCCCAGGTACACAGCCTCCAGCCAGCGGGAGCGTGAGAGCCTGGAGGTGCGCATGCGCGAGGTGGAGGAGGAGAACCGCGCCCTCCGCAGGCAGCTCAGCCTGGCCCAGGGCCGAGCCCCAGCCCATCGCCGAGGCAATCACTCCAAGACCTACTCCATGGAGGAGGGCACTGGAGACAGCGAGAACCTTCGGGCTGGCATCGTGGCAGGCAACAGCTCCGAGTGTGGGCAGCAGCCGGTCGTGGAGAAATGCGAGGTAAAGGGCACCTGGAGCCTGGGGAGGAAGTTGTCCAGAGTCCCGATTGCCCTCACCCCTTGCAGATGCCTCCTGGAAACACAGGCAGATGCCAAGAGCTGGGATTCTTGATTCTAGCCCGGGTGTGTAAGTCTGTCTTGGTAATTTTGCTGAATGGCCTGACAAGTCATTTAGCCTCTCTGAGCCTCCGTTTTCCCGTCTGAAAATGGGGATAAGAAGGCGTAATCTACAGATATTAAGAGGAGCTGACTGATGGAACCTACTGCTTGTTTCTGTGTGGCTCATTTTGACATGGTCAGGGTTTCAACACCTAGCTGTCATCCTGTAGGCCCCTGTTTCTTAGACTCTAGTGTGAATGGTACACCCGGAGTTGTGTGGCCCAGTTGGGCAGTTCTCTTAGACCTCATTATCACTTCACTGTATAAACAACCTCTCTAATTCAGAACCACAGACTTGTTCCTTATCTAAAGCAGTAATTTGAACTCTTATAGCTTAATATCACTTCTCCCCTTTTAGGGTATGCTTTCTTAGTAGCTCTTTGGAAATGTGGGATATTTATTGTCCTCTATTTCCTCAAATACCTGCATCCATGCTTCTATGTGCAGTGAACACACATACACTCATTCTCCACTATTTCCAGTTCTCGTGGTGGAGACGAATTAGGGCATGCCTATTCACAGGAAGGCCTTTTGAGACATGGGCAAGACTGAATTCATATCCCAGCTTTAGGGTTTTATGCAGTGAGCTCCCTTGAGCCAGTTGCGTAACTTCTGTGAACTCCAGGTGTCTCATCAGTAAACTTCAGGAAATAATACCTGCTTCATGAAGTATTTGTGAGAATTAAACAGGATGGCCATATAAAGCCTTGACTAGCACCAAGTACGTAGTATATTTTCAAAATTATGGTTAGCTTTTACTATTTTTAAACACAGATAGGACCTGCTGTTTCTTTATTCCATTTTCTGGAACAAAGAGTGGTTAGACTTCAAACTCCCTAAAGAGAGAACACTTTGCAAACTGTAGTATGCTATTCGTGTGAACGGGATTATTAGTAATATTGCTGATACTATCCAATGTCACTAAAAAATGGCTTCCTCAGTGATGTAGACTAAGTTCTTTGGAAGTTCAGTGATGAGGGAGGAGGACAAGGAGAGCCCCTAAGGATAGGAGCATTTCTCAGATTTCTCAAGCCTGGTTGAAGTATGGATTGGTAGAGAGGTAGAGGACATCCAACAGAGGTTATCCAAAGAGGAATGTGTCATATGAGTAGGAACGATGTGAAACAAACATCCGTCATAGCAGGATTCAGGACACTGTGAGTTGGTCTTTCAGCCAAGCCCAGAGAACCCAGGCAAGGAGGTGGTTCTATTGCATCATCATCATTCATTTATTTATCTATTCATTCAGCAAACATACTGCACTCGTGTTTTGCATCTCACTCTGTTTTGTGTGTTGGGAAACAGTGAACAGCAACAATAAAAAAGACAGAACCCCCTTCCCTCTGGTTCTTACGTTCTATCATCGGAGGTAGGGGGAGAGATGATAAACAAATAAACAAATACAAATGTCAGGACATGATAAATGCTGCACATTTATTCAGCCCTGACTGTATGCCAGGCCCACTGCCCTTTAGTCTTTGACAACCACTGTCAGTGGCTTGTGTTACTTAATATCTCTATGTATGAAAACGGGCATTCAGCCACGTTAACAAATTCCTTTAGTCTAGGCTGGTCTGGGGAGGTCCCTAATTTCTTCTGTTCTTGCCTCGGTGAAGGCATACTTGATTTCTTTCAGGTTCTCTGCTAGCAGATCACAGCCATGGTGCTGGTTTAAGAAAGGGTTAGTTTGGATGGGAACTCTGCTACCCAGGTGAGATGGCCCAAAGCAAGCAAATTTTTTCCCCAAGTGTATTTACACTACTATGACATAGAACCGAAAGAACAAATAAGAATCGAGGAGGGGGAAAATAAAAAAGGAAAAGGGGAAAAGAAGGCCTAAAGGAGAGAAAATGAGTTGTGTTTGTAGGGAGGTTTCTCTTCCCTTCTGTAATCTCTCTAGCCAGGAGTTTCACTCAGTTTTCTGAGAAATACTCACTGTAATTTGGGAGTCCCCTGCACAATTGTGTAGACCAAAGACCATTGGCTTTTGAAGCTGGGAGTTGTGAGTCTAAATCCCGGCCCCATTTCTAGTTTAATAGCTATGTAGCTTTGAGCAAGTGAGATCACTTTTCTGTGGCTCAGTTTCCTCATTTGCAAACTGTGGGTTAAAATCAAGTTCTGGGCCTGGCGCAGTGGCTCACGCCTGTAATCCCAGCACTTTGGGAGTCCGAGGTGGGCGGATCACAAGGTCAACAGATCGAGACTATCCTGGCCAACATGGTGAAACCCCGTCTCTACTAAAAATACCAAAAATTAGCCAGGTGTTGTGGTGCGCATCTGTAGTCCCAGCTACTTGGGAGGCTGAGGCAGGAGAATCGCTTAAACCCAGGAGACAGAGATTGCAGTGAGCCAAGATCCTGCCACTGCACTCCAGCCTAGGTGACAGAGCAAAACTCCATCTCAAAAGAAAGAAAAAAAAAAATCAAGTTCCTGCCTTGTACTATTTCAGTGGTGACAATAGATATTGGAACTTGAGGGAAACTCTAACATAGTTAGTTGTGTCAGTCTTAGATTTCACTGCAGGTTATCAAAAATCTCAGCTAACACTGGCTTAAGCAAGGTTTGCATCTTCTTTCTCATTGTGTTTAAGTTGTCTGGAGGCCATCAGTGTAGGGATGGCAGCATTGGGGATTTGGGATTTCTTTGTCTTTCACCCCAGCCTACTTGATTGACATTCCCAAGATCATCTCATGACCTATAATGATTGTCAGAGCTTCAGCTATTTTGTCCACATTCCAGCTGGCAGGAAAGAAGTGTTAAGGTGGGACATACCACTTTCTTTAAAGAACATATCTTGGAAATTTCACACTTCAGATCCTTTTAGATCCTATTGACACAACTTAGTTACAGGGATACCCTTAGCTGCCACCTAGGTCCAAGAGACCCTGGAACAGATAGATTTTACTCAAGGAAGCCATGTTTTTTGGAACGTTCTGGAATTCTGTTACTGTGGTCACAGTGAACAATGTCTATCACATGGGTGGTTCTCAAACTTAGTTGAGTGTTTGAATTACATATCAAAAATGCATATTCATGGGACCTACCCCAGACCTACTGACTGAGAATCTCTGGGAGTAGCACCTGAGAATATGGGTATTTAACAAAATAATATATCCAGATGATTCTAAGATAGGAGAGATTGTTTGGAAACCATTGCTTTAGGCTGGGCACAGTGGCTCATGCCTATAATCCCAGCACTTTGGCAGGCCGAGGCGGGTGGATCACCTGAGGGCAGGAGTTGGAGACCAGCCTGGACAACATGGCGAAACCCTGTCTCTACTAAAAATACAGAAAAAATAGCCGGGCATGGTGGAGGGTACCTGAAATCCTAGCTACTTGGGAGGCTGAGGAAGGAGAATAGTTTGAACCTGGAAGGCGGAGGTTGCAGTGAGCTGAGGTCATGCCATTGCACTCCAGCCTGGGCAACAGAGTGAGACTCCGTCTGAAAAAAACAAAACAAAACAAAAAAAGGAAACTACTGCTTTAAGGAGCAGCACATAGGATTGATGAATTTTCTTTATCCCTGTGTTCCTTGAAAAATAAAATAGTCATATAGGAATTCAGACCTTGAACTCACTGACTTTTTTTTTTTTTTTTTTTTAACTTTAAGTTATGGAATATATGTGCAGAACTTGCAGGTTTGTTACATAGGTATACATGTGCCATGGTGGTTTGCAGTACCCATCAACCCATCATCTACGTTTTATGCCCCACATGCATTAGGTATTTGTCCTAATGCTCTCCCGCTCCTTGCTCCCCACCCCCCGACAGGTCCCGGTGTGTGATGTTCCCCTCCCTGTGTCCATGCTTTCTCGTTGTTCAGCTCCCACTTACGTGTGAGAACATGTGGTGTTTGGTTTTCTGTTCCTGTGTTAGCTTGCTGAGAATGATGTTTTCCAGCTTTATCCGTGTCCCCACAAAGGACATGAACTCATTCTTTTTTATGGCGGCATAGTATTCCATGGTGTTTATGTGCCACATTTTCTTTATCCGGTTTATCATTGATGGGCATTTGGGTTGGTTCCAAGTCTTTGCTATTGTGAATAGCACTGCAGTTAACATACATGTGCATGTGTCTTCATGGTAGAATGATTTATAATCCTTTGGGTATAGACCCAGTAGATTGCTGGGTCAAATGGTATTTCTCATTTTAGATCCTTGAGGAATCACCACATTGTCTTCCACAATGATTGAACTTATTTACATTCCCACCAACAGTGTGAAAGCATTCCTATTTCTCCACATTCTTTCCAGCATCTGTTGTTTCCTGACTTTAATGATCGCCGTTCTAACTGGCATGAGATGATATCTCATTGTGGTTTTGCTTTGCATTTCTTTGATGAGAAGTGATGCTGAGATTTTCTTCATATGTTTGTTGGTTGTATAAATGTCTTCTTTTAAGAAGTGTCTCTTCATACCTTCGCCACTTTTTGATGGGGTCATTTGTTTTTTTCTTGTAAATTTGTTTAAGTTCCTTGTGGATACTGGATATTAGCCCTTTGTCAGATGGATAGACTGCAAAAATTTTCTGCCATTCTGTAGGTTGCCTGTTTACTCTGATGATAGTTTCTTTTGCTGTGCAGAAGCTCTTTAGTTTCATTAGATCCCATTTGTCAATTTTGGCTTTTGTTGCCACTGCTTTTGGTGTTTCAGTCTTGAAGTCTTTGCCCATGACTATGTCCTGAATGGTATTGCCTAGGTTTTCTTCTGGGTATTTTATGATTTTAGGTCTTATGTTTAAGTCTTTAATCCATCTTGAGTTAATTTTTGTATAAGATGTAAGTAAGGGGTGGTCCAGTTTCAGTTTTCTGCATATAGCTAGCCAGTTTTTCCAGCACCATTTATTAAATAGGAAATCCTTTCCCCATTTCTTGTTTTTGTCAGGTTTGTCAAAGATCAGAAGGTTGTAAATGTGCGGTTAATTTCTATGGCCTCTATTCTGTTCCATTGATCTATATATCTCTTTTGGTACCAGTACCATGCTGTTTTGGTTAATCTAGCCTTGTAGGAGTACCATGCTGCTTTGGTTACTGTAGCCTTGTGGTATAGTTGAAAGTCAGGTAGCATGATGCCTCCAGCTGTGTTCTTTTTGCTTAAAATTGTCTTGGCTCTACGGGCTCTTTTTTGGTTCCATATGAAATTTAAAGTAGTTTTTTCTATTTCTTTGAAGAACATTAATGGTAGCTTGATGGGAATAGCATTGAATATATAAATTACTTTGGACAGTGTGGCCATTTTCACGATATTGATTTTCCTATCCATGAGCATGGAATATTTTTCCATTTGTTTGTGTCCTCTCTTATTTCCTTGAGCAGTGGTTTTTAGTTCTCCTTGAAGAGGTCCTTCACATCCCTTATAAGTTGTATTCCTCAGTATTTTATTTTCTTTGTAGTAATTGTGGGTGGGAGTTCACTTATGATTTGGCTGTCTGTGTGTCTGTTATTGGTGTATAAGAATGTTTGTGATTTTTGCACATTGGTTTTGTATCCTGAATTTTTGCTGAAGTTGCTTATCAGCTTAAGAAGTTTTGATCTGAGAAGATGGGGTTTTCTAAATATATAATCATGTCATCTGCAAACAGGACAATTTCACTTCCTTACTTCCTGTTTGAATATCCTTTAATTCTTTCTCTTGCTTGATTGCCCTGGCCAGAACTTCCAATACTGTGTTGAATAGGAGTGATGAGAGAGGGCATCCTTGTCTTGTGCCGGTTTTCAAAGGGAATGCTCCCAGCTTTTGCCCATTCAGTATGATACTGGCTATTCGTTTGTCATAAATAGCTCTTATTATTTTGAGATTTTTTCCATCAATACCTAGTTTATTGAGTGTTTTTAGCATGAAGGGGTGTTGAATTTTATCGAAGACATTCTCTGCATCTATTGATGTAATCATGTGGTTTTTGTCATTGTTTCTGTTTATGTGATGGATTACATTTATTGATTTGCATGTGTTGAACCAGCCTTGCATCCCAGGGATGAAGCCAACTTGATAGTGGTGGATAAGCTTTTTAATGTGCTGCTGCTGGATTCGGTTTGCCAGTATTTATTGAGGATTTTTCCATCGATGTTCATCAGGGATATTGGCCTGAAATTTTCTTTTTTTGTTGTGTCTCTGCCGGGTTTTGGTGTCAGGATGATGCTGGCCTCATAAAATGAGTTAGGGAGGAATCCCTCTTTTTTGTTGTTTGGAATAGTTTCAGAAGGAAGGCACCAGCTCCCCTTTATACCTCTGGTAGGAATTGGCTGTGAATCCATCTGGTCCTGGGCTTTTTTTGGTTGGTAGGCTATTAATTACTGCCTCAACTTCAGAACTTGTTATTGGTCTATTCGGGGATTTGATTTCTTCCTGGTTTAGTCTTGGGAGGGTGTATATGTCCAGGAATTTATCTATTTCTTCTAGATTTTCTAGTTTATTTGTGTAGAGATGTTTATAGCATTCTCTGATGGTAGTTTGTATTTCTGTGGAATCAGTGGTGATATCCCCTTTATCATCTTTTATTGTGTCTATTTGGTTCTTCTCCCTTTTCTTCTTTATTAGTCAAGCTAGTGGCCTATATATTTTGTTAATCTTTTCGAAAGAACAGCTCCTGGATTCATTGATTTTTTTTGAAGGGTTTTTCATGTCTCTGTCTCCTTTATCCATGAGCATGGAATGTTTTTCCATTTGTTTCTGCTCTGATCTTAGTTATTTTTTGTCTTCCACTAGGTTTTGAATTTGTTTGCTTTTGCCTCTCTAGTTGTTAGGGTGTCAATTTTAGATCTTTCCTGCTTTCTGTTGTGGACATTTAGTGCTATAAATTTCCCTGTAAACACTGCTTTAGCTGTGTCCCAGAGATTCTGGTATGTTGTGTCTTTGTTCTCATTAGTTTCAGAGAACTTATTTATTTCTGCCTTAATTTCATTATTTACCCAGTAGTCATTCAGGAGCACGTTGTTCATTTTCCATGTAGTTGTGCGATTTTGAGTGAGTTTCTTAATCCTGAGTTCTAATTTGATTGCACTGTGGTCTGAGAGAGTGTTTGTTATGATTTCCTTCCTTTGTATTTGCTGAGGAGTGTTTTACTTCCAATTACGTGATTGATTTTAGAATAAGTGCTTTATGGTGCTGGGAAGAATGTATATTCTGTTGATTTGGGGTGGGGAGTTCTGTAGATATCTATTAAGTCCGCTTGGCCCAGAGCTGAGTTCAAGTTCTCAACATTCTTGTAAATTTTCTGCTAGTTGATCTGTCTAATACTGACAATGGAGTATTAAAGTCTCCCCCTATTATTTGTGGGAGTCTAAGTCTCTTTGTAGATATCTAAGAACTTGCTTTATGAATCTGGGTGCTCCAGTATTGGGTGCGTATATATTTAGGATAGTTAGCTCTTCATGTTGCATTGATCCCTTTACCGTTATGTAATGCACTTCTTTGTCTGTTTTGATCTTTGTTGATTTAAAGTCTGTTTTATCAGAGACTAGGCTTGCATCCCCTGGTTGTTTTTTTGTTTTGTTTTGTTTTGTTTTTTGGTTTCCATTTGCTTGGTAAATATTCCTTAGTTTCTTTATTTTGAACTTATATGTGTCTTTGCACATGAGATAGGTCTCCTGAATACAGCACACGGATGAGTCTTTACTCTTTATCCAATTTGCCAGTCTGTGTCTTTTAACTAAGGTATTTGGCCCATTTACATTTAAGGTTAATATTGTTATGTGTGAATTTGGTCCTGTCATCATGATGCTAGCTGGTTATTTTGCACATTAGTTGATGCAGTTTCTTCATAGTGTCATTGGTCTTTATAATTTGGTATGTTTTTGCAGTGGCTGGTACCAGTTTTTCCTTTCCATATTTAGTGCTTCCTTCAGAAACTCTTGTAAGGCAGGCCTAGTGGTGATAAAATCCTTCAGGAGGATTTACTTGTCTGTAAAGGATTTTATTTCTCCTTCACTTATGAAACATAGTTTGGCTAGATATGAAATTCTGGTTTGAAAATTCTTTTCTTTAAAAATGTATTGGCCCCTACTCTCTGGCTTGTAGGATTTCGGCAGATTGATCCACTGTTAGTCTTATGGGCTTCCCTTCATAGGTAACCCGACCTTTCTATCTGGATGCCCTTAACCTTTTTTCCTTTGTTTCAACCTTGGAGAATGTGATGATTATGTCTTGGGGTTGCCTTTCTGGAAGAGTATCTTTGTGGTGTTCTCTGTATTTCCTAAATTTGAATGTTGGCCTGTCTTGCTAGGTTGGGGGGAAGTTCTCCTGGATAATATCCTGAAGAGTGTTTTCCAACTTGGTTCCATTCTCTCCGTCACTTTCAGGTACACCAATCAAATGTAGGTTTGGTCTTTTCACATAGTCCCATATTTCTTGGAGACTTCGTTCATTAGTTTTCCTTTTTTTTTTTCCCCCCCTCTAATTTTGTCTTCACACTTTATTTCATTAAGTTTATCTCCAATCTCTGATATCCTTTCTTCCGCTTGACCGATTCAGCTATTGATACTTGTGTATGCTTCACGAAGTTCTCGTGCTGTGTTTTTCAGCTCCATCAGGTCATTGATGTTCTTCTCTAAACTGGTTTCTCTAGTTAGCATTTCCTGTAACCTCTTTTCAAGGTTCTTCAGTTCCTTGCATTGGGTTAGAACATGCTCCTTTAGCTCGGAGGAGTTTCTCATTACCCACCCTCTGAAGCCTACTTCTGTCAATTTGTCAAACTCATTCTCCATTCGGTTTTGTGCCCTTGCTGGAGAGGAGATGCAATCATTTGGAGGAGAAGAGGCATTCTGGTTTTTGTTATTTTCAGCATTTTTGCAGTGGTTTTTCTTCATCTTCATAGATTTATCTACCTTTGATCTTGGATGCCGATGGCCTTTGGTTAGGGTTTTCTTGTGGGCATCCTTTTTGTCGATGTTGATGTTATTGCTTTCTGTTTGTTAGTTTTCCTTCTAACAGTCAGGCCCCTCTTCTGCAGGTCTGCTGGAGTTTGGT
This sequence comes from Theropithecus gelada, assembly GCF_003255815.1. Classification (NCBI taxonomy): domain Eukaryota; kingdom Metazoa; phylum Chordata; class Mammalia; order Primates; family Cercopithecidae; genus Theropithecus; species Theropithecus gelada. Next base: position 16,915,455 of record NC_037678.1, read on the forward strand.
GGGGGTCCACTCCAGACCCTGTTTGCTTGGGTATCACCAGTGGAGGCTGCAGAACCGCAAAGATTGCTGCCTGCTCCTTCCTCTGGAAGCTTTCTCCCACAGGGGCACCTGCCTGATGCCATCTGGAGCTCTCCTGTTTGAGGTGTCTCCCAATCAGGAGGTACAGGTGTCAGTGACCTACTTGAGGATGCAGAGTCTGTCCCTTAGCAGTGCTCGAGTGTTGTGCTGGGAGATCCACTACTGTCTTCAGAGCCAGCAGGCAGGAACGTTTAAGTCCACTGAAGCTGCACCCACAGCTGCCTTTTCCCCCAGGTGCTCTGTCTCAGGGAGATGGGAGTTTTATCTCTAAGCCCCTGAATGGAGCTGCTGCCTTTCTTTCAGAGGTGCCCTGCCCAGTGAGGAGGAATCTAGAGAGGCAGTCTGGCCCCAGGTGCTTTGCCATGCTGTGGTGAATTCTGCACAGTCAGAGTTAACAGTGTGAGAGGAAAAACCACGTACTCAAGCTTCAGTATGGTGGACGCCCCTTTCCCCATCAAGCTCAGTCATCCCAGGTAGACTTCAGACTGCTGAGCTGGTGGGGAGAATTTCAAGCCAGTGGTTCTTAACTTGCTGAGCTTGTTGAGTGAGACCACTTGGCTCCCTACCTTCAGCCCCCTTTCCAGGGGAGTGACCGGTTATGTCTCGCTGGGATTCCAGCCTCCACCAGGGTATGAACAAAAATTCCTGCAGCTAGCTGGGTGTCTGCCTGAGCAGCCACATTGACTTTTAGTATAATTTATTTTCTAGTCTTTTGCACCTGAGAATTAGGTTTTGTTTTTCTTCTCTTTCTTTGTGTTTACTGATCACGTTAACTTCTTAGATTCTTAAAAACGTATTTTTGGTAGAATTCTTCTGTGATGAACCCCTGGTCCTGTTCAGAAGCTCCAGTAGACGCGCTTAAAAGTCTTGGCCTGCTGCAGCCATATTTCAAAGCACACTCTCCGCAAGCTGCTGGCCTCCTGCCCATGAGCAGTACGCTTCCTCTGTCTCCATCGTTTGGTGTCTTTAAGGATTTTAATGAAAAAGCCATAGAGGCAGACAAGAAATGTCAGTCAGTGGAGTCAAAATAGAAACTCTCTTCATCACAGCGCTTTTTGGTTCCAAGTGCTGAAGCTCATCTTGACATCCTGTCACGGTACAGGGCCACGTAACCAGGGATGCTGCCACCATCTGTGGGTGTTGCTGAAACTTCTCTGGGCTCCGAAAAGCATTTCTGAAAACTCTTCTATCACAATGCCAAGGCTGTCAGCTGAGCTATCTGGTGATAGGAACAACGGGCCCTCATCAGTCCCTTTGCCCTCTTATCATTTGGTAATTATGTGTGTTTCAAATAGCTGCCTGTCTTACTCTTGCTTATTTCTGTTGCCTGGGCAGTGCTGTTTCAGTGATGGCCTGGCCTCTGTGTGCCTCAGAAGTTGGAGCAGAATGATCCCCTTTGATCTTCACTCATTCACATGTGTGTATGGATATGTGTATTTTTCTTGCCTTTCCGGTTCAGGTCTATTCTGGGACTCAGCTATTGTACAGAAGAAAAAACAGTCACTGGAACTAATATCAGAATTCCTGAACAGGAGACTTTCCTTTGCTACTCATTAGTCTTGTGACCTTAGACAATTCAGTTACCTTTTGGGAGTCTATTTCATCATTATAAAATGAAAATAATAACATGTTCTTCCCAGTGCAATTGTGAGGATGAAATGAGGTGGAGGCAGAGGAAGCTAACTGTGTAGGAGTGTCGCATATACTCATTATAAATATTCTACTTCTCCACTGCTACCTGAAAAATCAGCTAACAGTTAAATGATTTAAAACAGCACCAATTATTTTATTAGCTCTCATGGTTTCTGTGAGTCAGAGATTTGAGAAGGGCTTAGCTGAGTGGTTCTGGTATGGGGTCCCTCATACAGGTGGCATTAGTGTGTGGCTGGAGCTGGAACAGTACAATGCTGGAACAGTGGGTGCTGACCCAGCCTCCCTTTCTTTTAGACTTAGGTCCTCATGTGGTCTCTGCATGGGCTAGTTTGAGCTTCCTCACAACATGGCGGCTCTAGGTAGTCAGCTGCTTGCTTACATGGCAGCTAAAGGCTTTAAGTACAAGTATTCCTGTAAGCAAAACAGAAAGGAAGCACTTTTCATGACCTGGCCTCAGAAGCCACACAGTGTCACTTCTGCTGATAGTGTTTTCTGTTAGTTGAAATGGTCATAAAAGCCCACTCAGCACATACCCATCTTTCAGTAAGAGTAATGTCTAGGAATTTGTTGATGTACTTAAGAACTGACACAATGGATATTGTTATTATGGAAAGTTAATGCATGTTACCCTCTGATGTCAGACCACTCCTTAAGGAAGTACCTATTTTTCCTTCTGCTCCTTGCTTTGAACTTCATTTCTCAGTAGTAATGTATTATAGTAATAACAGTTAATCAGTCCTTGCAATGTATCAGACATCATGCTAGAGCTTTACATAAAATATCTCATGTAATTCACACAACATACTTTCTTCATTTGACAGATTAGAAAACTGCTAGGAAAGGTTTTGTCGTTATTTCAGGGTCACACAGCCAGAAAGAGGTGGAGCTTGGGATTAAACCTAGGCAGTTTGATTCTAAAACCTGTTCTTTGAACCATTGCACTGAAGCTCTGTGAATTAGAGCTTGTAGGACCCAGACTCTCATCAGCTGCTGAGCCCAGATCCTTATTGTGTTTTTCACAGGGGCCTCACCTCTGCAGACTTTAGGGTCACCAGTCATGGGGATCATCTTTCACCTTGGGGGCTTTAGCAGCCCCGCGAGGTAATCATTCCTCAGTGAGTTTAGGCAAAGATCCGTCTGTTCTTCTAAAAGAAATTGGAATGTTTTAAATTATTTTCCAGACTATGGATGTATTTTTTAGCTCAGTGGGACATTGGTATTTGCTGGAGGCAACATGTTTATAAAACTCAATGTTTCTTACCTGTATATTCTGGGTCCTAACTAACCCTACAGTATTTTGATGTACTTTTTCTTTCTTTTTTTATTGTATCTTCATGGACTTTACATGATAACCGAGCAGTGAGGGGATTTGCCAGCTCTCTTCCCATATCCCACATTGCTGTTGGAGGATACTATCATAGCATTTAGGCTCACATTTCATTAGCTTCATATGCCTTCTTTGGGGCTTCTTCAAGGATGTAAATCCACAAAAATAAAAATGTCTTCTTTAAATTTCAGGCCCTGGAATTAGGGGATGTTATAGCTGGAAGGAACCTGGTGGTATTGTCTCGTGCAGTTGTTTTCAGGGCACCTTAGGTACCCTCCCTGTATATGAGTTATTTATTGCTACACAGCCAGATACCCTCAAAACTTAACAACTTAAAATGTCAAGCATTTATTATCTCGTACAGTTTCTGAAAATTAGGAATCTGGGAGCAGTTTGGTTGGGGATTATGACTCTCAACCTTTAAAGAGATTGCAATTAAGATGACATCAGGGGTTGCAGTCATCCGAAGGCTTGATTGGGGCTGAACCCTGCATCCATGTAGTTTACTCACATGATTGGAGTTCTCATTTCCTTCAAGTGTTCTCATAACATAACAGCTAGTTTTTCCCAGAGTAAGCAGTTTAAATGGAGAAGAAGTAAAAAGTTACAATGACTTTTATAACCTAGCCTCGGATGTCATATACCATTACTTCTACTGAATTCCATTGGTCATACAGCCCAGCTCTGACACAGTATAGACACAGGGTTTTCACACAGGGCATGAAAACTGGGGGCAGGGATCTTTGGGGACAGTCTTGGAGGCTGGCTCCCACACTATGGCCAAAGCAAGGGACCATATCTCTGCCAGCCCCTTGTCTGCTGGCCTCAGAGTAGCCTTCTGTTGTTGCATATTGTGCTTTCTTGTAAAATTTATTTTAGATATTGTGCCACTGAGAATAACAACAAGTAAAGATGCAACTCTCTCATTTTAAAAACAATGAAAGGGTTTTGCCTAAGGTTACAAAGTTGCAACCACAGCCCAGATGATGAGTCAGGTGTCTCACCTCCTCATTCCTGTGTTATCTGGAGAGAGGAGACAGGCAATGTCAGCATTTGATGGAACAGAGGGAATTGGGTACTTTGAAGACCTTCCTTTCAATGATGGGAAAAATACTATCCCAACCTTACTTGAAGGTAGAGGAAAGAGTAAGAAGAAAATAATTTGATGCCTGACATTTGAGGAAATTTTGGGCTCAGACCTTAAATGTAGAACCTTCTGCTTACAATAGACTATAATTGTTATTATTATTGATGATTGCTGATACATACCCATTACTTACAAGGTACCAGGCTCTAAGCTCTTTACGCGAGTCATCTCAGTTAATTTGCCCAACGTGGGGCCGGGCACGGTGGCTCATGCCTGTAATCCTAGTACCTTAGGAGGCCGAAGTGGAAGGATTACTTGAACAAAGGGGTTCGAGACCAGCCTGGGCAACTTAGCGAGACCCCATCTCTCAAAAAAAAACCAAAAAAACAAAATTTAGCTGGGCATGGTGGAGAACACCTATAATCCCAGCTTCTTGGGAAGCTAAGGTGAGAGGATCACTTGAGCCCAGGAATTTGAGGCTTCAGTGAGCCATGATTGTGCCACTGCACTCCAGCCTGGGTGACAGAGCAAGACCCTGTCTCTAAAATAAATAGTTGACACATTTCTTACTCCTCTTTATAGATGAGGAAACTGAGGTCCCAAGAGGTGGAGTTATGTCTTGAAATGTGGGCGAGAGTTGGATAGGTGAGGTGAAGGGGCAGAGCATTCTAGAATGAAGGCACATTCTAAAAGCAAGAAAGCTTGATGAGTCATCTAGCATGACCATAGCATAGCGCTACAATGATCATTGTTGAGTGATTGTCTGGCTAATGCGTGTGGACTTTTTGGGACCAGGCCAGTCTTCCAGAGGCCCCCATGATGGATCCGTATTGGATTGTTGTCAGATAACCCGCCTACCCCAGACATGGGTCTCCCTGTATCGATTGCACTTCTCTTCACCGACCCCAAAATCGGTCTCATCCTTCAATATGTTTTTCTGTGTAAAATTTGTGTTTCTGATTTCTCAGGTGGCTATGCTCTTCATAACACAAACAAGTCAATCCTAAAGCAGGTTGGGATATGCAGGATAGAAAATCCCGGATGGTTCATTCATTCATCATCTATTTATGTGCCTTGTCCATGGAGGGGACACCCAGAGACTCCCTATTCTCACACCAGGCCCTGGAACCCATGTGGTCACACCTGTTCCTTGCTGAGCCCCTGAAGGCTTGGCTTACAAAGCCAGGAGGTACATCTCCTTCTGTTTTCTGCATAGTTGAAATAATTTTGTCTTTGCATCCGTGGTTCAGCATTTAGAGTGGACAGATTTAGATCAGTGGTGTCCCAAATCCTGGAGGTTTGTAAGATGATTTGAGAGGGCACATTTGCCATATGTTTTTAAAATGTTAATAGGTACATATGTGTTTTATTGAGGCCATTACTGCAGGCTTAACAGCAGGACCGTGAATTCAACCCATCACTTCGTCATGGACTGGCTGAGCCCTCGGACCTTGGGCAAGTTACTTAACCACTCTGTGTCTTACCTTCTTCAGCTTGAATTTGGGAAAAACCTGGATATTAGGAAAATGCTGTATAGAAATTCTAAATCCTTTGTTTGATAGAGGCAGTGACTGAGGATCCAAGAGGTTAGATAATTTGCCCCAAATCACTTAGCTGGCACTACTGTGTCATACTGGACCCCTGTTGACTCCAATAAGGATAACACCATGTTCGAGAGGTTGAAGAAGAGACTCAGAGCCAGTGAAGGAGACAGGGTTTATGGAGAACTTACATACAGGGGTGGACCAGTGACCGCAGGCTGAACAGCAGAACTGCTACCATTTGTAAAAAGCATGCAGTTGATATCGTGTTTTCACTTAGCAGTCTCCACCCTGCAACCATCACTTAACCAAAAATAAAGGGCCTCATTCTCCTGTACAGTCTGCATCCCAGGAAATGGGCCGGAGTTCGGACACTCCATGATTCTTTTTGTTTGTTTGTTTGTTTGGAGATAGAGTCTTGCTCTGTCACCCAGGCTAGAGTGCAGTGGCGCACTGTCGGCTCACTGCAACCTCCACCTCCTGGGTTCAAGTGATTCTCCTGCCTCAGCCTCCCAAGTAGCTAGGATTATAGGCACCCACCACTGCGCCCAGCTAATTTTTGTATTTTTTGAGTAGAGGTGGGGTTTCACCATCTTCATCAGGCTCGTCTCGAACTCCTGACTTGTGATCCACCTGCCTTGGCTTCCCAAAGTGCTGGCATTACAGGCATGAGCCACCACGCTTGGCCTAGGATTCTTAGCTCAGAACTCCAAACACACATCCTTCTTAGACCATATGGTCATTTTCAGAAAGTGCCTAGGTAGAAGCCTGCACCCATTCTCATCTCTTTCCATTTTTCCTCACCCTGAAAAGAGTAACAAATTCCAAGGCCTTGGGATATGTGGTAGTAGCTGTAAGAAGAACGCAGCCCTTCCTTGTCTTACCCAAGTGAAGAAAAGTGGTGCTCTCTACTTGAGAGGAATTGGAAATAGATTATTTGCACACCCTCATACTCTCTCAAAATAATCACAGTTAACATCTGTTGAGTTTTTGCTATAGAGTCTCTTCGAAGTGCTTCTGCTAGAGCAGCGGTTCTCAAAGTGTGGTCCCTGGGCCAGCAGCAGCAATGTCGCCTGGATGCAGACTGTTCTCAGACCCCCACTCCAGAGATCCTGGATCAGAAACTGGGGAATAGCCCGCACTCTGTTTTAACAAGCCCCCCCGGTGATTCTGATGCATACTGGAGTTGGAGAGCCACGTACTCTGTGTCCTCAACAAGCCCTTTAAGATTATGTCCCCCACTATAGAGATGATGAAGTCAAACCAGGACTCTGAACAGTGTCTTGTGCTGTTTGTTCATGCAGGAAACATTAATAAGAATTGATTTATTAGGGATACTTTATTGCACTCATTTGTTTGATCCTCACACAACCCAATCAGTAGCTATTTTTATCTCCATTTTACGGATGAGGCAAGTGAAGCTCAGGGACACTAAATAACTCTTCCAAGGTCACGCAGCCACTTAGCTTTGAGGTTGTGGCTCCAATCAAGATCTCTCTACTCTTGTTGCGGGATTTTCACACTACGTTGCACCTGCCTCCGACTCTCAACTCTCGCTGCTGCCTGTCTGACCCCAGCTGTTTGCTTCTCCCCAGCTCTCAGAGCATCTATCCTCTGGGAGGTCTTGCCTGTCCCCCTCAACCCCACCAAAAGTCTGCAGCTGCCATCCAGAATCTGGGCTGAGCCTGTCTTTCCATAGCACACCTGATGCCCAAGTTTAAATGGGTTTCGCCTCTCCCTCAGTCTCTCTGATAGGAGATGCTTTAACTGAATCGTGCCCCCAGGCAGAATGGCCTGAAGGGGGCACCAGGCCCTGTGGGCAAGAGAAGCAGGGCTGACAGGGTGTTGAAGGCTTGTGCCAGGGCCACAGCTTGCCTGGCATCCGTTAGTTTGGGGTGAATTTCTTCTGGGATGATGATTTTTTTCCCTGTATTTGTGTGTGAAAAACTGCCCCCTGGGGATTCTTTCCTGCTGGGAGGCAGAGCATGGAGAACTTCGTTTTTCAGATTTTCATAGAGCCTGACCAGCACAAAGTCACAAATCCAGGCTGACCCTGATATCACCAGTTGCTCTTGTGTAGTCACTGAAATGCCTTCTCCTCCAGGATGCTCTCCCTGCATTGTCTCTATCTGGGTGATGCTGGCCACTCCAGGATACAAAGACACCGAGCTTGCCATCGTAGGATCGTTCTCATTCTCCTGTGGGATCTCCTGGTTAGCTATCATATTGTCTCTGCACCTGACTTTGGGGAATGGGGATTGTCTTAAAATGTACCTTTATTTCCTCCAAGCCCAGCACAGTGCCTGGATTGCTGGCAACTCTAAAAACATCAATGTTATGAATCTTTTGTGCAGGTTCTAAGACAAAGGTCATCCCTTGACCCCAGCCAGTTCAGGAATGAACCCAGTTCACAGTTCTGCACTACCTTCCCTGTATCATCAGGTACAGCCTGCAAGATTCAAGGTGTGCTGGGCACCATGTCTAGGATGACAGGAAATGAGTGGAAGCCTTAGCGTTGCCTTAGAAAGAGATTTTATGGTTCATTACTCAAGAGCTTTGTAAAACTTTTAAAAAGTATAAAATGTACAAATTCTCAAGTTGGTTACATTGGTGCCGTTTCCTTTAGGGATCAGAAATTACCTATGAATGGCTGAAAGTCTTCTGTGCTTTCTTTCCCGCCAACAGGTTACGTGGGATGCTGAGGAAAGGTCCTCAGTGTTGGGCAGGTCCTGGCAGGTTGCAGCTTGCATGCTCAGGGGCCGAAATGGTTCCAGGAGGGGCCAAGAGGTGTGGGCAGCGCTGAGGGGAGGCAATACACAGGCAGGAAGGTGTTAAGGAACCCAGTAAGGACTGGAACTGTGGGATCGGGCCCCTGACAGAAGCCAGGGAAATCTGACCTCTGAGACCCCCACTGGTGCCTCCCAGTGACCAAACTCAACCCGAAATCTGAGGCAAAAGGAGCCCACTTAACTTGGCCTATAAAGGTCAGACTCGGCCAGGCACGGTGTCTCACACCTGTAATCCCAGCACTTTGGGAGGCCGAGGTGAGTGCATCACATGACGCCAGGGGTTAAAGACCAATCTGACCAACATGGCCAGACCCCATCTCTACTAAAAATACAAAAAGTAGCTGGGCATGATGGCCGCATGCCTATAGTCCCAGCTACTTGAGAGGCTGAGGCAAGAGAATTGCTTGAACATGGGATGTAGAGTTGGAGTGAGCTGAGATCATACCACTGCATTCCAGCCTGGGCGACAGATAGAAACTCGGTCTCAAAAAACTAAACAAAAGGCCAGACTCTCCAGACACAGGACAATTAGGAGAAGGGTAGAGAGTGAGTTGGAGGGGCAAATGAGAACATCAGATCATCCTCCATCTGGACTTTGTGACAGAGAAACATGAGTGTTACGTCTATACAGTCACATGTTGCCTAATGACATCTGTCAACAGCGGACTGCATATACCGCACTGCTCCCATCAGATCATAATGGAGCTAAAAAATTCCTGTTGCCTAGTGACATCATAGCCATCTTAACATCATGTGCAACACATTACTCGTGTTTGGTGATGTTGGTGTCAACAAACCTACTGCACTGCCATTTGTATAAAACTATAGTGCAATTATGTACAGTACATAATACTTGATAAAAAATGGCTGTTACTAGTGTATGTATTTATCATACTATCATTATTTTAGTGTATTCCTTCTACTTATGTTTTTTTTTTTTAAGTTAACTGTAAAACAGCCTCAGGCAGGTCCTTCAGGAGGTATTTCAGAAGGCATTATTATCCCAGGAGATGACAGCTCCGTGTGTGTTAATGCCCCTGAAGACCTTCCAGTGGGACAAGGTAAGAAGGTAGAAGACAGTGATATTGATGATCCTGACTCTATGTAGGCCTAGGCTAAGGTGTGTGTTTGTGTTTTAGTTTTTAACAAAACAATTTTAAAACTTAAATTATTTTTAAAATAGAAAACTGCTTATAGAATAAGAATATAAAGAAAAATATTTTCATACAGCTGTACAAGGTGTTTGTGTTTCCAACTATGTGTTATTATAAAAGAGTCCAAAAGTTAAGAGCCAGGCACAGTAAGTCCCAGATACTCTGGAAGCTGAGACGGGAAGGTTGCTTGAGCCCAGGAGTTCGAGGTTGTTGTGTGCTGTGATCATGGCTGTGAATAACCACTGTATTCCAGCCTGGACAATATAGCAAGACCCCATCTCTTTAAAAATAGAGATAGTTAAAAAAAATTTAATATTTGTAAAGTAAAAAAGTTCCAGTAAGCTAAGTTTAATTTATTATTGAAGACAGAAAAATATTTTTTATAAATTTAGTGTAGTCTAAGTATACCATGTTTATGAACTAAGTGTACACAGTAGTGTACTAGAATGTCCCAGGCCTTCACATTCTTTGACCACTCACTCACTGACTCACCCAGAGCTACTTCCATTTCTGGAAACTGTAATCATGATGAATACCCTATACAGGGGCACCATTTTTTTCTCTTATATTTTTACTGTACCTTTTCTATGTTAAGAGAGAGAAGTACTCACCATTGTGTTACAGTTGTCTACAGGATTCAGTGTAGTATCATGTATACACATTTGTAGACTAGGAGCAATAGACTCTACTATATAGCCTTTGTGTGTTGAAGGCTATACCATCTAGGGTTGTGTAAGCGCACTCTAAAGTTGCTCGGAAGACAAAGTCACCTGACGATGATAGGCTACTCAGAAGATATCTGTGGTTTTTTGTTTGTTTATTTTTTTTTGAGACAGAGTCTCACTCTGTCGCCCAGGCTGGAGTGCAGTGGCGCGATCTCGGCTCACTGCAAACTCCGCCTCCCGGGTTCACGCCTTTTTCCTGCCTCAGCCTCCCGAGTAGCTGGGACTACAGGTGCCCGCCACCACGCCCGGCTAATTTTTTTTTTTTTTTTTTTTTTTTGTATTTTTAGTAGAGACGGGGTTTCACCGTGTTAGCCAGGATGATCTCGATCTCCTTACCTCATGATCCTCCCGCCTCGGCCTCCCAAAGTGCTGGGATTACAGACGTGAGCCACCGTGCCCGGCCATCTGTGTTGTTAAGCAAAGCATGACCGTAACTGCGGGTATAGAGAGGAAGGCCTAGTGCAAGGACCAGTGGTCACTGATTCTGACATTCAGATTCCAACCTTTGGTTTGTTTGTTTGTTTTTTGGTTTTTGGGTTTTTTTGAGGGGGGGTGCGGTTTGAGACAGAGTTTTGCTCTTATTGCCTAAGCTGGAGTGCAATGGCGAGATCTCGGCTCAGTGCACCTTCCGCCTCCCAGGTTCAAGCGACGCTCCTGCCTCAGCCTCCTGAGTAGCTGGGATTATAGGCACATGCCACCACGCCCGGCTAAATTTTTGTATTTTTAGTAGAAACGGGGTTTCACAATGTTAGCCAGGCTGGTCTCAAACTCCTGACCTCAAGTGATCTGCCCGCCTCGGCCTCCCAAAGTGCTGGGATTACAGGCATGAGTCACCACACCCAGCAAAATTAGCCAGCAGTGATGGTGTGTGCCACCATGTTGGCCAGGCTGGTCTCGAACTCTTTACCTCAGATGATCCGCCCGCCTTGGCCTCCCAGAGTGAGCCACAGGCATGAACCAAGACCCCACCCTTTGATAGGAGGAATGTTGAGTAGTTGTAACCATTTTTAATCTACCACACCAAGAAACTTAAAAACTGAACTTAATAGCTTCAAGCCCTAAAGTCATAGGACAAACCCATTTTTGTGACCCCATTCTTTCAAGGATCATTTATCTTTCTCCCTACTCTCCCCATTCTCACTCCAACCCCTGCCCCACTCATGGTTCACTTCTGTAACCCCAAATTTTGCACCACCCAAAACTCCTCTAAGAGCGTAGTCGATGCCACTGTGATTTTCTGCTTTCCCGGGTAGCAGGGCCCTGCTGCTACGCCTCCAGATGATGCATTTATTCATGGTGGCAGGTGTATTCGATGAAACTAAAGAGATTGGAAAATTATGTAAAGTGTTTGAGAATGTGCATGCTTGTGCTTGCATTCAGTGGGTCCGTTTTAAAAAGTCCCTGAACCCTGAAGCCAAGACAAAGTTTGACATCTCTGAGGCCGTACGTTTAAATATTTGCGATTCTGAAGCGCCTGATTCAGCGTGTTTTTCCCCCTTCTCATCCCCTTCCCAGTTATGTCTTCCATGTGCAGGCGTTTTCCTATTCATTTCCCTCATGATTGAAATGGTGACAGTTACATCTGCATTATAATCTTTCATCCTGAGTCTTTTACAGATATTATCCAGAGATAAGCCATGCTCTGTTTCTTTTACAGGTGGAGAAATTAAAATATGCATAAATTAGCCTGAAAAAAAGGTACCAGAAAACCCAGAGCGATCTGACATCACTTCATCTTGCTTCATTTTGCTTCATTTTTGCTCCCTCATCCCTCATACAGGGTTTTCTAACAGCAGTCCTCTTGACCTTTGGGGAAGGATGGGTCTTTGTTTTGGGGGCTGTCTTGTGCATTGCGGGATGTTTAGCAGCATCCCTGGCCTCTACTCACAGATGCCAGTAGCATCCGCCTGCCCCCCACCCTAGACCCACCAAGGAGTGACATCCAAGACTGCCTCCAGGCATGGCAGATTTCCTGAGGGTTGGAGGATAGGGAGGTGAATTGTCCCTGGTTGAGAAGTACTGCCTTCCGGTAGAGCATGTGAAGCTCCTGGGCATCAGGGACTGTGAATTACTGGTCTGAGGGATGGAGGGCCTAGGGCACAGAGTGTATCTTAAAAATCTTTTGAGTGTTTCTGATGTACCGCCAGGGTTAAGAATCTGTTCCAGGCGGGGCACAATGGCTTATGCCTGTAATTCCAGCACTTTGGGAGGCCGGGGTGAGTGGATCACTTGAGGTCAGGAGTTTGAGACCAGTCTGACCAACATGGTGAAACCCCAGCTCTACTAAAAATACAAAAATTACCTGGACATAGTGGTGGGTGCTTGTTATCCTAGCTACTCAGGAGGCTGAGGCAGGAGAATCACTTGAACCCAGGAGGCGGAGGTTGCAGTGAGCTGAGATCGCACCACTTCATTCCAGCCTGGGTGACAAAGTGAGACTGTGTCTCAGAAAACAGCAAAACCAATCTGTTCCAGAATTCAAATCCCAATTCTCTAAGCCTGAGTTTCCTGATCTGTGATACTAAAATGATAATATTGTACCTGTCTCATACAACTGTGAGCCTGAAATCTGGTAATATTAAGCACAGTGCCTGGAATGTCATCATTGGCTCACTACATACTAGCTTTCGTGATGCTTCTCATTCCTCTCTTTCATCTTCCCTCCTCTTTCTTCTTGGAAGCAGGTATAAGAGCAGAGGCTGGGACTGTAGCACCCATCTGGGTTGGGAATTTGCATTTTGAGTGTGGGGGTAGGGTATATAGGGGAGATGAGAGCAGAGTGGGGTGATGGTTCAGATGAACCCTGGTGGGGACCGGCATGGAGCCTGACAGTCAAGGGCAAAGGGACCCTCCATAGAGGAAGAGGAGTGGTAGAGTGATATGAGGCTCTGAGAGTCGTATTCATATGGCAAGCCCATTATTGTAGGATTTCTGAGAAAATTAGATTCTATATGAAGCCAAAGTCCAGTTTCTCATACTGGGAATAGGTGTCCAAGGTGGGGTGAAGGTCATTGGGGTTAAATGGGTCATGGATGTGGATTTCAGGCTGTGGGATGGTTCATCCCTGATGGCCGAACCTCCCGTGCTGATGTAAGAAAGTGGGGTGATGAAGGAGGCCTGGAAACCAGAGGACATTGTCACGTTGCCCTGTATGGGAGGGGCCCAGATATCAAAACTGCATTTTGACATGGCTGGTTGGGATAACGAGGTGTCTGGAAGCCCATGTCATGGGAGCAAGAGCTGTGAGGAGTTCTGGAAAAGAAAAGGCATCTCTCAGGTGCCCTCCTTTAATGGATGTATTGAGTACTGGAGGAAACGTCATCGTTCTACAATACGCCCAGGACAGAATGCAACTGGAGTGGGTGTTAAGAGGCAGGTTTCCGTTCAAGGAAGGCTGTGCTTCAGTAGAAAGGACAAAATCCAGAAGTGTGAACTCTCCATTCTTTCGGAGGCTGGATGATGATGTCTTGTCCGGGATGCCCTAGGATGGTGCTTTCTGATCTTTTTCAAGTTGTGCTACACATAGAAAATGATGACGGGTGTGGTGCCGGAGGAAAATAGAAAAGTTGCTTGAGGATGCCAGCCCTGCCCAGTAACTCAGAGGGCGTAAACAGATGAGTATATTTGTCACCTGTAATTCAGTCATGGCACACTGAGGTGCCTCGGCACTCCATTTGGGAAGCCCGGCTCTGGAGGTCCTTTTTTGGCGTCATTGGAACTCAGTGTGGTGGGCAGCGTATTCCCTCACTCCCTAGCACCATCCTGCAAGACACGTGCCGTGACGCTTAAGTGGCAATGAGTTAGCGGACCCTGCTGCTCTCCCAGGGTCACCCTGGGTTCAAGGATTCATGTCTGAGGCCCATGCTCCTGGCTACTTAGTTGAGATGACCCCTTGGGTTCCCTTCAGTTCTGCCAGTCTTCCGTTCTTTGAACTGTATCCCAGATGGGGTGCAGGGGTGTTCATGTGTCCCCTTTGTCCCTTTTATTAGGTTGACTCTAACCCAACACATCTTGTGGGAACATTTCACAAACTCTCCGAGCCATAACTTCTTAGTGTGAGATCCCCGATTGTTGGTTCATACTTTCAGGACGTATTTCTTTCCTCTCTGTCTAACCAGTTGTCATTGTCACTCAGCTTGGGGACAGGAGACTCACTGTTTGCCTAGTTGAGCCAATCACCATCTCTCTTGTCCCCAAAATGTAATTGGAAGGAGACTTAATGGTTTCCAAATGATAATAGCTCCATAAACCGATTAAAAGGGCCTTAATAAAACCGTCTTGAGTTATTTTCCACAGCTGCAGACGGTGTCCTTTGTTTTCTAATGATGCCAAAAAGAAATCAGGGCAATGTTTCTTTCTAGTGTGATCTGAAGCACCAGGAAGGCCTCCTTCCGTCTGTCTGGCTGCTCACCCTGTCCTCTTTTCTTCCCAGACAATCCACGTTGCTATTGTCTGCGCCGGATACAATGCCAGCCGGGATGTCGTCACCCTGGTCAAATCCGTCCTGTTCCATAGGTAAGAAGAACTTCTGTGCTGTGTGGGCAGAGGTCTGTCACTGCCTGCCTGTGGATTTCCTTGGGGAAGGGTTAAATAACAGCAAAATTTCTCATCAATCATTCTAGCTGCCATAAAAGTGTAATTTTTGTCTGAAACCCTGAGGAGATGATTGTGTTAACAATGTTTAATGACAGCGATTAGGTGCTGTCTTGCCATGTTTAGAATTGTAACTCTCAGACCTAATGCAATCTTAAAGGATGCCTCAAATCTGATGCTTCAGTCTCTCTGTCGGCTTCCCCTGCCTGGCGTTTACCAGACCTCAGTTGTTACACATCCTTGTCAGTAGGTTGTGTTATGGATTGAGTTATGTCCACCGCAATTCTTATGTTGAGGCCCTCATCCCTGGTACCTGAGAATACGACTGTATTTGGAGATAGGGTATTTAATTAGATTAAAATGGGGTCATTAGAGTAGGCCCTAATGTAATGTGACAGGTGTCCTTTAAAAAAAAAAAAAAGGAGATTAGGATACAGACATGTGCCAAACACAGACCATGTGAACATACATGGAGAAGGAGGCCATCTGCAAGTCAAGAGAGCGGCCTCAAAAGATGTTGGACTTCTAGCCACATAGATGGTGGGAAAATAAATTTCTCTTGTTTTATCCACCTAGTCTGTGGTGTTCCACTGACTTCCTCTATTCTGACGTGGGCTGTCCCACTACTGGGCATTTCTGACTAGAAAAGTCCTGCCTTACATTAAAGTTTCCCAACCTGTGGATGATCCCCATTGACTGATGGATCCCCCATGGGAACCATCTTCTTAAGGATTGGTGGTTCTTCTACCTGGAAGTGATAATGCCTCTGGATGCTCATCACTTCTCCTTGTGACACTTCCAGCACTGGCTTCTGCTTTCTCAGGGAACTTTTCTTCTGTTCCTCACTATTTTGATTGGCATCTACACATACCCAGGGTCCTATCCAGAATGGCGTTCACGGTTCCAGCCAGTGGCCTTGGCTCTGCTTTAAAACTCTTGCGAAAGGTTTGGATGAAGCTTATCCACAGCTGTAGCCAACCGCATGGAAACCTATTGGGTGGATGAGGCAGGATCCAGGAGGCTCTCCATGGTAGGAATAGTGGTGAAAAGTTTTCAGAGGTCAACTGAACAGAGATCCATGTAAAATGCTGCACCTGAATCTGTCAATCGCATAAACAAAGATGGGAGCCATGGTGGGCTTCCCAGACCTACCAACCCTGCAAGGAACTGGGATTTCATCATTGATTCCACCTTCTCTCTGTCTTCCAACAAGCCCATCTGCAGTCAGTGCTTTGCGATTCTCCCTCTGAGATAGTTTTCACTTTCTCCCCCTTTCTCTCCATCCCCACGGCAACTGGTGTCGTTCAGGGCCACCTGTCCTCTCACCTTCATGTGTCCTTCCTGCCTCCCCAGTTTCTACTCTTCAGATCATCTGCTGTGATTCCAGAATGACATTTCAAACAGGCACATCTGATTTCTCAAAACCTTTTAGCGGCTTCTCCTTGTCAAGGGGTGAAAATCAAACCTCTTTACCATGGCACAAAGACCAGGTTGGTCTCTGTGGTGCTTTCTGTCTCCTCTTTTTGCTTTGACTTCAGACTCCAGCAGCTCTGAACTGCTTGTAGCTCCCCAGCTCCCGCATAGCGTGTCCGGCCTGTTGTGTCTCGTTGTGCTGCTCCGTCTACCCATTTCTCCCTCCTTCTGCATTTCCTTCCACCCTCACATTGGCAAACTGCCTCTTAGCCTTTCAGACTTTACATAAGCATCTTTTCTAACAGGAAGCCAACCTTCTGCCTGGGTTGGGGTTTCTCATCTATCAGCCCATAATACCCTATGCATCTTTCCATCATTAGATTTATTACATTATGTTTTATATATGTATTCATTATAGGTCTGCTGTAGCAGAATGTGGGCTTTCTGGAAGGCAGAACCCATGCCATCATTTTCTGTGTCTCTAGTATCTTAGCAAAGTACCTGACACATATTACATGCTCAATAAATGTTAACTTATTTGACAAGTCAATCTGGGGGAGTTCATTAATAAAGAACATGAAGATATTTATTATTCAATCAGTTAACTAATATATCCAGCCCAGACTTAGTTCAGTTCCACATTCATGACACTATATAGCTGAGTGATTTTCAGCAGGTCATTTTAACTTTATTTTTATTTATTTATTTTTCTGAGACGGAGTTTCGCTCTTGTCGTCAAGGCTGGAGTGCGATGGTGCCATCTTGGCTCACTGTAACCTCTGCCTCCTGGATTTCAGTGATTCTCCTGCCTCAGCCTCCCCAAGTAGCTGGCTTTATAGGCGGCCGCCACCACACCCAGCTAATTTTTGTATTTTTAGTGGAGACAGGATTTCTCCATGTTGGCCAGGCTGGTCCCGAACTCCTGACCTCAGGTGATCCACCCACTTTGGCCTCCCAAAGTGCTGGGATTACAGGTGTGAGCCACTGCCCCCAGCCATTTTAACTCTTTAGACTTCAGTTGTTTTAATCAGTTAACTTTTGCTGCGTGTCAGTTCACCCTAAAATGTATTGGTCTAAAACATTTTCATATTAGTTCGGTTGTTTCTACTGGACTCACCAGTGCGGTTCTTTTGCTGGGCCCGTTACGTGCCTGCAGCAAGCTGGCAAGTTAGCAAGCGTCAAATTCACTGCCCAGCCTGAATGAGGAAGTGGATAGGAGAAGTAAGCAATCAACGAATAGATAACAGTTCACTATAGAGGCTGTCAGTTCTTCGTCATAGCGCTGTCCAGTTGGAGTTATGATTTCAGTTGTATATTTGAGGAGGAAATGGGAACACCAGATAAAGAATGACCAAATGGGGCTTGACCTACTGTCTTCTGAACTGAGGTGAGATGCCCTTTCCCCATTGTTATTGTTTCTCTGCAGTTTTGAAGGCTCCTTTCAGTACTACGGCCTTCATCTTGTGGCTTAAAACCAGGCATTTGAAAAACAGTAAGCATTGAAGTAGATGAGTGGTCTTCAGCCTTTTATGTATTTACTACTTGTTGCCATGATGTATCAGGTCCCTCCCTGATTAACAACAACAACAAAGCCCACTTTCTACGAAAGGGCCTTTGCATGATTATAGGTATTCAATTACGCTATTTCTCAATTATGGCAAAGTTAAAGATCATAAAAACCTCTGATGTTGTGTATAAATTTTATTCCTGTTGCTTTAGCTGCAAATCAAATAATCTAATAGTTGTTGAAATTGTAAGAATCCTGTTGGGTATAAACTTTTACTCCTACAGTAACAGTGCAGCACAAAGATGTTAAATTTAAAAATAGCAGTAGTAGTATTATTAACTGCTGATGGCATGTCATACTTTTAAGGCGGCGTGGGGACTTGAGAAGAAAGCAAATCCTTAGTATGTGCTATGAAAATTCTGCATCCCATTTGTTATGCTGAGCCCCTGTCTACTCCAGTGGGCATGGCACCAGGTTCAAGAGGCCAAAGAAGAGACCCAGGGCCAGCAAATCAGACATTGGGTTTAACTGGGGGCTTACATATGTGGGAAGAGATTCCAGTGGCAGTGGGCTGGACAGATCTGCCTTATGTACAGCCCAGTGGCAACAGGCTGGTCAGGAGAACCCCAGGACGCAGTGGCAGCAGGCTGGGCAGGAAAACTGCAACTACTTATGAAAGGCACGCAGTTTATATAACATTTTCACTTAGTACCTGTATTAGTCCATTTTCATACTAGTATAAAGAACTGCTTGAGACTGGGTAATTTATAAAGGAAAGGGGTTTAATTGACTCACAGCTTAGCATGGCTGGGGAAGCCTCAGGCAACCTACAATCATGGCAGAAGGTGAAGGGGAAGCGAGGCATCTTCTTCACAAGACGGCAGGAAGACGAAGTGCTGAGTGAAGGGGGAGGATCCCCCTAGAAAGCCATCAGATCTGGTGAGAACTCACTCACTCACTATCATGAGAACAGCCTGGGGGAAACCACCCCCATAATTCAGTAACCTCCAACTGGTCTCTCCCTTGACACGTGGCGATTATAGGGATTATAGGGATTACAATTCAAGACGAGATTTGGGTGGGGACACAAAGCCTACCCATACCAGCACCCTTTCCCTAACAACCTCCAGTGGGGGTGGCACCAGGAGGTTGCCAAGTAGCACCACTTCAATCACCCCAAAACTCAGGGCCTCAGTTCCCCGTATGGCCTGTGTTCTGTGGGACAGTTTGGGAGCTCCGAAGGTTCTTATAGACAAGGAATGAATCTCCAGGTTGGCCTCTCCTGGATTCTCCAGTTCAGAATGCACATTCAGGTGCATCTGTCATACAGGGTCATTCTCAGGGTATGCTTAAGTTGTTGCTGTCAGGTGCATTTACCATACACCATTTTAATGACTACTGACCACCTTGGACCAAATTACCATGGAAGTTCCTGTCATCCCTGAAATTATACAAATGGGAATGATTCTGTGAATTGATATGTGGGTGATGAGTTGAGATACAAGACAAAAGGACTTTTGAAAGACTTTCGGCTCAGAAAGTCCAGCTATAAATAGCTTCATTGCTTCCCAAGCACATTATGGGGATTAACTAATACATGGTTATAAAATACATTGACAAATGAAGTACCTTACTAATGTTAATAATAATATAATAATAGTGGTGCAGGATGCTTCTTTTGGCTTTCACTGTTAATTACAGTAATTAAATTTATTTTCCAGACAAGATTTTTAGCAAATTTTCATTTAAGGCTTGCTTTGTTACATCAAATCAATTTTACTTCTGCCATATGCTTGATGACATCTTTTAAAAGATAGTAAAAAAGGAATAAAGGCACACTCGCACACTAATGCCAACACTGACAATTGCTGTGACCTGTTGGAGAGAAATTCATACAATGTGGGAAGACCTTGACCCAGTATGCCCACCTTAGGGACTCTCCCTTAAAAAGATAACCTTACCAATAGAAAAGCCTTTTATAAAATATTGCTTTGTAATTATAAAATTGGATAATACTTAAGAACAGAATAAAAAATGGAACACTTTTATAGTAAACCATGTACTCAGTTTTGAAAAGTATGGCATACCATGAAGCAATGCTTATATAAAATAAGGGAAAATATAATTTAAAATGGGATGCATAGTATATATTTCAATATATAAACACATGCATATATGTGACAGTACACATATACAGGGTCAAAATACAGACTAGCAGAAAATACATAAGAAATAGAACTTTTGCACGTTGTGTTTGGGTGGTAGAAATAAAGGTAATCTTGTTTTTTTTTTTTAGACAGAGTCTTGTCCTGTCATCCAGGCTGGAGTGCAGTGGCCTGATCCTGACGCAATCTCGGCTCACTGAAACCTCCACCTTCTGGGTTCAACCGATTCTTCTGCCTCAGCCTCTTAAGTAGCTGGGACTATAGGCATGCGCCACCACGCCCGGCTAATTTTTTTTGTGTTTGTTTAGTGGAGATGGGGTTTTACCATGTTAGCCTGGCTGGTCTGAAACTCCTGACCTCAGATGATCCACCTGCATCGGCTTCCCAAAGAGCTGGGTGAGGTTACAGGTGTGAGCCACCGTGCCTGGGCATAATCGTGTTTTTGTTTTCAGTGTTAAATATATTTTTGGTTGTGTCACCATAGAACCTCTATAGTGAAGAAGAAAGGTGGATGAGAAAAATATGTACAAATTATAAAGGACAAAGGTTTGTTCGTTACCCAGTAGAAAATGGCACAATATATGTCTGTATCACCTAGACGGCAGGATATTCAGAGGAAAATTGGGGGGCATGCCTGTGACTCCAATACCAATTGCAAATAAACTGGGAAATATTGCTGGTCTTCAAAGAAACTAAACTCTTAGGGAGCAGGGAGAAGAAATATTTATTTAGCAACTAAGTGTTTACCTCCTGGGCAGGAAGGTGGATCAGGTTGTAAAAATTTAATATTTGTTTGCTAGCATGATCTACTTACTCTCACACTCTACAGCCCTGTTGGCAGGATGAAGCTGGGTTATTTGCCTTACTTTGCATAGCAAGTAGTTGTTTTTGGTTTTGTTTTTCTAAACCTCACTTGTGCCCCTGAAGGACATGGTGAATAAAAGAGCATATTCATGACCAGTATCTGCTTTTAATTGTCTTTTCCCTTATTCAGGCTCAAATTCATTGTAGAACTGTCTAAGTTGTGCATAGAATTTGAATAAAACAAAGAAGCAGGCCTACGTTCTGGTTCTGCTCCTACCAGGACTAAGCTGGGTGACGCTAAGCAAGTGACTCTACATCTGGGAGCTTTGACTTGTTTCTCAACCTGCCATAGAGCCCTGTTTTGAATATGGGAAGATAGGCTCTATGTAAAACTTGTCTGTATTTTATTTATTTAACAAATACAAATGTAGCTCTTGCTCTGTATCAGGGTCTGTTCCAAGTGTTTCCCAGATACTAATGCATTGATTCCTCATATGCCTTCAGGAGGTGAGCACTAGTATGATGCCCATTTTACTGAGAGTGAAACTAAGGAACAATATGCTAAGTCTCAAGGTCTCAGGGAGAAGATGGGCAGAGCCTGGTTGGAAATCAGGCAGTCTAGCTTCGGAATCTGAGCTTCTCACCACAAAGAAGTTATCATTTTTATGCTTTTTTTTTTTTTTTTTTTTTTGAGACAGAGTCTTACTCTGTCACCCAGGCTGGAATGCAGTGGCACAATCTCGGCTCACTGCAACCTCCGCCTCCCAGGTTCAAGCAATTCTCCTTCCTCAACCTCCCAAGTATCTGGGATAACAGGTGCCTGCCACCACACCTGGCTAATTTTTGTATTTTTAGTAGAGACGGAGTTTCACCATGTTGGCCAGGCTGGCCTCGAGCTCCTGACTTCCAGTGATCTGCCTGCCTTAGCCTCCCAAAGTGCTGGGATGAGAGGTGTGAGCCACTTTGCCCAGCCTCATTATTCTTACTTTTTCTTTTAATATTCATTTTGGCTGATAGTGTAGACGTTGTGATCTCCATAATCATTTTGATGCCGGATTTTTTGTTCCTTAGCTCAGCTAGGTCTGGGTTCTTGCCTCGTGACCAGGAAGAATTAGGCACACGGACACTCAAAGAATGAGCAAGATGGGAAGTTTTATTGAGTGATGAAACAGCTTTTAGTGGGAGAGGATGTGGGGGTGGTCCCCCTACCCAAAGGCAGGAGAGTTCCCAATATGGCTGAGCACAAGACTTTTTATGGGCTCAGAGTAGGAAATGCATGCTGATTAGTTTGTGACTATGCAAAAGAGGTTAAAGCGAAGACACCACACAAAGGTGGGCACGATAGTGTGGAAAACCAATTAGGAAAGGGTAGGTATGTGTAAAATAGGTGAAGGATGTGGATTAATTAGAGGAAAGCATGCCAAACAGGAAGGTGGGTTCTCAATCCAGTTCAAGCATTTACCCAGGACTGTTTCTGGCTTGAAGGTTGGATTTCACCAGGGACCTGCTCCTTTCTGTCTAGACATTTGTCTGCCTTTTGCCTCTATCAGTTCTCACCCCTTCCAGGTATGTATTTTTGAGATGTTAAGTGTAGAATCAATACAGGTTTTAAAGGCCTGGGCATTGGTACTTCCAGTAAGTCTGAAGAAAATAGCATGGGCAGGTGATATCTTTGAACAGGTAAGAGATCAATGGTACTTGGTCATACCCATAAATATTAAAACCAAAGGGAACTGCTTTTTATAGTGAAGATGTTAAGCTTCACATGGGCTATTGCATTTGAATGTCATCCCAACCTGGTGCAGTAGGTGCCATTATCCCCACAAACAGATGAGGAAACCAAGGCTCAGAGAGGTTGAATAGCTTGTTCAAGGTCACAGGTGAATCAGTCTCCAACCTGTGCTCTGCCAGCCCCTACAATCCATGCTGCTTTTACTGCATTAGAAGGTCTTTTGATTTTTCTTTTTCTTTTTTTTTTTTTTTTTTTGAGACCGAGTCTTGCAGCACTTACCCAGGCTAGAGTGCAGTGGGGCGCGATCTCGGCTCACTGCAAGTTCCACCTCCTGGGCTCACGCCATTCTCCTGCCTCAGCCTCCCGAGTAGCTGGGACTACAGGCGCCCGCCACCATGCCTGGCTAATTTTTTTGTATTTTTTAGTAGAGACGGGGTTTCACTGTGTTAGCCAGGATGGTCTCGATCTCCTGACCTCGTAATCCGCCTGCCTTGGCCTTCGAAAGGGCTGGGATTACAGGCATGAGCCACCGCGCCTGGCCTTGATTTTTCTTGAAAGTTGCTCTGTTTTTCTTTTCTGGAAAGCTTTTCTGATACGGCACCGACTTGTCCTTGAGTCTTCCCATATCATCAAAGGCACTTGGCCACTCTCAAATGAAAGACTTCCTGAAAAACCCTCATTTTGTCTGTGGTGATTTTCTGACACGAGTCCTATTAAATCTGTAAGTGCAACAGATTCACTGAGAATTCAAGTTGCTCTCACAGGCACTTTCTTTTCCTAAGATTACCATTGCATTGTAAACTGAATAATTAAAGATTATTTCAGCTCAAATGTCCTTGTATATTTTAATGAAAACAG
Organism: Theropithecus gelada; assembly: GCF_003255815.1. Taxonomy (NCBI): domain Eukaryota; kingdom Metazoa; phylum Chordata; class Mammalia; order Primates; family Cercopithecidae; genus Theropithecus; species Theropithecus gelada. Next base: position 16,938,881 of record NC_037678.1, read on the forward strand.
GCCCTAGATTGCCTTGGAGGGACCGCGGCAATCCTGACAAAATAAGAAAGAGTGGCAGGAAGAAAGCAATGGTTTAATCATCTTTGCCTCTTTGTAGTACCATATTTATTGCATCTCAGCCTGGAACAAGGGAGCAGTTAAGGGAACCAGAGGCAGCAGGAGCGTTGCTCATTAAGAGTGAAGTCTGCAGGCTCTGCTGGAGAGGAAGCATACACTTGCTTCCTTCTCTGGTGTAGAATTGTGGTCTGGTCTGTCTGTGGACCACACTTGATGTCTGAAGCAATATCTGGGTGGCAGTAACCCAGGCATACTATGTGGGACCACTTTGTGTTAAGATGCGTACCCAAGCCGGCCTGTCCAGGCAGAAGCTTTTCCTAATAGGCCTCAGGCAACGCTCGCAAATATATTTATAACTGGTAGCTGGCATAAAAGACTATTTTAGATGTTATACAAATATAAAACTGAATCGCCTTGAATCATATATTGAGAAAATTATTCCTCTGAATGAGTTTTTATTATCTGCAGTTGGTGAAATTCTCTTTGGTGTAAATATGTCCTTAACATCTGTCTAACTCTTGCTAATCTCCCTTTGAACAAAAGAGAATAGGATGTAGACTCACAGGCTTTGGCTGATTTTGGAATTTTCTGGGCTCTGTCATTAACACTATTTCTTACCTTCCTGAGTTAGGAACCAAATGTGAAATGAGGCTCAGAAGTCACACATATGAAGAATGAAATAGTCTCCTTTATTGCTGTTAGTCTTGAATATAGGATGTTCTTTCAACTGTGGCCACAAATAGGGCTCTCACTTATGTCTCCATGAATTGGACTTACGTCCCGGTCAGAGGCCAACCTGGACAATTGCAGGGTTTCCCATGTGGGCACACCATTTACTGCTTAGCACATCCCCCTAGGGAAGGAAGCCCAGAAACAGAAGCCGAGCAGACCTCCTTCCCTCTCCCAAATACGCAGGTCAGACCCACATTCCAATATTTACTTATTCCTGTGAGATGAATAAGTAAATAAGATAAAATGTGCTCTTTAAAAGTTTACAATTTAGTGGTTGTTTAGTAAATTCACAGAATTGTGCAACTATCCTCAGTATTTAATATCAGAGCATTTTTATAACCTTAAAAAGAAATCCCCAGCCCCAATACTACTCATTTCCTCCTCTTCCCATCTCATGCCAACCACTAATCTGCTGTCTGTCTTTTTGGATTTGCCTGTTCTGGACATTTCATGGAAGTGAAATCATACAATATTTAGTCTTTTGGACTGGCTTTTTTCATTTGGCAGAATGTTGTCAAAGTTTATCCCTGATGTAGCATGTATCAGTTCTTCAGTTATTTCAATTATCCAGAAATAGTCCATTGTATGGATATACCCCATTGCATTATCCATTTATCAACTGATGGCCATTTCAGTGCCCCCCCACCACCCCCCGCCTTTTGTTTATTTTATTTTATTTGAGACAGAGTCTTGCTTTGTTGCCCAGGCTGGAGCGCAATGGCGCGATCTCGGCTCACTGCAACCTCTGCTTCTTGGGTTCAAGCAGTCTTCCTGCCTCAGTCTCCCAAGTAGCTTGGATTATAGGTGCCCACCACTATGCCCAGCTAATTTTTTTTTTTTTTTTTTTTTAATTTTTGGGAGAGACAGGGTTTTGCCATGTTGGCCAGCCTGGTCTTGAACTCCTGACCTCAGGTGATCCACCCGCCTCCGCCTCCCAGAATGCTGGGATTACAGGCATGAGCCACAGTGCCCGGCCATCCACTTCTTGACTATTATGAACAATTTTGCTAAGAATGTTCTGTATAAGCTTTTGTGTTGACATCTGTTTTCATATTTTTATAGATATTTTTATTTTTATGCTTCACTTTTTGAGAAATTGCCAAACTGTTTCTCCAAGCAGCTGCTTCATTTTACAGTTCCACCGGTAACCATTGAGGGTTCCAATATCTCCAAATTCTTAATCACCGTTTGTTATATATCTTTTTTATTTTTGCCATTCTAGTGGGTAAGTAGCTTATTGTGGTTTTGATTTGCTTTTTCCTAATGATTAATGATGTTGAGTGTCTTTTCGTGTGCTTGTTGGCCATTTGTATATCTTCTTTGAGAAAAGGTTATTTAAATCCTTTGCTCAATTTTTATTGGCTTACTTGTCCTTTTATTGTTTGAGCTGTACAGTATCTTTATATATTGTGGATACAAGTTGCTTATCAAATATGTGCTTGAAAATATTATCTCCCACTCTGGTAGTTCTTTTTCACTTTCTTGATCATGTCCTGTGAAGCACAAAATTTCTTCCTCTTTTTTTTTGTCTTAACACTAATTTATTTCATATGGTTTCGAAGTTGGGGAAGTCTGAGATCAGGGTGCTGGTCTGAGATCAGATTCTGGTAGGGACGGACCCCCTTCCTGGTTTGCAGATGGCCACCTTCTTGCTGTGTCTTCACATGGCAGACAGCAGAAAGAGAGAAAGCGTTTTTTAAAAATTGTTTCAGTGAAATCTGTTTTTTTTCTTTCATGGTTTGCGCTTCAGGTATCATCTCTAAGAAACAATTACCTAACCCAATGTTAAAAGATTTGCTCCTACATTTTTTTCTAAGTGCCTCTGTACCTAACTTCTAGGTAATTGTGTCAGGCTGTGGGCATTTGAATCTCTTTGGCACTTGTGTCAATCTGAGGGCATTTGGATCTTTTTGGTAATTATTCATGTGTTTATTTATTCATTCTTTCCTTAAACAATCACTGAGTGTTTCTACCTGTAAGGGGCTGTAAAAAAGAAAAAATCTAGGGATAAGATTATTAACAAAATAAGGCACCCATGCTCTAAGATTCCATCTAGCAGGGAACAAAGAAGTAAATAGTAGATTATTTCAAAGACCTGAACTAAGCTTTGAGCACAGACTCAGTTGGAGCCACTAAGAAGGGCATCTGACGCCATGAAAGGGCCTCCTCAGAGCCTTGGTGTCTAACTTGAGAACAGAAGGCCAGACGCAGTTAGCGGGGTGAAGTGTAGATGGTCCAGGAAAAGGCGACAGCATGGGCACAAGCCTGCCTGGAGAGCATGCTCAACCCTGGAACTGCACCCGAGACCAGCTAGATGCTGTCTAAGCACTGGGGTTGTAGAGAGAGTAAACAAGAGAGGAGGTAGTTTGTGAAGCTGGAGAAGCTCTGTCTTCCACAGCTGACAGTCTCTTGGAGAGTAGGAGATAGTCTCGGAGGTTAACATGGAGATTTCTAGTAGTAATAAATGCTAGGAAGAAATCTGACGGCACAGTGGGATGGAGAGTGATGGGGGAGATGGGGCTGTGTTGGATGGGGTGGTCGTGGAAGGTTTCCCTGGGAATGTGACTCTTGACTTTATTCCTGCAGGAGGAGCAGGAGCTGGTCACAGGTAAAACTGAGGGAGAAATGGCTGGAGTGCAGGGTTTAAGGAAGGGGTGTGAAGACGTGAGTTTTGAGGCACAGATAGGGTGAGATCGCTGAAGGTCTTGTTTGCTGCATGCAAGAGGCTGGGGCTTATATATTGTACAGTGAGCAGGGGGTTGTGTGATTACGTTAGAGCGAGCATATGGCTTAGGGGCTAGAGGATATATCAGAGAGAGTAAGAGAGTCAGAAGAACAGTGAATATATTCATGAGAAAAAAGAGTGAATATATTCATGAGGTATCCCCAAGGTTGGATAGGATAATGAAGCTAACATTTACTCACTTCCTGCCAGTCCTAGTTCTAAGTGCTGCATATGTTTTAGCTCAATCGATCTGACAATAACTGTAAAGTAGGAGCTATTGTGATCAAGCCCATTTTGAAGATTTGGAAACTGAGACTCAGAGGTGAAGAAGCTTTCCCAAGTTTGAACGTTTGTTCATGACAGAACCAAGTTAAGAAAAAAACAGGCAGTTGTGCTTTCAAGACCCAGCTCCTAACCATTAAGCTAAGCTGCCTTTCAGGGCTTGAGGTTGATTGGGTGTGGGGCATATAGCTGCGGAGGGGGCCCAGGGCGTGCCCCCATTTCTAGCTTATGAGGCTGGGTGAATGGGGCACCTTTAAGCCAGGCAGGAAATTCAAGGGGAAACCTGCGTAAGGGACCAAGAGAGGGAAAACTGATTTCTGTTTTGGACATTGAGGAAGCCACTCATCCACTCAGTCCTGCATAATAAACACAGGCCCGTGCTTACTGTATCAGGCAGTGTTCTGGGAGCTAGGATGCAGCAGTAAATGCAAGACCCAGCCTCTGTCCTCAAGGAGTTTCCATTCGAAAGAAGAGACAGGTCCCAGACAAACGCTCCACAAATCATTGGAAACTTGGTGGGTAGTAGCATTGAAACTAGGGGCTTCTTCATTCCCAGGGACCTGTGGGATGTGGAAGTGGGGCCCTCTGGTTGGCAGTCAGATTTACAGGTTAAAGCTCCGGGGAACTATTTCGGCTCGCACAGAAGCTCCAGGAGAGGTGGTCTGGGCGGTATTTCCAGGTGCTTGTGCCACGGCTCGGTGAACCTAAAAGAAAAAGGCCACTGTCAGGAACTGCAGTCTGGGCCCAGATTCTTATCATGGTACCCAAAGTGGAATGTTAATGGAACCCCTCAAGCATGCTGTCTGATAGGCGTCAGACACAGGCTGCTGGTAGCCCGCCTTTGATTGCTGAGAGAGTGTCAGCAAACTGCCTAGGTCTTGGTGTTCACCTGGGCTGAGGGGCTCATGTGTTTTCTGATTAAGCATTTTCATATTGTCAGGGAAGCTAATGAGACACTCTATTCCCTTTGACAATGCAGACACCTACTATTGCCGTAAAGGTGAGGCTGAGGCTTCTTCTGGATTTACTCAGCCTTCTAGAGAGATGCTTTCAATAGACCAGAGGCAGAAGAAGATGGAAGCAGGAAGCCCCATCCTAATGTGTGCAGCATCTTTCTCTAAGGGCTTGCTCCTCTTACCCCACACTGGTCCAACTTCTGCTCTGTAACCGGGTTAAAACTTCCCAGATTTATAACTTCGATTTGCTACCTGCCGAGCCTCCAAACCTTGTCTGGCTGTTTCTCTGAGAGAATGCAATTTGCAGTTCTTAGGAACTCACACATTCTAGCCCAGTCTGTCCTGAAGATGTGGTCTCTCTTTTTTTCTCTTTATGCTCCCTATTTCTGGCATGAAGCAGGTGTCCAGTAAATGTTGTTGTATGATCCACCCAAATACGACTATTGTTCTTTCACAGACCTGCTCTGTACTTTGCCACCTTTGTTCCTTTCTTGTTCTATCAGAGTCGTCCCTTGGTATACAGCAGGGATTGGTTCCAGGAAACCCACGTATCCAGAATCTGCACATATTCAAGTCCTGTAGTCAGCCCTGTGGTACCTACCTCTGTTAGACCGTTCTTGTGTGGCTGGGTGCGGTAGCTCACTCCTGTAATCCCAGCACTTTGGCGGATCTTGAGGTCAAGAGTTCAAGACCAGCCTGGCCAACATGGTAAAATCCCATCTCTACTAAAAATACAAAAACTAGCTGGGTGTGGTGGCAGGCATCTGTATTCCCAGTTACATGGGAAGCTGAGGCAGGAGAATAACTTGAACCCAGGAGGCAGAGGTTGCAGTGAGCCAAGACCGTGCCACTGCACTCCAGCCTGGGCAATAAGAGCGAAGCTCTGTTTCTGCGGGGGGTGGGGGGAGGTGCTTGATACTGGGCAATTTAGAAAGAAAAGAGATTTAATTGGCTCACAGTTCTGCAGACTGCACAAGCATGGTGCTAGCATCTGCTCGGCCTCTGGCAAGGCCTCAGGGAGCATTTACTTATGTCAGGAGGGTGAAGAGGAGCAGACACATCACATGGTGAAAGTAGGAGCAAGAGAGAGGGTGGGAGGTGCCACACTCTTTTAAACAGCCAGCTCACGTGAGAACTCACTCGGTATTGTGAGGACAGCACCAAGCCATTAGGGATCCGTCCCCATAACCCAGACATCTTCCACCAGGCTCCACCTTCAACGCTGGGGATTACATTTCAACATGAGATAGGAGTGGGGGAAAATATCTAAACTATATCCTTCCGCTCCTGGCCCCCCAAATGTCATGTCCTTCTCACATTTCAAAATACAATCACTGTTTCTCAATAGCCTCCCAAAGTCTTATTCCATTCTTAACTCAAAAGTCCCAAGTTCAAAGTCCCATCTAGAGATGAGTTCCTTCCACCTATGAAACTGTAAAATAAAAAACGCAGTATTTATTTCCAAGATACAATGGTGGTACAGGCGTGAAGTCAATACTCTTATTCCAAAAAGGAGAAACTGGCCAAAAGAAAGGTGCTACAGGCCCCCACACAAGTCTGCAACCCAGCAGGGCAGTCATTAAATCTTAAAGCTCCAAAATAATTCTTGACTCCATGTCCCATATCTAGGGCACACTGGTGCAATGGGCAGGCTCCCAAAGCCTTGGGCAGGTACACCCCTGTGGCTTTGCAGTGCATAGCCCCTGCAGCTGCTCTCATGGGTTGGAGATGAGTGCCTGTGGCTTTTCCAGGCACAAGGTGCACATTGCCAGTGGATCTACCATTCTAGAACGTGGACGATAGTAGCCCCCTTCCCACAGCTCCACTAGGCAGTGTCCCAGAGGGGACTTTGTGTGGGGTCTCCAACCCCACATATACCCTAAGCACTGCCCTAATAGAACGTCTCTGGTGGGCTCTGCCCCTGTAGCAGGGTTCTGCAGGAGCACCCAGGCTTTCTTATGCATTCTCTGAAATCTGGTAGAGACTGCCATGCCTCCTTCCCTCTTGCACTCTGCGTCCTGACAGGCTTAACACCCCATGGAAGTTGCCAAGGTTTTATAGCTTGCACTCTCTGAAGCTGCAGCCTGAGCTGTATCTTGGGCCCTTTGGGCTGAGGCTGGAACTGGAGGGGCCACAATGCAGAGCAGCCTTTTAGGGTGGTGCAGGGCAATGGTGTCCTGGCCCAGGAAACCATTCTTTCCTCCTGGGACTCTGGACCTGTGATGGGAGGGGCAGCCTGGAAGACTTTTGAAATTGTCTTCAGGGCCTTTTTCCCATTGTCTTGGCTATCAGTACCTTGCCCCTTTTTAGTTATGCCAAATATCTCTAGCAAGTTGTGGGTTCTTCTCCCCACAACTCCACCACCATCCTAAAAAGCCTTTTCTTTCTTTTCCACATGGTTGGGCTACAAAATTTCCAAATTTTTATACCCTGCTTCCCTCTTTAAGTTCCAACTTTTAGATTATTTCTTTTCTCCTCCATCTGGACACTTTGCTGCTTAGAAATTTCCTCTGCCAGATACCCTAGGTTGTCCCTCTTAAGTTAAAACTTCCACAGATCTCTAGGGCATGGACACAATACAGTCAAGTAGTCAAGTTCTTTGCTACAGCATATCAAGGGCGACCTTTAGTCAAGTTCCCAGTAAGTTCCTCATTCCCATCTGAGAACTTGTCAGCCTGGACTTCACTGTCCTTGTCACTATCTGCATTTTGACCACAACCATTAAACCAGTCTATAAGAAGTTCCAGACTTTCCCTCATCTTCCTATCTTCTCCTGAACCCTCCAAACTCTTTTAGCCCCTGTATGTTACCCAGATCCAGAGTTGCTTCCATATTTTCATATATGTTTATAGCAGTATCTCACTCCTGGCACCAATTTTTCTGTGTTAGGCTGTTCTTGCGTTGCTATAAACACCTGTGACTGGATAATTTATAAACAAAAATGGTTTAATTGGCTTATGATTCTGCAGGCTGTACAAGCATGGCACCAGCATCTCCTTGGCTTCTAGGGACACCTCAAGGAGTGTTTACTTATGGCAGAAGATGAAGCAGGAACAGGCACATCACATGCAAGAGGAGAATGGGAGCAAGAGAAAGTGTGGGGAGGTGCCACACTCTTTTTTTAGACAACCAGATCTTGAGAAAATTCACACCATGAGGACAGCATCAAGCCTCGAGGGATCCGCTGCCATGACCCAGACACTAACCATCAGGCCCCACCTCCAACATTGGGGATTACGTTTCAACATGAGATTTGGATGGGGAAAAATACCCAAACTATATCACTACCTCTGGGAAAAATCAGCCCTTCGTACACTTGGGTTTCCCATTCCAGGTTTTGTTGAAAAAAATCCATATGTAAGTGGACTCGTACAGTTCAACCCTGTGTTGCTCAAGGATTACCTGTACTTCCTGCTTGAATACCTCCCTCTCTCCTCCTCCTTTACCCATTTAGAGCTCCAGTTTACTTGCCACATAGTTCATGGAAACCTCCCAGATTCTTCACTACCAAAATATCATCTTTCTCGCTCTCACCGCCACGTAGCTTTTGTGCTCCTCCTTGTAGAATCGTCATGTACAGTTGTGCAGGTTGTGCTCCGTCTAATTCTAAGAGCATCCTGCACGTTATTACCCGTTAGTCTTTGCGGAAGGCTCCCTGGGAAGTGGACCATTCTCAAGCTCTGTAGTTGTGTGTGGCAGCCCAGCACAGTGGTGAATCCATGTTCTGATGTGTGTGGACTTTTTTTTGTATTCTGTCTTCCTCTGACTTTCCAAGATTGCAAGCTGCCTGAAGAGAATGCTCGTAGCTCATTCATCACCTGTATCCCTGTTGTAACTTATATGTAGTTATTGCTTAATAGCTCTTTGTTGGATATTTATTCATTCAGCCCATTTTTTGTCTGTGCTTGGAAGAACTAATTGAAAATACTTCATCGAACAGTCGATGCAAAAGTAGTAGAGGAAAAAAAAGCAGTATCAGAAGTTAATATTGATAATAGATAACCTGTATTGAAATCTTACCATATATCAGGTAGTACTTTACTAAGCACCTTATGTTTATTATGTCACTTTATCCTCACAATTATCCAATATAATATTCCTTGCTTCCTATTCTCTCTCCTGCTTTGAAGATGAGGAAATTGAGGCCTTGAGAGATGAAGTGACTTGCTTACAGTCACTCAGCAGGTACTGCAGCCGGGATGCCAAGCCAGGCATTCTGGAACACAGCCCAAACTCCTAACTCTTGATACGGAGTGTGCCATCAACTTTTTCTGCCCTCCTATGATGGTGGTTACAGTGATAACAGAAGGAGGGGCACTGGCTTTTTGTTGTTGTTACAAGAGTATCTACGGAGGACCCATGATTCACCAGGCTCTTTGCTGGATACTGTGGATGGAGATGAAAAGATGGTTTCTGTCCCCCGTGATCTCACAATAGGGACAGGGAGCCAGCGGTTTGAATCCGTATCATAATGCCTTCCTGCAGATGGCAGGCGAGCTTTTCACACAAGGCGCAGAGTTAGCAGGAGAAAGATGCAAGGAAGGGCTCAAAGAAGGTTTCCAGGAGGAGGTGACTTACACAGGGAATTTTGAAGAATGAACAGGAATTCATGGGGCTTCTAAGCAGGGAAGGGCATTCCATGGAGAGGGAACAGAAAGATACAGAAATGTGGCAAGTATGATGCGTTAGAGCAAATATAAGAAGCTTGGTCCTTTTATTATTGTCACCCCCTGGCTCAAATTAAGCCACTGTAGATGAACATGCAACTTGACCATGATATAGGCTTACCTTTATCCATTCTCCATTAATAAGACTCTATTATGGCAACTATGGCCTTGGGAGACAGTCGTGGAAACGGTGAGGGCCAAATGGACCATCTATATCCCAGTGACTTTGTCCTACTGCCTCTGACTTGGCCCTCAGGTAAGCCACTGGCCAATGGGCAAACACAGCATTGTCCCTTCATGCCACCAAACATCACCACGGCCCAGTGGCAGCTTCTTATAGGGCGTTTAGGGAAGCTCTAAGGAAGATATGCCCCTTTCCACTGAGCGTGGTGAGCGTGGATAATTTTACGGGAAAGTTGCAGTCTTTAGGCAGTGGGTCCCATGGGGAAATTCTGCAGTGCTGACTGCTTTTGGATTCGTTTATTTGGTTTATTACCCTCAGACACCTGTCACGTGTATGGCGGGTTGACTTTCTTCAGGTCTAGACCCACCCATTCAGCAACAGCACTGGCTTTGCCACCCCCGCCTTCATCTTGGTGTGCCCAATCCCAGACTCACTGTCCTCCTCCACAGTGACTTTCTCGTCGTATCCCTGGTCCTGGAGCCGTTGCCACCCACCCAGGAACCCCAGTGTTGCCTTCTGCTCCTCCTTCTCTTTTTTTCTCATATCTAAGATCTGTTCTTTTGAAATCCTCTAGATCCAGCTTCGTTGTCGCTCTTCCTGGCATAGACACTGGTTTGGGGTGGTTTTTTTTTTGGTTTTTTTTTGTTTTTTTTTGTTTTTTTTTTTTTTCAGACGGAGTCTCGCTCTGTCGCCCAGGCTGGAGTGCAGTGGCCGGATCTCAGCTCACTGCAAGCTCCGCCTCCCGGGTTCACGCCATTCTCCTGCCTCAGCCTCCCGAGTAGCTGGGACTACAGGCGCCCGCCACCTCGCCCGGCTAGTTTTTTGTATTTTTTTTTTAGTAGAGACGGGGTTTCACCGTGTCAGCCAGGATGGTCTCGATCTCCTGACCTCGTGATCCGCCCGTCTCGGCCTCCCAAAGTGCTGGGATTACAGGCTTGAGCCACCGCGCCCGGCCTTTTTTTGGTTTTTTTTTTTCCTTTGAGACAGAGTTTCTCCCAGGCTGGAGCGCAATGGCGCGATTTCCGCTCACTGCAACCTCTGCCTCCTGGGTTCAAGTGATTTTCCTGCCTCAGCCTCCCAAGTAGCTGGGATTACAGGCGTGCACCACCACGTCTGGCTAACTTTGTATTTTCAGTAGAGATGGGGTTTCTCCATGTTGGTCAGGCTGGTCTCAAACTCCTGACCTCAGGTGACCCACCTGCCTCAGCCTCCCAAAGTGCTGGGATTACAGGTATGAGCCACGGTACCTGGCCAACACTGTTTCAATCAGATTCTCATTTCACACCCCCGAAGTCTAATGATCTCCAAATGACATGTCTACATCTGTTCCTCTCATCTGTCCACAACTCACCACCCATCTGTCCATTCAGTTCACTTATTAAACTCTTCCTCTCTTCTAGGCACTGAGCTATAGATCATGGATCTGTCCATTTGAACACATCTGATGTGATCCTTGACCTTGCTGAGCTCCCGGGGGGTTGTAGACAAGTAGACAGGCAACCACTACATAAGGACGAGTAGGTGGGTTCATATGGCTGGGATAACAGTTAGGACCCCTGACCTAGACGTGGGGAGTCAGGAAAGGATTCTAGGAGCAAATGATGGTGGCCCTAAAGCGTACTAAGAGATAACCAAGTACTGAACATGGAGGTGCAGGGTGGGCAAGACCGTGAGCTCCATGACAACGGGGACAGTGCGGGTGTGTCTGACTCACCACTGTGGCCCCCAGCATCCGGCTCATCCCCTGACAAATGGGGTGTTCCCAGTAAGGATTTATTGAGTGAGCAACTGCGGGACAGTTCCCTGCAGAGCAAGCTAAACATGATAAGGCCCAGGGTGGAGAGAGAGCATGGGGTAGGGGGTGGGAAACTGAGAGAGAGTCTGTATGTCTGGAACATAGGACAGGGCTGGGGAGTAACCAAGCTGACAGCTGAAAGCTAAAAGGCCAGTCATCCTGCCCCCAGCACCTCCCTGAGGTCTAGTCTGTTTGTTTTTATTTTATTTATTTATTTTTTATTTATTTATTATTTCTTCATTTTGAGACGGAATCTTGCTTTGTCACCCGGGCTGGAGTGCAGTGGCACAATGTCGGCTCACTGCAATCTCCACTTCCCAGGTTCAAGCAGTTTTCCTGCCTCAGCCTTCCAGGTAGCTGGGACTACAGGCAAGTGCCACCATGCCTGGCTAAATTTTTGTATTTTTAGTAGAGACGGGGTTTCACTGTGTTAGCCAGAATGGTCTTGATCTCCTGACCTCATTATCCGCTCACCTTGGCCTCCCAAAGTATTGGGATTACAGGCGTGAGCCACCACGCCCGGTCTGGACTGTTTCAATTAAACTTTCATTGCATTCTCATGTCCATCCTTCTCTGCTCCAACCGTGGAGCCCTGCTAAGCCCCTCCTCCCCCGGCCCCCACTCCTAATACACCCTGGGCCCAGCCTTTGTCTCCTGTTGCTCACCTCGGATTGCATCCCCTCTGCCTTCTCTTCTTGTCAAAGTCCTGCATTTCCCTTTAGGGCACAGCTTCCCTCTCCTCTTACAGGTCCTTCTGACCCCGTCAGAATTGGCTGCTGCTTTACTCCCATGGAACGTGGTGTTCTTTTGTAGTCCTTATCACATTCCGCGCCGTGCTTATATTTAACTGCGCTCATCTGTCTCTGAGCAGTATGAGCTCTTTGAGGTCAGCGGGCCGGGTCATTCTCATCTTTGTATTTCCCACAGTGCTCTATTGCTAGTCGGTACTCATGCCATGAATGAGTTACGCTGTAACTCATGGCATTACGCTGTATGTCATTATTTGTAGTAGCGCAATAGTATTTATGCTAGTAGGTCTTGACTGACGTACTGCTTTGTGTCTAGCCGGTTCCTCATTAGGGCACATCTGCTATTGATTATTATCCCATGTTTATTTTTGATGTGCCATAGTTTGCACTTCTTATCGTATTTAATCAACACAGCAGCCTCATGAGAAGGTCTTTCTCCACATTTTCCAGAATGTAGAAATAGCAGTGCAAAGGGGTAAGTGACATGCTCAAGATTCCCACTCATAAATTTCAGACCTGGGTTTGGAACCCTTTTTCCATTTATCTCTGGAAGTTTTGCCCTTGCATAATGCTCTTTGATATTTTGGGTGCTGCCTCAGTAAAAGCAGCATTAGACATCTCAGCTCCTAACTGAAAGTGTTCAGGGCATAATGAGGTTGTTTGCCACCAGAATCTGATTTTATTACCAAAAGTATTAAAGTAACCACTTTGTTAGCGCAAAATCCACTTTGGTCTGAGTTCTGGCCACCAAGGCTTTCTGTAGAGGCTGGAGGCCATTGGCCTGGTGTACAATCTGAAAGTGGTCTGTTTTGGGATAAGTGAAAGCTATAGAAATATTGAAAGTGAGGACAAGCTGATACTGGGTGATGGGGGCTCCGGATGACTCCATCTTAAAGCCTTGTTTTCTTTTGGAGAGGAACACGCAGAAGACTGAACTTACACCGTGCTGTGAGAGAAGTCTCTTGCCAGCCGCCTGCAGCCAGTCTAAAAAACTTACCCTATGTTGATGTGTTTCTGCGTTAAGGCTGATAAGTCCAGGTGGCAGATATAAAGGTTGACCAAATTGTTAACACATGCTCTACTTACGACTTTCAGAAAAAAATGAATATCCTCATAACAGGTATGGCATTTGGCCTGAATTGGGTGTCAGTAGTGATTGGCGGTTGGTTGTCACTTCTCTGAATCATGGAGGTTGGGTGAGATGCCTTCTCTCCTTTTCAGCTCCTGCAGCCTCACCAGTGAGTACCGGTTTTGTAACATGCCAGATTTACTCTCACAATTGCCTTTAGAAACGAGCCCCGCCATAGGAACTGTGAAGAGTGTGTTTTTGCAGCTGTAATTCAAAGAGCCTTACATCTCTTCCTGACCCTTCCTTCTCACACTCCCCACAGACGGAACCCTCTGCACTTCCACCTTATTGCCGACTCCATTGCGGAGCAGATCCTGGCCACGCTCTTCCAGACCTGGATGGTGCCCGCCGTGCGTGTGGACTTCTACAATGCAGACGAGCTCAAGGTATGGGCAGGAGGGGAGGCACCTCCATGATCTCCTCTAGCTGGAAGCGTTACTGCTTGTGGTTTAGTAGACTGTAGCAATGCCAGAAATCTCAGCTCCTAACTGAAAGTGCCTACGGCGTAATGAGGTTGTTTGCCACCAGAATCTGATTTTATTATCAAAAGTATTAAAGTAACCACTTTGTGTGCACAGAATCCACTTTGGTCTGAGTTTTGACCACCAAGTCTTTCTGGAGACGCTGGAGGCCATTGGCCTGGTATAGAATCTGAAAGTGGTCTATGGTCGCTGTCATCTAGAGAGTTCTATTACCCAGTGAAGTAAATGCTAAACTCAGACCCCCATGGGCTGGAGTTTAAATCTGCGTATTGTCACTTACTGGTCAAAAGACACAAAGTAAACCACGCACCTCTGCTGGACCTGTTTTCTCATCAGTAGAAAAGGTGGATGAAATACCAAACTCATGGGGATAATTAAGAGACTCAAATGTGAGAATATATTTCAATGTGCTTTAAAAAGACACCATTGAATAAATATTAAAGGTTATGCCAGGCTGGAGGGATTTCAACCAAATGAAACCTTTTTGGTCATCTCATTCCCTTACAGTTTTTTTGTGGTACCATTTCGCTTGCATCAGGTTGAGACCCACAGCCCGATTAAGAAGTCCTGAATATTCTGGCTCTTGATTCTACTTCCGGTCTTGTTGCTAGCATTCCTGTAAACCTTTACTATTCCTTTAACTCTAAGTAGCAGAGCACACTTCTGGTTCCCTTGGCCCCCTCTTCTGTGTTTGAGTCTTTGCTTATTCTGTTCCTTCCATCTGATATGCCCTTCCCACCTATCTTGCCACAACTCCTGTTCATCCTTCAGGACTCAGCTGCAGTGCCAACTCCTCTTAAGAAACACCTGACTTTCCCAGGAAAGAGGAAGACATTTTTTGTTCACTTCTCTGTCTACTGGACCCTTCTCAATGGGATGAGGAGAGGAGCCGCATCTTATTCTTTTCTGTATTTCCGGTGCGTAGTAGGTACCTGCTAATGCTTGTGGATTTCACAAATTGCTGTGATTAGAGGAACATGTGACTTTGCAGAAATACACTGATGCTCTGTCTCCGATCACCTTAGGAAGGACTTAACACCTAAGCATGGGGCTGACTCTGGCAAATTGCTTGTTCCAAACCTCAGAAAGCCATTATCTTTTCATTTTAGAGCCATAACATTTTTAATAGATCACTGACATGCCAGCCAGAGTTTCCGATGTTCACATATTTCAGGCTCTGAGGTTGATGGAGATGTTCGGAATTTAGCATTTGGGGATTGTCGTGGTAATTGGCGTGCCATTCCAATCTATTCTGAGCTAAAATTGATTAACACTCTTAAAAAGGGAAAAACAAAATTTAGCAAATTGCTGCGCTAATTAAGGTGAAAGCAAGCCACTCTGTCTCCCAGGGTCTTAGCGCCAACACCATGGGGAAAAGCAGCCTGGAAGGAGGAGCGGCAGCTGGTTCCCAAGGATGCCTCTGCCACTGCGTTCACCATTTGCCTTTCTTTCGGTCGGAGTCCAGTGCCGCGTCCCCTGTGAGCCTGCGCAGGGAAGATACCGAAGTGGGCTGGGCGTAATGGCTCACGCCTGTAATCCCAGCACTTTAGGAGGCTGCGGTCGGGAAGATCGCTTGAGCCCAAGAGTTTGAGACCAGCTGGGGCAACATTGTGAGACCCCCCCCACCTCTACAAAAAATTTTAAAAATTATCCAAGTATGATGGCACACGCCTGTAGTCAGTCGAAGCTGCTCTGGAGGCTAAGGCAGGTGCTCTGGAGGCACTTGAGCCCAGGAGTTTGAGACCAGCCTGGGAAACATAGTGAGGTACCTGCCCCTACAAAAAACTAGCTGGATGTGATGACTGCACTTGTAGTCCCAGCTACTCTGGAGGCTGAAAAAGGAAGATCACTTGAGCCCAGGAGTTCAAGACTGCAGTGAACTGTGATCGAACCACTGTATGCCAGCCTGGGTGATAGAGCTGGCAAGCGGTACGATTGTAGTGGTATGTGGTGTGATGTGGTATGATCATAGCGGTAAGATCATGGGTAAATGAATGTATCTTTTTTTTTCTCAAAAAAAAAAAGGAAAAAAGGAAAAGAAAATACAAAGTGATTGGGAAAAAAACTAATTTCAAATCCTGGTTTACTGTTGAAGAATTCTCTAACTGGTTTTGAACCTTGCTTCTCTCAGCTCTCAGATGGCTTGGGACTGAGTCAGCCACAAAGGAAGGGATGAAATAAGATGGCCCAGTGTGCACAACATGGCAGGTTCTTAAAAATGCTTCATTCCACTTGCAGCCAAGGCCAGAATGACTTAAAATGCCCTTGGGTGGTGTGGCCTGTTGTGAAATCCATCAACAGCTAAGAATTGGAAGGAGTAAGGTACTATGGACTGGAATTCCCTCCTGGAAGCTCCTTCCGTGAGGTCTCGGATTTAAGGGGAGAAGGGGAGGAAACACTGATGCTCTGACTCTGTCATGCCTACTTTAATCCAGGGAGACCAGCTGTCTATTATTTTACATGCTGGTTTTTTTTTTTTTTTAATACATCTGAAATGAATCCTTCATAGCTCAAAATATGATAATTTAGAAAATAATAATTTAGATAATTTAGAAAATACGATAATTTAGAAAATCTGATATGTTCAAAAGAATATTGTCTCTAGAGTCCTGTCCTCTAACCCCATCTCTACTATTGAAGACTTCACTGAAGCTTCCTGACACCTGCTTTTTATTCCCCTACCAATTAACCACCTATCTCTCTCACATTCCTGAGTCCCCTGAGAGCGTTGTCAGAATCCAGTACAACAGTGAGGATGAAAATATTTATAAAAAGTAATTTTTTCATAATAATAATAGGATTCATGGCAAAGCCAGGATGAAAACCCAGACCTGACTCCATGATCTATTAGATGTATTATAATACATCTGTCTATGTATTAGTTTATACATAACCCAGATCAACAACCGCAAAGCCATGATCTGCCTACTCCACCAGCCTGACAACCCCCTCTGCAGTGGCATCGCCATCTGCTTAGTTGCTGATCTGGAACTGAGAGCTCATCTTTGTCCCTTTCTCTTGCCCCGGGTCTAACCACATCACACCCTAGGGTGGCTCCACCACCCGCTGCACCTACCTAGTCCATGCTTTGTGATCTTTCCCCAGCACAATGGCAAGTGTTTTTTCAGACTAGTCTCTTCCCTCCACTGCTCACCTCTCTTCCCCCGTATCTTTTCTCTCATTAGCAAAAGTCAACTTTCCAAAAACAAGTGCAGTCATGCCACTCTTTTCCTCTGGGTAAAACCTTCCCTGGTTTCCTACTGCTGTGAGATAGAGGTCACAGTGTGTGTTTGTTTGTTTGTTTGTTTGTTTTTTGCAGATGGAGTCTCGCTGTGTCGCCCAGGCTGGAGTGCAGTGACATGATCTCGGCTCACTGAAACCTCCACCTCCTGGGTTCAAGCGATTCTCCTGCCTCGGCCTGCTGAGTAGAGTAGCTGGGACCACAGGTGCGCACCACCGGGCCCAGCTAATTTTTGTATTTTTAGTAAAGACAGGGTTTCACAGAGTTGGCCAGGTTGGTCTCGAACTCCTGACCTCAAGTGGTCCGTCTACCTCAAGTGATCCGCCTACCTCAGTCTCCCAAAGTGCTGGGATTATGGGCATGAGCTACTGCCCCTGGCCGAGGCCACAGCTCTTAACTGAGTCACATCTCTCTGTAGACTCTGGCTCCTGCCTCCTTCCAAGGTGTACTCGCACCACTTGCATCCTTCCTCACTCTCCAGTCCTGCAGATTCATTTTGCTCCTTCTTTCCCACCAGAGCACCTTTGAACAGGTGATTTCTTCTATTTGTTAAACTGTTCCCCAACTTCCTTCCTTTCCCCCATTGCTAATGAATAACAAGTTCTTTTGCTAAGGTTACATGTACTCAGGGAAACTTTCCCTGCCTTTTTCATTTCATTGGGGTTGCTTTGTTACATGTTCTCCTAGAATCACATACATTTCTTCGGTAAACTCAACACAGAGGGTATTATTTCATGCTTTTGTGTGATGAGCTAATAAATGTCTGTCTGTCTCCTATACTGTAAGCTCCCAAACCAGCATCACGTCTGTATTTCACCACCTTTGTATCCCAAATGCCTGGTGTAAGGCTTTTAAAGATGTTTGCCAAACCATTTTTCAAAGAAGTTTTATAGATGTGTGCTACAACTTATAAAGATGCTTGCTAAATGACTGGCTTGTAAAGATGTTTATTAAATGACTGATACACGATGAATTTAGAGCTGGATCCCTAAGAATAATAAAACCAGTGGCAAGGAGTTTCTCTATCACTGTCAGGCCCAGGAGTTCACGTTTCTTTATCATGGTGGAGCCCAGGGTCACCACATTCCTAATGCCTATTTGTGTGCAGGAGGCTTGCGTGGGCAGCCAGCAGTTTGCCCACCAGCCACCCTGAAGTCGCATAGATAAGGCCTCTCCATTTGCACCAGCTCGCCTCCTAGGAGCAGCTCTGGAACCGGTGAGTGAGTGTCTTTCCATGACAGGTACGCTAGGAAGGAAACACATTAAAACACCATCCAGTAGACGACCTCAGGGAAGGAGAAAGAACAGGAGAGAAATGGCCTTGTGCTGTGGTCCACAGTTGCGTTCAGGAAGCAAGTCAGACGGTACCCACAGCAGACACACGTGACGGTCTCTCCGGATACAGCTCCAAGAAATCACTTGGTACAGCTGTTGGAAATGGCATTTCTCAGAAATGCTCCTGTGGGCCCCTTATGATATCTGTTAGTGCTGGAGAATGAAGTCATAGGGAACAGGAAATTTGTGAGAGATCAGTGCATGATTAAAAATGAACTGTGGGAAATTCGCAGTGGACCAGCGCACTTCTCTCTGTAATGACCAATTAGGGAGGGATTTGCAAATAGTGATGGCTCAGCCTGCCTGTCTCTGTGGCCTGTGAAATGCTCATTGGTCTTCCCGATGTGTACATGGCCCATTTGTTTCCGGCCTCCAAGTCCTGGTACCAACAGGCTACCAGGACTGAAGGTACCTCTCCTCTGAACTCCACTCAAAACATGCAGCTCCAATCTACAGGAGGAGAACTTATTTTTGCGTAGAGCTTTGTCAGTGGTGCGTGCTGTCACTCATTTCTCATGACGAACCTGGGGGTTGGAAAGAGAAGTATGATTACCTCCATCTCACAGATAATTCTTAAGTTAAAGTGCGGGGTTGAAGAGCATTTGCTGAAGATTAGGCTGCTAACAAGTGCTGATGCTGATATTCGACTTTTCCCTTCCCCGATGAAATGACATGAGATAGAGGATTGTATAATTCAGTAGGCATGGATGTGCTGGAGATCTTAAGGGAAGTTGAAAGACATGGGCCACAGCCCCTGGGAAATGACTGTTGGTTACGACCGTCGAGTTGCACTTGAATTCAAGATTCGTCTTTTCCATGACTTTGGATCCCACAGGCTGTGGTCTAACATCTATTGCTTAAGAATCACTTAGTCAACCATTGTGGAAGACAGTGTGGTAATTCCTCAAGGATCTAGAACCAGAACTACCATTTAACTCAGCAATCCCATTACTGGGTATATACCCAAAGGATTATAAATCATTCTGCTGTAAAGATACATGCACATGTATGTTTATTGCGGCACTATTCACAATAGCAAAGACTTGAAACCGACCCACATGCCCATCAATGGTAGACTGGGTAAAGAAAATGTGGCACATATATACCATGGAATACTATGCAGCCTTTAAAAAGGATAAGTTCATATCTTTTGCAGGGACATGGATGAAACTGGAAACCATCATTCTCAGCAAACTAACACAAGCACAGAAAACCAAACACCGCATGTTCTCACTCATAAGTGGGAGTTGAACAATGAGAACACATGGACACAGGGAGAGGAACATCACACACCGGGGCCTGTCAGAGGGTTGGGGGTTGGCGGAGGAACAGCATTAGGAGAAGTACCTAATGTAGATGATGTGTTGACGGGTGCAGCAAACCACCATAGCACGTGTATCCCCATATAACAAAACTGTATGTTCTGCACATGTATCCCAGAACTTTAAGTATAATAATAATAATGAAGAATCATTTACTTCATTTCTCATGTTTTACCTGGTTCTCTCATGGTCTGTTTCTCACAACACCTCTATGGACTAAGTCCTGTTATTATTTCCATTGTATATACAAAGGAACTGAGGCATGGGGAGTTAACTAACTCCAAATCACGTAGCTGGTACATGGCAGAGCCAGGGTGAATATCCAGAACTGTCTGATTCCAGAATCTGTGCCCTTTATCCTATGTCCTATTTCCCTCTCTGTGGCTTATTTCAGCTAAGTTACTGTTATTGTGTCTAGACAAGGACTCTCTGAGCTTTTGCAAGGGGCGTTCCTTCTCTGGCTGTTACTGAAGAACCAGTACATTAAGCATGGCCCCTGCGTGGAAGGCCTGCTGGGAATGGTACTTCCTGTAGGGGATAAAAGGGAGCCCTTCTAAGGATGCTGCTGAGAATAGGGATGGCCCTGTCACTTCCATCCAAGGATCCTGTTCTAAACTAACAGTCATCACTCTAGACAGTTGGCTTTTAATCAGGAAAACATTTCTTACCAGTTTTCAGACAAGGCCCTACATGTCTACCAGCCTTTGATCTTGCCCCAGCTGGCCCAGAAAGTCACCCCCATGCCATCACTGGGGTGCGCATGATCCCAAGCTCAGGAAGGGAAGCGGCAGGGCAGTGGCTGTTTCATGATTCACCTGTCCAGCTGGGAACCCTAATTTATCTCCTTTTCTCTTAGACTCGATGCCCGCTTGTTACCAACATCAGAAAGATGATGAAGTGAGATTCAGGACTGTGGTTGCAGAAAATATTGAGGGTGGACTCTAAAAATTGGCCTCCTACTCATCCTTAATTGCCTTTGTGCTGGTCTCTATGGAGGATGGCAGAGGTTGTCTTTAGATAACTGTCATCTTTCAGCCCCCCTGCCATCCTTTAGGAGGCAGACTCATTGTTCCTCTCATGTAGGGGGTGGGCAAGCTGCTGCCTACCCTGTCTGTTTCCTGGGAAGCTATGCTTCCTGAATACTGGACATTTTCTTCTGGGAGAGACTGAAGAGAACATGAAATCATAGGATTCTAGCATGGGAAGGAGGCTTAATACTTAGAGTTTGTTGTTGTTGTTGTTGATGAATTAGGCAAAGAAGGGCAACTGAATTGCCCAACAAGATATCACATATGTTTCTTTCTAACATATACCTTTTCCCAGAATGGGTTTTCTGGCTGCTAAGCCTGGTTTATAGTTCAATGGGGACCATACTTAACAATGGTTGAACTTCAGGGGCTGTGACCAAATGCTCTCATGAGGCTGGAGCAGTTCCAGTGAAGCTGGGCCTGCAGAGGAAAGACAGAAGATGTAGATATGTCTCATGGAAGGGCATTATCTGCTCTGGGATGCCCTGTAGAAACATGAGAAATGAAGTAAGGTGTGTGTGGCCTTCTGAATCCCCCAGATGACTAATAATGTGTTAATACCCAGAGCAATGGACAGAGGCGAATAAATAGCCTATCAAAATGGGTATTTCTGGCTCTCCCTTACTGGTGAAGATTAAATGCAGTTAAATGAGGACTCGTAATGGAAAGCAGTGCTTGGCACATAATAGGCACTCAAGAAATCCTGCTTTCTTCTTTTTGTTCCTAATTGGCTGCCTTTCATAGATTTAAAGATGACTGTAATTAACTTCTTAAATCTTTTCTTTTCTAAGCCCACCATGTCAACCCTTCCTCTTCTCCTCCAACAATGACTGCCGACCTCTCAGAGGGTCTACATTATGGCTTATTTTTCTAGAATAGTTGATGGATTTATGCTCTTGTTCCTTCTTTCCTTTGTGTACCTGTGTTATTCGGCAGGGTGACAGAGGTTAAATGTTGTGCGCAGGTCTGGAAAAATTACCACTTTCCCATTTTCTTTATTGTTTTATTGGTTCTTGGATTATCTGTGTGGTTTCTGAATGTGAAGCCTGGTTCCGTAAGGTCAGCAGTGTACCTCTGGCCTCTGTCATGGTCTTTTCTCTCTCACACAATGAGGGCAAGATTACAGAATGGACATGGAAAAGCATAAAGCACTTGAAAGCATACCTTTGTGTATTTATAAGACTGATGTTTGACTGTGAAATACTGGACATGGAAAATTTTAGACAATGAACGCAAACTCTAATCTGCATTAGAAAATAATCTTTTTATGTCATTTGTTCAATTCACTTTTTACACAGGCAGATTTTTCTTTATTTAACAGTCTTCTAATGAATGGGTCTTGTCCCCTTTTGAGAAGCATAGAATCTTAATTAGAAAGAAATTTGGCAGTCATCTAGCATAACCTCCCACTTTCTTCTATAATATTCTATAGAATTGGTCATTAATCTTCTGCTTTTGAATACTTCCAGAGATAAGAGATCATTACCTCCCAAAGGACCCTGTTCCATATTTGGAAACTCTATTAGAAATATTCGCCTTAGGCTTTAGCGAAGTCTTCATCTTTTTTATTCTCCTCATTGGTCCACCTGAGCATTAGTGAAGCTCAAGTGCAAGCCTGTGTACCATTTGTCTGTTCCCTCTTCTGCCTTCTCTACTGGACAGAGGGAACCTAGAGGACAAGGTCTGTAACATTTATGTTCATGCCCAGCCTTTGGACAAAATCTGACCAATCCCGGCCTCCAACAAATGCCTGGCTTCTATGTCTTGAGCTACATAGTGTGGGTCAACCATTTGTTTGAAGACCATTTACTGAGTCCTGTCTTCTCAGTAATCACTACTCCATTTCTTCAACTGTCCCCGAAATGACCGTGCATGGAGCCTAGTTGGCAGTTGACCCTTAAACATGTCTTCTGATCAGCTTGCGCAATAAACGCCTTGCAGATTGCTGACTTGCTTAAATGTGCTCCCCACTGTGTCTCCATCCCATAGATAGAGACGTTCTCCGTGGTTCTGCAGATCACAGCACTTGGTCTAGATCCGCATATGTGACATGCCCCACCTAGAGCTACGATTGGTCTGAGCTCAGAGTCTTAAACTCATTTAAAAGCAGTGACGTGTCCCAACTCACCTTTTTTCTCATCCTGAGTGTTGTTTCCTTCTCATTCTTATTTATTGTGGTCTTCTCATTCATACTTCATTCACCTGATAAGGAAATACTTTATCTGTATCAAAACATGTCTTCTACCCTATAAATATGTACACCTACTATGTACCCACAAAAAATAAAATTAAAAATTAAAAAAAGAGAGAAATGCTTTCATATACCTACTTTCATTGTGTCCTCCCAAGAACTCCATGCTACAGAGAGGACATGTGTTTTATTATGTTTTATTTCTAAGGAATTTGCCAAAACAATTAACCAAATGCTGCTAAGGAGAGCAGCATTTGGATGGAGCGGATGCCAGAATCTCGTTTTTGCGAGCCTTCCCTGCAGTGCTGTTCTCATGCACCACAAATCTTACCTACCAGAAACTTGAGTTAAAAAACAACTTCAGCCGGGCCTGGTGGCTCACGCCTGTAATACCAGCACTTTGGGAGGCTGAGGCGGGCAGACCACCTAAGGTCAGGAGTTCAAGACCAGCCAGGCCAACATGGTGAAACTCTGTCTCTCCTAAAAATGCAAAAATTAGCCGGGCGTGGTGGTGGGTACCTGTAATCCCAGCTACACAGGAGGCCGAGGCAGGAGAATTGCTTGAACCCAGCAGGCAGAGGTTGCAGTGAGCTGAGATTGTGCCATTGCACTCCAGGCTGGGCGACAAGAGCAAAACTCCATCTAAAAAACAAAAACAAAAAACTTCATTGATTCAAGGATGTGGCTGTAATGATGGAGTTTGGCTCAAAAAAAGAAAGACAGACCAGAGGTGTCTGACAAATAATGAGAAAGCGATGGGCAGGGTAAACTGGAAATTATGATGAAGTTAGGAAATTTTTGCACTGAGCACAGAGTCTTTGTCCAAATGTTATGAAAGGATAAAAGGCTAGATTTGAGGAGTGAGATGTTAGAGATTTGGTATTTTTGATGAGGCCCTTTTTTGGGTTGTTTTTTTTGGCATGTTAGCCTCAGATTGAGTGGCTGAGGTGTTGTTGGAAAAAGTTAATGAAAACTATGGACTCTAGATACTGCAAGAGCCAGGGTGCTGGCTGCTTCATCCCTAGGATGATGGAACTCAAGGAAAATGGTCAAGCACCGAAAAGAATTGTATACATGCAGATCAAAAGGAGCCTCTACAATCCAGGTAAAATCAGTGATAAGTTGCCCACATTAGCGTACACCCTAGAAAATTATTTGAATTGCAAGGATTAAAACAAAATCCTTCTTTTAAGAATAATAATTCTCATTAATAAGAGTTGATTATGTGCCAACTTAATATGCTTAACCTGCATAATCTTTTTTTATCCCTACTATTTCCTGGCGAGGAAACTGAAGCTTAGGAAAGAGACTTGTTCAGATTACTCAGCAAATTCATTGTAGAACCAAAACATAAATTTTGAGTAGTCTGACTCTTGAGCAGCACTGTCCAGTGGAAATAAAATGGCAAGTCATCTGTGTGATTTTAAATTTTCCAGTAGTCACACTTTGAAAAGCAAAACAGAACCACTGCAATAAATTTTAATAATAGATCTTATTTAATTTTATTTATCCAAAGTAGTATCATTTCAACCTGTGATCAGTATTTTAAGAATTCCTGAGATATTTTACAGATTGTAAATATTAAGTCTTTGAAAACTGGTATATATCTTGAACATCTCACTTTGGGCACACGTATTTTAAGTGCTGAGTAACACATATGGTTGTTGATGGCTGTGGACAGGGTATGGAGCTTGGTTTCTCACACTACATGGTAATACCAGGGCAGAGGGCAGAGACAAGCTTATTATCTTGGAAGAATAAAAATCCCGCTTCAGCTTTTGCACTGTAAGAGTAGGTGTCCAGATAAAATGTCTGTAGAGTTTTGAGCAAAATAGACAGAGATCCGAGAATACCAACCAAGTTCTCTCATGTTGTAAGGCAACAGAAAAAAAAATGATAGGCTGTGC
This sequence comes from Theropithecus gelada, assembly GCF_003255815.1. Classification (NCBI taxonomy): domain Eukaryota; kingdom Metazoa; phylum Chordata; class Mammalia; order Primates; family Cercopithecidae; genus Theropithecus; species Theropithecus gelada. The sequence continues at coordinate 16,963,663 of NC_037678.1, forward strand.
CGGAACCCAGAAAATATACACCAAAACGCAAGGTGCAGTGGCTCACGCCTGTAATCCCAGCACTTTGGGAGGCTGAGGTGGGTGGATCGCTTGAGCCCAGGAGTTCGAGACCTACCTGAGCAACATGGCGAAACCCCGTCTCTACCAAGAAAATACACAGATTAGCCAGTCTTATAACCTGGTCTCTAAATAAATAGATTTACAAATTTTTTACAAACAGAAAAAATATATATACATAAGTGTATTATTCTTGAAGAAACTATAGCTTATTTGTAAGCCACCCCAAAAAAGTGATCAAAATGAATATTCAGGAACGAAAAGGTATTGTTATAAAGGGCAGACAGTGTGTACTGAGTTACACATAGAGTGATCTGGAAATAATTGTTTTAAGTCAGTTGCAAGGCTGATTGCAAATGCCAAAAAATATTTGCCCTCAGAACATATGCAGATAATAAGCTGATCACATCCATTTTTAAAACACACTGTAGAGTATGAGTTGGGTTTAAAAGCTGTTAAATATAGGGGATTTTCTGGGGTAACTTAGGTAGTATCTTTTAACTCTTCACTTTGATCATCCTGGGAAAAAGGGTAAGATATTTCTGCAAAGCTCTGATGAAATAAGTAGAATTAGATCTACCTGATTAGTGATGATTATTTCCAATGAAATAAAGCCTAAGTAAAATAGGTAAGAAGCAAAGAAGATGAGACAGAAAAACATAATAAAAAGAAATAAATAATAAACTATTAGATAGCCACATGGGAAAAAATAAATCTTGCTCCTCACTTCATACCACATACAAAAATTAACTTGAAATGAATCTTAACACTTAAATATAGGAGCTAAATCTGTAGAACTTACAGAGGAAAACAAAGAAAGTTGTAGTGACTTCAAGTTAGGCAAAGGTTTCCTCCCCTCCCCTCCCCTCCTCTGTCCCCTCCTCTGTCCCCTCCTCTGTCCCCTCCCTTCTCCTCTCCTCTTTCTTTTTTTCCTTTCTTTTCTTTCTTTCTTTGGGTCTCTCTTTGTCACCCAGGGTGAAGTGCAGTGGCAGAATCAGCTCACTGTAGCCTCAAATTCCTGGGCTCAAGCAATCCTCCCACCTCAGCCTCTAGAGTAGCTGGGACTACAGGCACATGCTATCATCACTCCTGGCTAATTTAAAAAAAAAAAAACAACTTTTTTTTTTTTTTTGAAGAGACGAGTCTTGCTATATTGCCCATGTTGATCTTGAACTCCTGGCCCAAGCAGTCCTGCTGCCTCGGCCCCCCAAAGTGTTGGGGTTACAGGTATGAGCCACCATGCCTGGCAGAGAGATTTCTTAAATAAGACATAAAAAGCACAAACTAAATAAGAAAAAAATTGATAAATTGGACTTCATCTAAGTTGAGGATTTTTGTTTTAGTAAAGACATTAATAAGGATAAGCTACATTAATAAGGATAAGCTACAGACTGAGAGAAAGAATTTGCCAAGCATCTATCTGAGGAATGATTTGTATCTGCGATATATGGAGAGGTCTTATACCAATAAGAAAATAACCCAATTTAGAAATGAGCAACATATTTTAAGAGTCATGTCAGCAGATGAGAGATGAGGTGGCCAATAAATCCCTGAAAAATGCAAATTAATAATGACATCATTAGTCATCAGGGAAATGCAAATTAAAGACCATCCTGAGATACCACTTCACACCCACTACAATGGCTAAGATTAAAATGACTCACAATACAAAGTGTTGGTGAGAATGTGGAACAGCTGCAACTCTCTGACATCACTGATGGCTGATGGAAGTGAAAAATGGTATACCACTTCCAAAAACAGCTTGGCACCCTCTTTTTTTTTGAGACGGAGTCTCTCTCCGTTGCCCAGGCTGGAGTGCAGTGGCCCCATCTCGGCTCACTGCAACCTCTGCTTCCCGGGTTCAAGCGATTCTTCTGCCTCAGCCTCCCGAATAGCTGGAATTACAGGCACCCACCACCATGCCCAGCTAATTTCTGTATTTTTTAGTAGAGATGGGGTTTCACCATATTGGCCGGCTGGTCTCAAACTCCTGACCTCATGATCCGCCTGCCTCAGCCTTCCATAAACTTTACTGTGAAATGTTCCTCTTATGTAAGTGCTGGGATTACAGGCGTGAGCGACCATGCCCAGCCTTGGCAGCTTTTTGAAAAGTTAAACGTATACTCACAGTATGACCTAGAGGTTCCTGTCCTAGGTGTTCAACCAAGAGAAATAAAACCTATGTCCACTGGAAAACTTGTATGTTGGTATTCATGGCAGCTTTATTCGTAGGACTTCACTGTCCATCAGCTGAAGAATTGGTAAACAGCTGTGGTATATCTCAGCAATGAGAAGGAATGAAATGATGGCACATACAGCAATACCAATGAAAAGGTTTGATGCTAAGTGAAAGAAAGCCAGACCAAAAGACTACATGGTAAATGATTCCATTTGTGTGACATTCCTGAAAGCAAGACAAAGTTAATAGGAACCAGAGGGTGGTGTGGTAGGGATTACCCAGAAAGGGGCACTAGGGAATTTTTGAGGGTGATCGAATTGTTTTATAAAGTAATTGACGTGGTGGTTCTTGCAAACTGTATTCATTTATTAAATTGAATTGTCCATTTAAAAGGGGCGAATTGTGACGACGTAAAATGTTTTTCTCAAAGCTAAAAAGAATGCATAAAAATACTATTACTGAAGTAAAATCAAGCATCAATTATTTTAATAAATGTAAATACTTTAAACTCTTCCATTACTGGAAAGCAACTTTAATTCTTGGTTAAATAGCAATATAGTGTATGTTAATTTTAGACTAACTGAAATACAATAAAATATATTTAATTAGATAAAACTAATAATTTTAAATTGATACACTTAATACCTGTTAGAGGATATAATAGCCAAGTTATTTTCCAAGTAGAAAACTTCCAGATACACAAAAAGCAAAAATTGATAGAAATATATGTTGGGAGAGCTTCGGCCACAGAAAAGTAAGATGAATCATCTTGTTAATGACAGAAATGATTTTTAAAACATAGTATCAATAGTTACCGAACTGCCTATCTTGTGGAATGAAAATGAGTTAAGTGTTTATCAAAAAAATTACACAAATGATAGATACTATGGCACAAGAAACCTTATTAAATTCCAAACCATAAAAATTACACAGGCCCTACTCTTGACCACAGTGCAGCAGAACTACATATCAGAAACAAACTTTTAAATGGGAAATTCAAACTACTTGGAAACTAGAGGAGGGTGAAGAATTTTCCTAAATGCTATTTAATCCAAAAGGAAATAAAAACTAAAATTATAGCCTGTTTTGGTATCAGCAGAAGAGGAACATTTCACAGTAAAGTTTATGGAATGTGCCCAAAGTTGTCACTGGAGATATTTTAATAGCCTCCACGTCTTCCATTATTCAAAAACAAAGATAATGATAAATGAATCTTACATTTCATGCGGTAATTGAAATAGGAACAATGGTGTGTCCCTAAGGAAAGCAGAAGGGAAGTGGAGTTCACAGCAGAAGTCTATGAAGTAAGAAAAACAAATAATAAACAGAAAAACAAATATTTTTCTAATATTTGTTAAACTAAACAAATATTTTCATTAATTAAAATATTATTTTTAATTAATTAATTTCCATATATAAAAAGATGGCAAACCTCTGGTAAATTTAATAAAACAATGGAGGAAATATTAATAAGCAAAACAATGAATATGATGGTATACAACAATATAAATTTGAAAAATGGTAATCAAAATCAACAATAGCCAACATTCACTTGTCATTTATCATGTATCAGATATAGTACTAAACATTTAGTGTTCGTTATCTCATTGAAATCTCATGACAGACCCTTGAAATTATTGCTGTGATAATCTTTTACAGAGGAGGAACCTGAGAGTAGAGGCAACTAGACCAAGACTTCTAGCTGTGGAGTGGTGGAAACAAGAACTGAGCCCTTCAGCCTAGCCCTGGGCCCTAGCCTTTCCTCCTTACTTACTGCAGTTGAACTCTGTGAAATTCCATGCAGATTTATGAAAGCCTGGAGGTGTAATGTTGTGTTTGCCAGAAAGAAGATTTGCATTTATTGTGGCTGGTCACCTGAGGCAATGGCAGTCCTAATCACTTTGAATTAAATTCTACATTTGAGGTCTGTCAGATACCAGGTAGCTTGAGACCAGACAACACACCACTCTGTGATCCATCTTGAGGGCGCTAATTCTCAGGGAAGGCCTCCTGCCCCCACTTTAGTAGTCATCCAGATAAAAATCAATGTGTTTTCTGTTCCTCCCTTCTGTGTGGGGGAGTTTGTGTCTAAATCACCTTTATGCTAAGAGTGTAGGATTTGGGGTCCTAACTTTATGCAGAGGTTCTCCCTCTGACTCCCCCTTAAGCCAGACCATGGGCCTCATCTTCTAAGCAGAAGTTCAAGAGCCATTCCCCTCAAAGCAATACTGAGTTTCAGGAATTACTTATATTCTAATTTTCCAACTTGGACTTGCTTTTAATTTTTGTAGTTTTGCTTTGATGCCAACTCAAGTTTTATGCACGCACTCACACACACACACAAACACACACACACACATATATGTTACTTGTTAACTTTTCCAAATGTTTTCACTGTGAGGGTTTTGAGGTTATCTAGTTCACTATGTTACCTGAAATAGGGATCTCCCCTCTCCATCTGTCTTCTAGAGCTCAGTTATCATCTCAAGGAAAGTGTTCTGGGCCCGGCATTCTGTTCAAATTTGGGTTCCCTTTCTAAAGGTCATCTTTCCACCTGTTACTTCATTCTCTATGACATTGATCCTCGTGTACTTATTTGTTAAATACCTTTGATGCATGGGTATTGGTGGATGTACGTCTCACTTGCCCACTACAGTGTGGAGCCTACATGGATGGACCCCTCTGCTCTTCCTTCTGCTTCCCGATTCTTAGCATGTGCTTGCTCATAATTGACTCTAACCAGGTGTTTGAATGAAGAAGTCTTGGTAAGAATTTTGAGGCTGTTTCATTTAGCACAGAGGAATCCCAGTACCGTTATTTTATCTGCTGTGAACATGAAAGAGAAGGCCAATAACTTAAGTTCTGGGTATCCATGGTCTCTTGCTCAAGGAAGAATTTCCAACCTGTAGAGAATGAATAGATTTATGCAATAAAAGGCATTAATGTGATTGAGGATTTGGGAAATGATCAAATAAGATATTACCAGATTAAAAAAAAAAAATGTTGTCTTGATTGAAGGCTTGAATTTAAAAACAGAAACATTAAACAAAACTTGAAGAAAAATATGAAAATGTTGGTCTAAGAGTGAGGAAGGTTTCTGTGCGCCCAAGGAAAATGGAAAAAAAAAAAAAAATCTTGAAAACTCCAGTAGATTTGATTAATTGCAATGGAAAATATTAAGGGAAAAAGTCTGAATAAACTGAAACAAAAGTAAAGGACAAGTGATAAATTAGAAAAATTGTACTTGAAACAGATATAACATGTAATACATAAAGGGCTGTTACAGATAAATAGGAAATACAGAACCACAGAAAAATGGGTAAAGGATAAGAATAAGGGAACTCGTGAAAAAATGCAAATGGTAAAAATATATAAATATATTCAAAGAAAGAGGAAAATATATTCAAAGAAAGAGGAAAATCTGTAAAAAATCTTACAGACATAAGATTTTATATCTGTATAGGAGTCTTTAAAAATTTATATTACTTATTAATGGCAAGTATCCATGAGAGCCAACCCTCCTTAAATTGTCTATTGTAAGTCAACATCAGAATACCCTTTTTGTGATATTTTGGCAATATCAACATTCTTAAAAATTATATACAGATTCTGTGATGCAGAAATTCTTTGCTCCAAGGAAATAAAGGTGGAATCAAACGATTTTCATCACGGTATTATTTCTTTGCAACAGTAAACCTTAGACACAACCTAAATCCCAACATTCGTGAAAGAGTAGACAAATTATGGTCCATCGTTGCAATAAGATAGTTGAAGCTTTTCCAAACCATTTTTAAATAACATTTTATTGATTTAATAGCAACGTTGAATGTTGTTTGAATAAATGGAAAGGGAAATACTCATGATGTAATATTAAGCTTAAAATAAAAGACACAAAACTAGTTCCCTTCAAAGTTTAAAAATGTCTGTATAGTTATACAATTATTTATAAAGGCAGATCATATGACAGTGTTCAGTGTTACCTCTGGGTACCAGTATTCTAGTTTTCTTGTTTTCATTGCATTTTGCAAAATTTCTGTAGTAGCAGTTTTAAAAAATATATTTTTCTCTCAACTTTGCAAGGAACAGAGGGAGAGAAGGAAAGAGATGGTAATGACTTCAAATATATAGATAATAAGAATAGAAACCTTGTTGTTCTCCCTGTTTGGGGACAGCATGGCATATTCACAGGTATAAGGGCACAGCATACCGCGGGGTTCAGCTTACCTGCGTTATGACTTGTGACTGTCATGGGTGTCATTGTTTCTGTAAGAAGGGCTTGCAAGGGATAATCCGGGTAGAAGAGCACCCACAAACTTATAGAGGCTTTGTGCGCATTCGAGCACCCACCCTTTTTACTTAGATCATTTTGGAGGTGTCTTTTGGGAACACGTGAAGAGTAACATCAGGTTTTCCAAGCCAGCTGGTTTCCCTGTGCTCCTTAAAAAAAAAAATGAAAACTCAACTGGCAGGCCATCCGTCTTAATCCTGAAGGAACTGGGACCTTCCCCACGTACTTACTAGGTGACTCAGAAAATCCTAACGTGATCCAACCCAAACTCCAAACAGACTAACTTAGAAGTCACAGATGAAAAAGAAAGAGTGGGCCGGGTGCTGGGCCTCATGCCTGTAATCCCAGCACTTTGGGAGGCCGAGGTGGGTGGATCATTTGAGGTCAGGAGTTGGAGACCAGCCTGGCCAACATGGTGAAACCCCATCTCTCGGCCGGGCGCGGTGGCTCAAGCCTGTAATCCCAGCACTTTGGGAGGCCGAGGTGGGCGGATCACGAGGTCAGGAGATCGAGACCATCCTGGCTAACATGGTGAAACCCCGTCTCTACTAAAAATACAAAAAACTAGCCGGGCGTGGTGGCGGGCGCCTGTAGTCCCAGCTACTCGGAGGCTGAGGCAGGAGAATGGCCTGAACCTGGGAGGCGGAGCTTGCAGTGAGCCGAGATCGGGCCACTGCACTCCAGCCTGGGCGACACAGCGCGAGACTCCGTCTCAAAAAAAAAAAAAAAAAAAAGAAACCCCATCTCTACTAGAAATACAAAAACTATCCGGGCATGGTGACCGTGAAGGAACCTAATGGGGAGAGGTCACGAAAGACTCACTTTACATCCTTTTGTGCGGCTACAGTGTTTCCTACCATTATTACCTATGTGGTCAGTTTCCTGATCTTTTATGTTGTGATCTTATGTGTAACCTGAATAAAGTGTCTTAAACAATGTGCTAGTTTTGTCTCAAATATCAAGAAGCCCATAGATTGGCAGTTCCAAGGGTAGTGGTTGTGATTGTGGGAATTTTCATGGGCTTTTCATGGTCGAGGGGTGAGAATAAATTCAGAGGTCTGCTGTTTACAGGACTGGAGATAGGAAGAAGGAAGGCAGTCTTATTCTCATATGCACTCTCTCTCTCATTACCAGAGAGGGAATCTTCTCCCCTAGATTTCCTAGGAGACTTCGCTTCAGGTACATTGGCCAAGTTGGTGTCTCAGGCCCGTGACCTGTCTTCAGGGAAGATTCAGAAAGTGATTATTCTTTGTGTCTTTGCCTCTGTGTGTGTTTCTGTGTGTGTCTCAGTGTGTGTGTCTGTGTGTTTTCAGCCTTCTCAGCAGGGAATCTGAAGTGTAGCTCTCTGGATAGGCAACCAAAAGAATCTCCCCCGTTTCTTTTGTAGATTTGTTGTGAGAAGAAAATGCTTATCTCGGGAGCAGGAATAATTAATATATATAAGTGAGTTTCTCCTCTCACACTCCTTTTTGTGTGGTTTTTTGTTGTTATTGTTTTGTTGTTGTTTGTTTGTTTGCTTTTTCCTTGAGACAGAGTCTTGCTGTGTCGCCCAGGCTGGAGTGCAGTGGTGCGATCTCGGCTCACTGCAACCTCTACCTCCCAGATTCAAGCAATTCTCGTGCCTCAGCCTCTGGAGTAGCTGGGATTACAGGCGCGCATCACGACACCCAGCTAATTTTTGTATTTTTAGTAGAGACAGGGTTTCACCATGTTGACTAGGCTGGTCTCAAACTCTCGACCTCAGGTGATCCGCCAGCCTCGGCCTCCCAAAGTGCTGGGATTACAGGCATGAACCAATGCACCTAGCCCACTTTCTCTTTTTCATCTGTGACTTCTAAGCCAGTTTGGAGTTTAGGTTGGATCACGTTAGGATTTTCCGAGACACCTAGTACATACGTGGGGAAGTTCCCACTTCCTTCAAGATTCAGATGGATGGACTGCCAGCCGAGTTTTCATTTTTTTCCGTAACGCAGGGAAACCAGCTGGCTTGGAAAACCCGATGCTAACTCTATTTAACAGGTAGCTGAATTCTCATCTGATTAGGAGGAAGCAACTCAGGTCTGTGCCTTGACACAAATCAGTCAGTGGATGAGGATTTGCCGAATGCACACTGTTCCAGAATTCAGGTGAGGAAAAGCTCATGTCTTCTCCAAGAATTTAGTGAAAACTAATGAAATAGGGAAGAGTGTAATGCAAATCAGTTACCAGCTGGATAGTCACGAATGACTTCACAGGGAAAGGGGGACCCTGAGCCGAGCCTTGGGGGCCACTGTGATTTCCAGGACTGGAGCAGAAGTATGGTGTTCCCCATGCTAGATACATCATTATCAAGAACACAGAAGATTTAAGGAGGAGGTGAAGAGGAGGCGTAAGAGCATTTTATCTTGCTCTTTGAGTTAATGACAGGCTTTTGTTGCCCAAAGAAGAGAATACCTTTTCCCAAGCAAAACTCTTTTACCTGCTTATTATCTGCTCAGCTTAGCTATAAAAGTTAATACTCTTATCATTAAACTTTTTCTCTTAGAAAAGAAAGCAATGCATTTCTTTTCTGTGCCTGACACTTCCTTCCCTTTTTTGCTTATGAAGGGCATACTTTTTTGAGAATTGAGGAAACTAGTAAACCAGATCTCTAAAACTAACATCCAGAACTGGTCAGGATGCCCATAGCGGGGAAAGTTGGGCCAATTTTTATTTCTTGAGGTTTCAGTATCAGTATAGTCAGTATGTCCACATTTTGATTAAAAGAAAGCAAATAAATGGAATGCCTATGTATGTGTCTTGGAAAGTGCTAAAGGAGTTTCCAAGGAAAAAATAGTAAGTATCTATCACAAAAGGTGTTCTTATGGGGGAGATACATGTGTACTCAAGTTCTTTACTGAAGGGGTAAATAAGGCGAGGGAAGCACACTTCATACTGGATAGGTGGGGACCCAACTGTCCTCATATTTGGAAAATTGAACTTTCATTTTACAGTGTGCAGAATCCATGTTAAAGTCAATGTCCCTGACCCCTTCAGTGGGTTCAGGGGCAGAAGATGGAGCTGAATGGGATAGGCATTGTTAAATTTCCTTCCGAGGTTCTCATTTTCTTCATTTATCAGGTAACTTGCAACAGGCTGCCTGCTGTATACCTTGTGAGGCATTGATTGCTACTAAGTCCAAAACCCTGACCTTAAAGGTTTTCAAGTCCAGTGACTTGGTGACAGTATGGATCCTGAGGGTAGGAATCTTCTTGGTGGATGAGTAGAAAATCAAGAGATAAAATTGATTATTTTCTCCAGACTGAGTGTTTTGCCCTGTGATGATTCTCAAAAAGCAGGGGTTTTGGTGGAAAAGTACTTCCATGCACTGCCTGCATCCTGTGGAGGTGACTGCATTGAGAGGCAGATTCATTTTTACAGCTGACTTGACAGGGAGGGTTTGACATGGTGGCTGTGACAGAAAGGTAGATCTGGGATGTGGGGGAGAGGGATCGTGTCTAGCTCCTAGAATTCTGGAACAAGCTAGTGGGTATATGATGGTAGGAAGATGGAGAAAATCGAGGAAGGATTGAGCTTTAGCAGGAAGAACAGAAGTCCTATTTGTCATCTAGACAGGCTATAATATATGTGACCAGAGCTGTCCAAGGTAGACACGTGCTCATACTTAATATGGTTTGTTTCCTCTGAACAATGACATAGTACAGTATCAGCAGGGGGCACAAATGCCCATTCTTTAAGCATCCTGCAATGAGGTATTCCTGGTTGAAAGCAGAGCCAGGTACAGCTTGGAGCTACTATCTAGCAGAAGGAATTCACTCTCCTCTTCTTTTTGTACAAGACAAGCATGAGGGTGCTCTTGACCTAGTGAAGTTGCCATTTGGGGCTCAGATGCTGAGAGTCTGAACCTTGATGGAAGTATTTAGGGGAATGCCAGGTAACATCACTGTCCAGCACCTGGAGCTTGGAGACCTTGGTTCAGTGTGAAGTTGGGTTTAGGATGAGGCATACCTGCTGGGTGGACAAAGTGCCTAGGTAGGGTGGAAAGGCGTAATCCCTCTTGTTAAGAGAATGGCAGCCAATGGCTAGTTCATTGCCCCCAGCCAAGAGAGATGTCCCTGAGTCAGTCATTGGACAATCTAGCTTGTCTAAACTTTATATTCTCTCATGTGTAAGTCTCATTCAGTTCTCTTATATGTAGGAGTTAAAGAGTTGTCACTTTTCTTTCTTTAAGTAAGGATTCTGAGGACTTCAAACTCATCTTTTTTCCTCTTTCAAGGTCTTTCTTACCTCCAGATAATGCAGTATTTTCCATTAGGTCAAAACTTGAACAAAATGTGTACTCTCATGTACCAGGACAAAGACTCTTCATCCACATCCATTTTGTTCTGAGTTTCAGCTGGTACTTTTGAGCAAGGTGCCTCGACCTTAGCACGCATGATGTTCTGGGCCAGATAGTTTTTTTTGTTGTGGGGGCTGTCCTGTCTGAGGATGTTGAGTGGTGTCCCTTGCCTCTGCCCCCCAGATCCAGTAGCACCCCAGTGCCCAAGTCATGACAACCGAAAGTATCTCCAAGTATTGCCAAGTGTCCCTTGGGGGCAAAATTGCCCTTCATATTAGAAACTGACACGATTGGGGTGACTCCACGGCCTAGGCAGGTGCTGACTGTGAAGGTGATGGGATAGAAAATGGAAGCCCTCAAGTCAGAGGCCAGTCCAATGGATTTGTGTCATTTTATTCCTAACCATGTGAAGCATTAAGATGTTGCCATCACCTGGTGAACCCATGGTGATGTCCATTCATTACTCTCTTTCCTCATTTGGGACACTGATGGGTCAAATTCTTTTTTTTTTTTTTTTTTTTTTTTTTTTTTTGAGACAGAGTCTTACTCTGTCACCCAGGCTGACTGCAGTGGCATAATCTCGGCTCACTGCAACCTCTGCCTCACGGGTTCAAGCAACTCTTCTGCCTCAGCCTCCTGAGTAGCTGGGATTACAGCATGCACCACCATGCCCGGCTAATTTTGTATTTTTAGTAGAGATGGGGTTTCACCATACTGGTCAGGCTGGTCTCGAACTCTTGATCTCATGATCTGCCTGCCTCGGCCTCCCAAAGTGCTGGGATGACAGGTGTGAGCCACTGTGCCCAGCCAGATTCTGCCTGTCTTCTAACTGAAGCATGGAAAACAAGCCATGTAAACAAAATAACTTTATTTCTAAACAAAGCTAACTTTGGATAGGAAACTTGGAAACATTTCAAGTTTTCATCCCTGATTATACCATTTCACCAAGCTGATTTTAGGAAAAGGTGCACAAAGTTATCAAAATGTGAATTTTCTTGCCGAGAACAATAGATGATGCTTCACAGTCTCTTAATTCCATCTGTTTCCCATGATAAAGTTCCAGCATTAGGTGCTGGTGTTAGAAGGCCCTCGACATTTTAACAGTGATTTTCCTGAAGGTCAGAAGGGGCAAACTGTAACTCTCCCACTTACTAGCTGTGCAATTTGAGACAATGATGTTTTTAAGTCTCAGTTTCCTACGTGTAAAATAGAGATATGAATCCCTTACTTGCTTAATTCACAGACTTATTTCAAGCATCCAATGAAATGATAGATGGAAAAATTTTTTGTAAATGAAATGCTGCACATACATTCTTATTATTACTATTACCATCATCATTGTTCCTATTACCATTTTTGAAAGATGGACGTCTTACAAACTGACCGGTTATGTATCGTTTTGTATCGTCAACTCCCTTGGCTAAAAACCCATCTAACTAGAATATTTTCATTGGATTTAACCACTCAGCCAGGCTGAATTCAAGAACCCCAGTGGGTTTTAAATCTGCTCACTACTGGCTAAATAACATGTTTGAAGAGAAAATAGCAAGCCATGATCAACATCTTATTCAGAGGCATAATAGCACTGCTGAAACTCCCCTTTCTCATCCCCTGTTATTATTAATATGCTGCTATTACTTAATGTACATTGTGTTCCAGAGTGTGTGTGTTGCCTTTACACTGTATATATACGTAAGTCCCACCCTCCAAAACCAGCCATTATAAAGAAGGAGAGAAAATCACAGCTGATGACATGTGGTAAAGGACTAGCATCTCAAGCTCACTCACTGTGATCAGGCCTTTATTCCACCTGTCACATAATGAAATATTTCTTCCTTCTTGATTCAGAATGAACCAGCAGCTCGATTCTGTCAGGTCCTCTGCTGGGTATTTTCCTGTACATCATCCCATTTTCACGTTGACAGAGCAATAGGTGGCCTTGTGTCTGCTTTTTTTTTTTTTTTTTTTTTCCTTCTTTTTGTGATGGAGTTTCACTCTCGTTGCCTAGGCTGGAGTGCAGTGGTGTGATCTTGACTCACTGCAACCTCCACCACCCAGGTTCAAGCAATTTTCCTGCCTCAGCCTCCCGAGTAGCTGGATTAGAGGCATGCACCACCATGCCCGGCTGAGTTTGTATTTTTAGTTGAGATGCGATTTCTCCATGTTGGTCAGGCTGGTCTCAAACTCCCGACCTCAGGTGATCTGTCCGCCTCAGCCTCCCAAAGTACTAGGATTACAGGCGTGAGCTACTGTGCCTGGCTGCCTTGTGTCTGCTTTGCAGATGTAGAACCTGAAATTCAGAGAAGGGAATTGACCACACTCCAGCTTGTATTCAGGACAGTGCTCATGCCGTCATTCCATGTTGCTTCTAGATCAAGGATGCTTAAATATTCCCAGGAGATTAAAAAATATGTATACTATGTAGGAACTCAGCAATGTCTGTGCAAACAGAAAATAAAGTTACAGAGCTGTGCTTTTAAGTTGGGTGTTGATCTTCCCCAGTTAGAATTAATTAATTGGCTCACTTCCCAATTGTTGTGTGTCTCAGACTTGACTGCACATAAGAATCACTTGGAACTGTTGGTAACACAAAACAACACGCCCAAAACAATGCTAGGGGCCACTCTGGATGACACTTTAGCATGGCTTGTGATCCAAACCCAAACAAGCAGCAATGCCAGGCCCTACCACTAGATGTCGTAGTTTAGTTTTTCTGGGGCAGGCCCAGTAGTGTGGGCTCGTGTGATTCCAAAGTGTAGCCAGCCCTGGGCTGGGGCTGCAGCAGGTCTTTGTCAGTGTCCTGAAGGAGGACACCCAGGCTCCGCTTGGCTCCTGCTCAGGACCCTGCGTTATGTGCAAATGTTAACCGTTAGTTTTAGAAGGCTGAGACTTTCCCTGGCACACTGTGTTAGTCCGTTTTCACGGTACTGATAATACCCGAGACTGGGCTATTTACAAAAGAAAGAGATTTAACTGGACTTAAAATTCCCCGTGGCTGGGGAAGCCTCGCAATCATGGTGGAAGGCAAGGAGGAGCAAGTCCCATCTTAACACGGATGGCAGCCGGCAAAGAGAGAGCTTGTGCAGGGGAACTCCGCTTTTTAAAACCATCGGATCTCATGAGGCTTATTCACTGTCACAAGAACAGCACGGGAAAGACTTGCCCCCATGATTCAGTTACCTCCCACCAGGTCCCTCCCATAACACCTGGGATTTCAAGATGAGATTTGGGTGGGGACACAGCCAAACCATATCACACACTCTTTGGATAGTAAAGTACAGAAGTTAAAAATCCGTTATAATAATCTTCCTGGGTCTGGACGTATGTTTCCAAGCGTCCCTTCCTGCTTTGTATTTTGGTGTTAACAGTTGTCTCAGTTGAGTGTTACTGGCCACTTGCAGTCCTTGGAGAAACATTTGTACTGAGAAGGTATATGACTCTATTATAACTACATTGGAATGTTTGTTTATGCTAAAAGTATGAGCTCAATCTAGTAGTCACCTTCGTCTTTCCTGATTTTACTTCCCGTTTCTGAGTACAATTAATTTTGCTATGTTCTGAGAATGTTGATAAGAATTTCAGATTTCACTATGTAATCATCATGTGAGTATCATATTTGAATCAGTTTCCAAAAACAATTAAGGTTTTTGGAAAGAGGCAAATCTGATTTTTAATCCCAGCTTCTATAATTCATTATAATTGGGTGATTTCCTTGATGTCTACATCACACATAGTAATAAAGGTTATTGTGTGAATTAAAAGATACTTGTAAATTGCTTTATTATACTGTTACATAGTAAGCATTCAACAAATGTTATTGTTATTATAAACATAATAATATTCTCTCCCATTTAATGGTGATCTTCTAAGAAAGAGGAACATTTTTCATTTACTCCTCTTTCCTTAGGATCTAGTACAGAATTTGGCACACACAATGAATGTTTAGGTAAATGAGTCACTTTTGGAATTAGGTGATTTTTTTTTAAAGGGGATTTAGAGCATTAGGAATTCCTTTGATCAGTAGCCAAATCCCCAAATGGAAGTAAAAGCATAATGGAATTACCTTGTACCATGTACCGTCTTCTATAGTACCTTCTAAGGGTGACATTTTTCCCTTCTGCATTCTCATGTATGATAAATTCTAAATCTAGACAGGTTAGACAGCCATCCTCACAATCTGGTTGCCTTGACAACCATCATATTAAACAGTAAGGGCCTGTTGTTGGGGGGTGAATGTCAACATTACCACCGTCTAAATCTTCTGAAGCAGGGCTTCAATGTCAAGGTTAAACATATTCAAAATTGCAATAAGACCTTTGGTTAATGTTCGTTAGATGTATTACAAGAGCTGAGTGAAGCCATCATCTTTTCAGGGTGACCAGTGAAGAGACTCATTTTGGCTGTCAGCCAGAAGAAATTCGGACTGCCATTGACAAGGTTTTCCTTTTACTACACCAAGAGACTTTTGCCTTCTACGTGTGGTGAAAGAAAACCCAACCAGAAATTAATAAAGGGACACCTCTGGGTCATCCTCCTCAACTCTATTTGCCTGCATGTAAGCTGCTGCCCGTGTGTTTAAATTCACCTGCAAGGTAGATATCCGCAGCTGGCAACAGAGATTGTCACAGGCAAGGATGTCACCTACAAAGTGCTAAAGAGCCCTCTAAAAATGAAAAGCAAAATGCCTCATTAATACTGAGCAGTGTGGGGCTTCTTTAATTGCAGCCTATGTGGCTGCCCTTTTTAGATGGCTCCATGGGAAGGCGGAGGTAAGAGTGGAAGAAGGAATGGTTGTGATAGCGAGAGAAATTGCCCCCCAAATATCCGGATGAACTTGACAACAGAGAAGTGTGTTTTCTGATTCAGCTGCCTTCTGATTCAATTCAGAAAGGCAGGAAAGAACTGTTGGATTCAGCAGAGGCTAAGATCAGGGAGCAGGTTTTTGAGATGTGTGTGTGTGCACTTTTGCGTACTTCTCTGTTTTGTGACTATTTTAATGTTGTATGATCCTGGAGGGCGGTGTTTCTTAATCTCTTTTTAAACAATATCACTCCCCTCTCCTGTGTGCCTTTTTATACTTTTTATTTCCCTGATTAAACCTCTAACAGAAGATTTTAATACCAAACCATTGGAATATCTGATTTTTTTTTTTTTGATCCCCACAAGAACCAACTTTTGTATCTGTTAAGAATGCATGCAGTAGAATAAATTTATGGTAACAGAAACGAAGTCTTTTTTTCCGCTTGCATTTAATAGCAGAATGATTATCTCTCTTCTTAGCACTTCGAATGGGAATTAAATATAACTAAATACACCACACATATATGGTCACCTATATATATCTGTGGGTTCTGTATTCTTGGATTCAACCAACCAAGACTTGACAGTATTCAGGGGAAAAGAATAGATGGGTACACCTGAACTGAACATGTATAGATATTTATTTTCTTTTCAGTATTCTCTAAACAATACTGTATAACAGTCATTTGCATAGCATTTACATTGCATTAGGTATTAATAAGCAATCTAGGATGACAAAGTATATGGGAGGATATACCTAGGCTATATGCAAATACTACACTATTTTATATCAGGGCATTTGTGCACCTGAGGATTTTGGTATCCTTGAGGGTGCTGGAACCAATCCCCCACAAATAGAGAGGGTATGTATACACACACACGTATGTATCCATATGCATACATATGACTTTAAGTTACCGTCAGGGTCCAGTTTAACCAATGTATCTTCTCTGTAGGCCACACTCTTGTACCTAGGTCACTGGTGATATACGTACATATGAGCATATTCACATACATATGAAGACTGCAGATAAACAAGTTATGGCATACACTGATAAAGCACCATGTCATCTAACTTAAAACTAGAACAATAGCACCAAAGCCACCTGGATATCTTCACTATCCCATGCCCCAGCCTCCCTCACTCCTACTTCCTCTCAGGGTAAACCACTACCGTGACAGCTGTGATCATCCTTTTTGAAACTTATTTTGGAATAAAATAAATAAATATTATATATATATTTTAAAAATAAAATAAATAGTATAACAAATATTATTTGTTATAATAATTTCAAAAACTGCTGTTATTTCCTCAAAGCAATCATCTGGCACAGAACTTTACACTTAAAAGTCTCTGAAGTGTTTGTTGAGTAAATGAATGAGTGAATGAATGATGAATGAATGAAGCAGGTCCGTCCATCAGTATATCCCCATCAGAAGCAATGGTTCTCAATAAGTGGTGTTTGTATAAATGCATTGTTTTGCTTTTTCAAAACTATTCATTGAGTGCCTTCTATGTGTCAGACACTGTGCTAAGTCTGCATACATAAATACATACTGTGCACTGTAATAAGAAGAATTGCAGCTTCTAAAAATATTAAGATCAGGCTACGCAGGAGCTAATGCAATTTTCTCCTCAGTGCATTGAAAAATCTATTAGTTAAGAAGGCAGCTATATTTCAGGAAATTAAACCACTGTAACAGTCCAGTTCACAAATCAGAACTCCCAGTGTTTTGAAATGCTCCATTTCATAACATAAAGTACTGAGGGATGTTCAGGCAATCTGTAAATGCTCCAGTGACCAATCCCCTCAAGCTTCGCAAAGCTAAATAGAGGATGCTTCTTGCTGGGCGATAAGAGAGGAAGGGGTTTTGTGCCACCAATAGAAGGAGGGACGTGTCTGTAGATCCACGATCACATTCCCCTTGGTTCACTTCGCCTTTGTCGTCATTCTGGAATGACTTATGTTTGCAGAAGATCATTTCTTAGTAGACCTCTGAATAATGAGCATCTTTAGGTGCAAGCCAGCTAATCTTATTTTGGGCTAGGGTTCTATGTCTGAATAAATGTTCATTGATGCTTACGGGAGATTGCTGTCACCTGCAAAGACCAGCTTTGAGGCTCTCACAACATTTTCTTGTAAGTTGCTAATGTAAGAAGACATGAAATACGTAATTCAGTTCTCCTGTTGATGCTGGTTACGAAGAATTTTGCTGTAGCTGACCTAGAGCTGCTTGTATTGAGATAGGACTTCTAAATTGAAAGAGAAGTACAGCCAGGAAACCTTCCCGGCCTCATTGTCATTAACTACCTATGAGGCATAGAGATAGCTAAAGAACTCCTGACCTTACGTCAACACTTTCTTTTATTAATATGTGAGAAAGGTCTACTCTCCCTATAAATCCAACAAAGTATCAGTTTCAGATGGGGCACTTAAGCTTGGGGCTCTCTTATGACTTGTTTCTGAACAATAAGTTGGTTGTTGATCCAGTGCAAATGATTCAGCCAAGAAGACCTTGAGAAATAGCATTTTCTGTGTCTCCTAACTTGGTGTTTCTTACAGTGTAATCTATGGAGACTTGCTTTTGAATCACCCGGGGTGCTGGTTTTAAAATACGGATTTCTAGGCCCTTCCACAGATCTAATGAATCATAACCTCTCAGTAGGATCCTGGGAATCTGCATTTTCACCAGGCTTCCTCCAAGGTTCTGATGCCTCTCAGCTGCCTTCGGTTAATCTTTCCTCCATAAATCATTAGAGTATATTCCAAAAATACAGATGAGATCACATTTCTTAGCTAATGAAACCCATTTTGTTTTTCCCACTGTCTCTGGGATATTATCCAGTGCTCTTTTGCATGGCATATGGTCCTGGTCTTCTCCAACATTTGATCCTGTCCTGCCTTTCCATATCCATCTCTATCATTTTCAGCTGTAAGTTTTTTCATTAAGTGTATCAGACTATAGTTATGTTACACACAAACACACACACACAGAATTGTTTATTTATCTGTGCCTTCATTGTCCTATCATGCTTTTCTCCCAATATTTGAGAATCTCAATTTTCAACTCATTTTTCAAGACCAAATTTAAGGTTTATTTCCTCCAGACATCTCTATCTGATTGTTGTCCCTCCTTTCTTATTACTCCCCTTTAATTGTCCTTCTACTGGACCACTGCTATACATATCTCAACCAACCAAGGGCTGAAAACACTTGAAAAAAAAAAATCAGATGGTTGCATCTGTATTGAACATGTATAGACTTTTTCTTGTCATTCCCAAAACAACAACTGTTTACGTAATTTTTACATTGTATTAGGTGTTAGAAGTAATCTAGAGATGATTTAAAGTATACAGGAGGATGCCCGTAGATTATATGCAATATGGCACCATTTTATATCAAGACTTGAGCATCTTTGGATTTTGATATCCAAGAGGGGTCCTGTAACCAGTACCCCACAGACTCCGAGGATGGCTGTACTTGGAATTTATCACAGTGCAGTTTCATACCATTTTATAATTAGAGATGTGGTAGCCAATTTCCAAGATGGCACCCAGTAATTCCCACCTCCTAGCATTCATTCACTCCCACGTCTAGTCCCTTCCCACATTGCATAAACTTACCTGTATAACCGGTAAGACATTGCAGGAATGATACCATGTTCCTTCTGAGACCAAGTCTTCAAAATAACCTTCCCTCCACCTTGCTGTCTTTGGGACCTCGCTTTGGGGAAAACCAGCCAGCATGTGGTAAAGACTCTCAAGCAGCCTTCTGGAGTGGTCCATGTGGCAAAAACCTGAGCCTTCTTATTGACAGCTGGCATCACCTGCCAGGCACGTATGTGGGAGCCAGCATAGAATTAGATCTTACATCCCAGAACAAGTATTCAGATGACTGCAACCTCATGAGGAATCTTAAGAACCACCCCCAGCGAATACACTCCCAGATTCCTGACACACAGAAACCATTTGAGTTTATAACTGTTGCTGTTTTAAGCTGTTGCATTTTGAGGTAACTTGTTGTGCAGTCCTGGATACTGAATATCCGCTAGACCACAGACTCCTTGAGAACATCAGCCATGTTTCCTTCATCATGGACCCTGGTCCCTCATCCTCCTCAGTACCTGCCCCATATTAAGGTGTTCCATAAATGTCCCCTTAAATGATCTCAACTGAGCTAAACTGGAGTTTCTCTGTGCTGCCAAGGATGAATACTCACAAATGCAGATGACTTTTTGTTTGTTTGTTTTGAGATGGAGTCTTGCTTTTTGCCCAGGCTGGAGTACAGTGGCTCGATCTCAGCTCACCGCAACCTCCACTTCCTGGGTTCAAGTGATTCTCCTGCCTCAGCCTCCCGAGTAGCTGAGATTACAGGCATCTGCCACCACACCCAGCTAATTTTTGTATTTTTAGTAGAGATGGGATTTCACCATGTTGGCCAGGCTGGTCTGGAACTCCTGACCTCAGGTGATCTGTCTGCCTCGGCCTCCCAAAGTGCTGGGATTACAGGTGTGCGACAGCAGATGCCTTTAATAGAGGTGACTATTGTCTTTTGCTCTTATTATCATCAGTCATAATATTGACAGTTAACAATAGCCATTGCTTATATATAGCGCCAGAATTCTCACAATCCCATGGAATATGTGCTGTAAGTAGCCCCATTTTACAGATGAAAACTCAGGTACATAGAGGTTTAACTGCTTGCCCAGAATGACCCAGACAGTGAATGAGGGAGCCAGTATTCAAACCCAGACAGTCTCCAGAGTATGTGTTGTTAACCGTTTTATTTTATTTTATTTTATTTTTTATTTTATTTTATTTTATTTCTATTTATTTATTTATTTTGAGACAAAGTCTCACTCTGTCACCCAGGCTGGAGTGCAGTGTTGCAATCTCAGCTCACTGCAGCCTCCACCTCCTGGGCTCAAGTGATTCTCCTGCCTCAGCCTCCCAAGTAGCTGGGATTACAGGCATGCGCCACTATGCCCAGCTAATTTTTGCATTTTTAGTAGAGATGGGGTTGTACCATGTTGGCCAGGCTGGTCTTGAACTCCCGACCTCAAGTGATCCACGCACCTTGGCCTCCCAAAGTGCTGGGATTAATGGCATGTGTCATGAACCATTTTAAACACTCATATTGAGCCCTTATGTGGCAAGCATTGTGCTAGGCACCATGATTCTACTACCTCATTTAATGCTTTTTCAAACCTCATGCAATGTGTATTGTTTTCTCTGTTTTATGGGTGGGGAGATTGAGACTTAGGTGAGTTTGCCAGGCTGGTTATGTTAGAGTCAGGATTCAGAATTGGGCCAGACAGACTCCAAAGCTCATGCTCATTTCACGATCTTCTTCCAAGGCATCCGCCAGTGTCTCTGTCCCAGCATCTTAAGCCCCACCCCACTTCTATTTCTTAACAATTATACTCTGAACATATAGGTTGGTTGCCAAGACAACCACTCAGAAACAACATGAAAGGCAAATGACTTTTCAAACATTCTGCAGCTGGGATGACTTCTTTTTTTAATTTTTTAAAATATGTCAAGGTGATTTGCAATCCACAGCAAAATGTTAATATGGGTAAGCAATCTGTTTTGAGCAAAAAATATTTCCAGTATGGTAGAGGGGAGCTTACAGATTACAAATATAGTAACACGTTAGGAAGGAAGCAGGATATTCTACTATTACCCTTTTTACAGGTGAGAAAATTAAGGCCTGGAGAGAGTTGGAAGCCAGGAATGCCCAGCTCTAAAGACATTGTACCTAATTATCTGAAAAACCGCTTGGAGAATGAAAATTTGTCTGGATGGAGGCAGAGGCTCAGTCCTGACCCTACAGTAAATCAGAAGAGTGAAGAGCACATCTGAATAGGCCAGGGCCAGTGGGAAAAGAGGGGAAGAGAGAAACACATCATTTCAGAGTAGAGTATCTAGGACTGGAGGACTGAAAGTTGAGGTAAGGAAAAGGACCCCCAAACTTTGGGTACTAAATAATATACAACCCTTAAGCTTGTTAGGAGGAGTTTAAATAGGCCAGCCCATATAAAGGTCTTGCCACAATGCCTGACACCCAGTATGTGCTAGGCGTATTTTCTATTATTATCTTGACTAGGGTATCTCAATGACTCCTGGAAATCCACATCTTAAAGAAGGAATGAGCATCATTTCCTGACAAAACCAGCCTCTTTTCCTGTCTTTCCCTTATTTATCAAAGGTCAGAAATGTGTCATCACCATTGAGTCATGGCTTTCCTCCATCCCCTGTGTTTTGGGCAGTCACCGTTAGAGGTGAGGTGTGTCCACTGTCTAGTCCTCTGCCTCCATGCTCATACTGCTAATCTGGTCAACTTTTCTGTGGACCACCTGACATCAGATCTACCCTAGAATCACCTGCACCGCCTCCTAGATGCTCCCCTTTGGGTCTACCTGGTAATTGGCAGCTTCTTCAGGAAGGCAAATTTCCCTTTGAAAGCATCCCCCACCCCCCAGTTTACATAAAACCCTTAAAACCTGGGGTTGCCTGTGCTCCCTTTGCGTAAGTGAATTAGGTGATAATCTTGGGCATGACTGCATTTTTGCTGATTGGAGTTTAGACCATACTGCTTAGAATTATTAACAGCCATTGCAAGGATAATGATCTGCCCCTTAGAATAAACTAACTCTCATTTTTATTAACTTTTTAATTACATGAACCCTTTGGCGTGTTGATAATGATGAACAACATGGTGGGTTATTACTCTGCCAGGTGTTGTCTTCTGTATGGGATGCTCTTGGGGAAGTTTGCGTGGTGCTCTCCAGGTTTCCTCAACCTGCCTTTGAGGGTGCTCTTCTCTCTGTTGAGCCCATGATGTAAGAAGTTCCTGGTTGGGCTGAAGTGTGTTGCGGCGTGGAAATGAGATTAATACCGGTGTGGATTGGATGAAGAGACTGCCCCAGAAGGTTGCATGGCTAATCACTCCCACGCACTTTTCCTCCGCCTCAAACCCAAAGTGTGCTGTCCAGTTTTGGAGATCTACCAGAGGGAGGGACTTTACATTTTCCAGATTTCAGCCTGTGATTTTTTCTTTCTTTTTTTTTTTTTTTTTTTGAGATGGAGTCTCGCTCTGTCGCCAGGCTGGGGTGCATTGGCGCTGTCTTGGCTCACTGCAAGCTCCGTCTCCTGAGTTCAAGCAGTTCTCCTGCCTCAGCCTCCTGAGTAACTGGGACTTCAGGAGCCCGCCACCATGCCGAAGTAATTTCTGTATTTTTAGTAGAAACGGGGTTTCACCATGTTGGCCAGGATGGTCTCGATATCTTGACCTCAGGATCTGCCCGCCTCATTTTTTACAGAAACATGGGACAAGGTGATAAGTAGCTTATTTCCCGTGACAAAACCATCTGCATTCCTGACTTCCCCTTTACTTTCAAAGGTACCAGAATTTGCTGCTTTTATCATGCCCCGAATTCTGAGTCACCTGAACTTGGGTATTGCTGATAGGCATTCACTGAGAGAGGAGAAATGGGCTTGGCGGAGACCTGTTGCTTGCCCAGCATGAGGCTGGATCCTACACCTTCTCCTGTGAATACCGTAACATTGTAGGCCCCCCTTTTCCAGATGAGAAAACTAAGACTCAAGGAGGTTAAGTGAGTTACCTGAGGTCACACAGCTCATTAAAAGTGGAACCAGTTCTATGGCCCAGGCTTCGGGGCTCAACAAACTGTGCCTCTTCCATGCACCGTACTGACCCTGGATTTTAGCAATCGTGAACATTTCTGCTCCTAGGTGAGGAAAATGTCAGAGGAAAATGAACTCAGGCCTGGCTGACTCCATAGTCATGCACATTCATCAAACAGTTTTTGAGTAATTACTATGTTGTTACCACAGTAAAAAAGACATTGTCCCTGCCTCAAGGAGTTTCAGTCAAGTGCAGGAGAGGGGCATGGAAAATTGAACCCAGCAGGATAACATGCTGTACTAGAGGAAGGGAAACAGCTTGCTTCTTGCTTTGGGAGCCCCTAATCCAGCCTGGGGCTGTGGGGGTGGTGGTGGCTGGAAGGCAGTGATTTCTAAGTTGAGACTTGGAGGAGGAGAGTATGGACGGAGGTGGGGGAAGCGTGTGCTAGATATCACGCTGTCTCTAAGAGGCTGAGCTATTCGTAATAAATGTACCTGCTTCTTACCACACGTTCTTTCCCCTCCACAAAATTTCTTAATTTTCCACCTTTTCCTGGGGCTTTCTTTCTGAATACAAACTCATCCCATTGCCTCCTTTATGACTAATTGAACACTCGGACTTAATTGATTATGCATTAAGTTGGGGACTTGGAGCAACGTTCAGGACTGGGCTCATGTTGAGATTAATTTATTCCTGTAGTCTTCCTGTTTTGCAGTGTAACTGAGTGCCTCACATACGTGTTAAAAATAAAACGGAGAGTCAGGGCAATCTAATTAGACAGCTTAACCCATCACTCTGGTGTTCAGTCTTCACCCAGCTCTCCTGCTTTGATGGTAACCAAAATAGATGAGTAAGTTAATCAAAGGTCTGATTAAATAGCACAGCCCTGCAGCATGGACTGATGATTGCCAAGCCTCAGTACAGGCAGATTGTTAGAGGAGAGAGGAGGCTGAGCTGAGCCCCAAAGGCCAGGGCTTTCATGAGGAAGATGTTTACAAAGTATATGGGAGGGAATTCCTCACTGAGTCCTCGGATCCTACCGTGATGGCTAGTCAGGAATCTCACTCCAAAGGAAGGATAATGTAGTTTGGGGAAAGAACACAAACCTTCTCCTGGCAAACTGTGACTCTTAGAGCTTTGCATCTTGCTTGCTGTGGGATTGTAGACAAATCGCCTGCCTTCCTATGCCTGCCTGCCATCCATCATCCATCTGTCTGTTCATCTATCATCCATCCATCCATCCATTCATCCATCATCCATTCATCCATCCATCCGTCTATCCATCCATTCATCCATCATCCATCCATCCATCCATCATCCATTCATCCATCCATTCATCCGTCCATTCATCCATCATCCATCCATCCATCCATCCATTTATCCATCATCCATCCATCCATCCATTCATCCATCGTCCATTCATCCATCCATCCATCTATCCATCCATTCATCCATTAATCCATCCATTCATCCATCATCCATCCATCCATCATCCATTCATCCATCCATCCATCCATCCATCTGTTCCAGAAATGTGTTTTGTACCCATTATATACAAGACATTGTGCTTTTTTTTTTTTTTTTTTTTTTTTTTTTTTTTGAGACAGTTTCACTTTTGTTGCCCAGGCTGGAGTACAATGGTGTGATCTCTGCTCAATGCAACCTCTGCCTCCCAGGTTCCAGCGATTCTCCTGCCTGAGCCTCCCGAGTAGCTGGGATTACAGGTGTGTGCCACCACACCTGGCTAATTTTGTATTTTTAGTAGAGACGGCATTTCTCCATGTTGTTCAGGCTGGTCTCAAGCTCCTGACCTCAGGTGATCCACCTGCCTCAGCCTCCTAAAATTCTGGGATTACAGGCGTGAGCCACTGCACCCGGCCAAGGCATTATGCTTTGATTTTGTTGTTGTTCATTTAATTTGTCCTTGTGTTAACGGTATGACTCTGTTGGTTGTGTGAGTTTTTTCCTTCTAGGTACTCTCTTGCCCTAACCCTCACTTTATGCTCCATGAGGCTGATGCATAAAGCATCTCTAATCTCACTTTCGCTCTGGTTTCCATTAGGGTTGACCAGAGGGCTGCCCTCCCGGGATACTGGTGGGCAGGAGGAGAGTGACATTGAGATGTTTTTTCCTGTTCTGGCTTATGGGTTGCCACAGGTAGGCTGTGTCCCTCTGCTGAAGGTCACTGCCTCAGCCAGGTGGCCTTACTCATACGGCAGTTCTCTCTGGATTCCAGCATCTGTTGGCCTAGACCCTTTTGGCCTTGGGGTAGTAATGGCCCCAAGTACTCTTCCCGTCCTCTAGTAACTGCACAGTTCTTGTTAAACTGCCTCTAATTCTGCATATACTTAGATTAAGTAGTCCTTTTATTAAATCTTCCTTAGATTCCCCAGGAGAGTGTGCTGTTTCCACCTACACCCTGCGTGATAGGATGAAGTGAGTGTAGCAACATGGATGGAGCTGGAGGCCATTATCCTAAGTGAGCTAACTCAGAAGCAGAAAATCAAATATCACACGTTCTCACTTACAGGTGGAAGCTAAACAATAGGCATACATGGATACAAAGTTGGAAATAATAGACACTGGGGTCTCCAAAAGAAGAAAGGGTGAGAGCTGGGTAAGGGGTGAAAAATTGCCTGCTGGATACAATGTTCAACATTCAGGTGACAGGTGTACTGGAAGTCCAGTCTCCACCATTACACAGTGTACTCATGTAACAAACATGCGTGTGTACCCCCAGAATCTAAAATTTAAAAAAATTTTTTTAAAAAGGAGGGATGACCTTTATAAATAGCAGAAACTCAGACAAGCTGAGCAAACCTGTCTAAGGTGAATGGCGATTAAGTGATGATACTGGAATCTAAATCCAGGTATGTCTGACTCTGCCACCTCAGTTTTTTGCTCTCCTGCATACATCCTGGAGACCCTTACCTTCATCAGGAAGTACTAAAAGAGGCATTGATATCTAAATACTTGGAATAAGATAGAGGGATCAGGAAGAAGGGTGGGTACCAGGCCCTTGAGTCCTTTAATATCTTTTAATTTTTATACCACCGTGTGAAGTAGGCATCATCTCCATTTTACCAACTTTTAAAAATGAGCAACTACTCTTAAAAGAAAAACTAAGTAACCACATTATTTTCAAACATGTCATAGTCTGGTGATGGTGGGAAAACAGGCACACAGGAGGCCGATTTAGGGAAGCTATGAGACAGGCTCCCCATGCTGACTCATGAGACCCATTCCATCTCTAAAACACACTCCATTTTACAGGTAAAGAAACCAAAGCTTAGAGAGATCAAATGCTCTGTGGAGCTAGAGCCCAAATTTGAACTCCTGTCCTTTTTCCCCTCCTCCATGATGCCTGGGTGTAAGGTGACAGGGTCTCATACACAGAGTTAGGGATGCTTTTTCTTGAAACTGATGAGAAGTAAAGCCAGTGGACTTCCTGGGTCGAGTGGGGACTTGGATAACTTTTGTGTCTAGCTAAAGGATTGTAGCACCAATCAGCATTCTGTAAAAACGCACCAATCAGCACTCTGTGTCTAGCTAAAGGATTGTAAATGCACCAATCAGCACTCTGTAAAATCGCACCAATCAGTGCTCTGTGTCTAGCTAAAGGATTGTAAACACACCAGTCAGCACTCTGTAAAATGGACCAATCAGCAGGATGTGGGCGGGGACAAATAAGGGAATAAAAGCTGGCCACCCCAGCTGCAGCGGCATCCTGCTCGGGTTCCCTTCCAAGCTGTGGAAGCTTTGTTCTTTCGTTGTTCACAATAAATCTTGCTGCTGCTCACTCTTTGGGTCTGCACCCCCTTTAAGAGCTGTGTCACTCACCACAAAGGTCCGCAGCTTCATTCTTGAAGTCAGCAAGACCAAGAACCCACCAGAAGGAACCAACTCCAGACACAATGGGATGTCTTGCTGCTATTTTTTCTTTCTCTGCATAAAATGTGGGTGAATGTGTTTCATTTGGTTTGATTACACATAGTTGCTTTTAAGTAAAAGCAGTTTTAAAGCTTGTTTTTTTCCCCTTTAACATCATATGTAGGTTTTTAGAAACTACATCTTAATCCACTTTGTTTTAAACAATTACATAGGATGCTATCAGAAAAAAAAAGAGTATTATGTCTGAATTAATTGTTCCATTTTGGGGCATTTTGATGGCTGCCCTTTGGTAACATGGTGATGAACATCTTTGGTGTCTTAAACAAAATTTTTAAATCTGAATTTTTTAACGAACATCTCCTCAACATGGTCAAAGGTAAGGTCAAAGGAGATGAATATTTTTTGGAATCCTGGTAAGGTGGCCATATTCCCCATCTTAAAGGGTTCTATTAAAAGGATTACCCTCTTGAAAATA
This sequence comes from Theropithecus gelada, assembly GCF_003255815.1. Lineage (NCBI taxonomy): Eukaryota > Metazoa > Chordata > Mammalia > Primates > Cercopithecidae > Theropithecus > Theropithecus gelada. The sequence goes on from NC_037678.1 coordinate 16,991,323, forward strand.
AGTGTACTTTGGCTCCCATGGAAACTCCCCACAGCAGCCAGGTTGGGGCCTCTGCCCACGATGATCTTCATAAATGACTATGCATATATGAGAGCTTTCATCACACTGGTGCTTTTATTTTTATCCTTGCCTTTGGACACAAAATGGCACCTGTGTGTGTGCCTCGCTGATGACTCTGCCCATCTGCGAGCCATTGATTGTTCCATTATATTATGTGAGGATCATAATGTCAGTGCTCCATGGGTGGTTCATTTCTGTTCTGTGTGTGTGTCCTCTATTGCTGTCAGGTGAAGAGTGTCGTATGATGACTAGGTCCTCCTTGTGGGTTTATCTGAGAATAAAGAGAAGGCAGCAGTAGCAATCTATTCAATTACAGTTTTAAAAGAATAAGCATAAGCTTTAACAATACCATTACCCACTAATCTTTAATGACACATAAATGGAATATGATTTAAAGAAATATATGTACATAGGAACAATTCGATATTGGTTGTAAAAGTATATGTAATGGGATTCCATTTTTGGACCTTTATGTTTTTGCATATCCTTTTTTTCTCTAGTGGATCTATTTTATTTCTATAATAACAAAAGTTTCATTTAAAAATCTCAACATAGGATTTGCAGTAATAATTATTTCACAACTATTACTTTTCCTCTCCCTTAATTCAGATACATTTTCCTCCAGAAAACTTCACATGTCAAAATGCAAATTATATAAATCTTTAAAAGAAAACTCATTCATTTATTCAACAAATTTGTATTGGATACTTTTTGTGTGTTAGGCCCTATTTATGATGTTTAAGCAAAGAATTAATATAGCGATTTCTCTTTTTTTCCCTTTCTCCAACTCCCTCTCTGCCTTTTTCTGTCTAGTCTGAAGTTTCCTGGATCCCCAATAAACATTACTCTGGGATTTATGGTCTGATGAAGCTTGTGCTGACCAAGACTCTTCCTGCCAACCTGGAGAGAGTCATCGTCCTTGACACGGATATCACCTTTGCCACCGACATTGCAGAGCTGTGGGCTGTGTTCCACAAGTTCAAAGGTAATGGTAGCCCATTTGCTTCTTCCCGATATCCTTGTAGGTATCAGCTTGCCAAGAATAGGGGTTGATTCTTTAAAAAAGGTGAGGTCACCTCAAATGAGGTCGTGCTAATGCGGTGGGTAAGGAATTACAAATATGGTTCAATATCCGCTCTGCTTGGATTTGAAAAATAACAGAGTAAAACAGAAACGTGTTTACATTTCTTTAGTAAATGAAGATTTTTTTAACAGATGAATATCAAATGTGTGTATTTCGTTTGCAGATAGTGGAGTGTTCACATACTGGTGTCGGGACGTGCGTTCATTGTTTTCTTTTTATCCACGGATAGTCTAATTGCCAGGAAAGCCTGTGAGATAGTAGAGATGAGTATTGATTCCAGAGTTTTTGAAAATGTTCTTACAGCTTTTGCTTTCATTAACGTTATGGTTTATCATTTTAAGGAGATGTATGTGTTTGGCTTTACAAGACATTCTGTCTAGTCTGGTGGGTTTCTTTATAGCTATCATTGTAACTCTCGTCACAGCCTCGAGGTATAGGAAAGTACCTACTGGGAAATCGTGAGCTCGGTAGGTGTATTAACTGTGGCATGGATATGTGAGAGAAGTGGCAGGTTAGCACAAATCTCAGGCTGTTATTTTAATACCCCTCTCCCAGCTGTCTTTTTAAAAATTAGATGATTTTAAAAATTCTTCTCTATTGGATGAGTACATTGAGAAAGAAATTCGACAGTGAAATTTTTACTTTTTTTTTTTTTTAATTGCACACTGGCCCCTTCTGTGTTTAAAATGCCTTCTGCCATTCCTCTTAGCTCCATATGCTATGAAAGCAAGATACTACTTAATGATTTTAAATCCCAGCATTTTCATAAATCACAGGATATTCCTGTTGGTTTCTGTTTCTATTCACGAACAGAGAGTTAACTTCCTTGCCTGCCCCGGTCACTCCCTGCTTCCTTCTCTGGGCTAATTGAGGAAAGTCTTCACCAAATCATGGGAATGACATTGTGATCCCCGGGACTCTTTCCCTTACCGTGATCAAAATTTACTTTTCTTATTCATGTCAGTAATGACACTGGCAATGACCTCATTTAGGACACCTGTTGAAACTGAGTATGTCACAGCTCTCTAATCTTCATAGAACGTGTGGACGTGTCCTTTTGTTTCATAAAGAAAGAAACGGAAGCTCAGAAGGATGCAGGCTTTTCCCAGAGTTGAGATCAGAGTGCCTGTGTCTTGGCTTCCATCTGCTGCCCTTTTCAAGTTCCCCTATCGCGTCTGCTTTGTTTTCCTCTTTGTGATCACAGGGAACTCACGAGGGGCAGTTTTTCTATAATTACATGGTGTTTTATTCATTTCTTTATGCTGATGTTGAGTGTTCAGTGATGCATTTCTTCAACCGGCGTTTATTGCATCCCTACTGGGTGTCAAGCACTATGGCTGGCTCTGCAAATAAGGAGATGAGTAATGAGGGCACAGTGAGAGTTGTCACCTCTCCTAGAGGGGGTTAGAGAAGGTAGCTGGGAAGGTGTCACGGAGGAGCTCCTAATTGTGCTCTGTCTCATCGGATGAGAATGGTGGTCGTATGCACTAGACTCCCACATTCTCCTTTGGGAATAAAGACCTTATTACCCCAGCTGCTGGGAGTAGTCCCTGCAGAAGGGGCTCCCCAGCATCGGCCCTTTTTGCAGTTGCCTTAGTTGAAGTGAGTGGCCATGCCTGTGGCCACACCCCTTCCCGGGACGCCACACGTCGTGGAATGACTGATGGACATGAGATCCTGCAGGATCATCTGCTACACTCAGAGACTGCCTCACAGGTTGATTTTCCCCTCTGCCTAGTCCTGCTTTCCCCTTCCCTTTCATAGGTGCTGTTCTCAAGAGCTCTCTCTAATAAACCTCTTGTATGCTGACTTCCATCTCAGAGTCTTTTTCCAAAAATACGCCACCTGCACCATGCAGTTAGAGCTGTAAGTCTCTGTTGGATAAGTATAACCACCATAGTCACCAGAACAGGTCATCAGAAATTGTAGAGCTGTAGCTAGGAAATCACGTTTGTTCTCTTGCAGCTTGCAATGGCTATAGTGCTAGTGGAGCTCTACAGCCAATAACAACATGAATTATCATGGTTATTTTAAATATGCTGATATCATCCATTCAAGGGAAGGCACCAGAGCTCTTGCTGCTCCCCTAGCTGGCCCAAGGACTTGATTTGGAGGACTCTCAGATTCAAGGCAGCTCCTGGGGCTGAGCAGGGTATATGGGCCAAGGTCAGGACAGGGACAAGGTAAATTTGAATGCAAGGAGCTGAGTTAATGTGCTGCATTTTATTTGTTCGTTCTTTTGTTGGTTTATTTCTAGCATTTGGTAGGCCCCCACTGTGAAGAGGAATACATTAGAGGCTGTTGTTACCTAAAGCTGTTGAGAACACAGCACCTGCCTTCAAGGAACTCAATAACAAGGCAGAGTACATTGCGTGTTTATCTATCACCAGCAAAGGAGTACAAAACATCAGAGGTTTTCCCATGCCCACCCTGATTTTTCTGGAAAAGTACAGAGATTAAAAGAAAATAAGTAAGCTCATCTCTTCTCCATATGTCCCTATTTTGTATCACTTTCGTATGTGTGTGATCGTTTTTCTAAACCAAACTATCAGAAGCCAGGTCATGGAATAGGAAGAAAGCCTGTTAGGCCCATAAATGTAGAATGTTCCGATCCGAGAGAGAGTGTCCTTCATAAAGGCAATTGTCATTGACATCTTTCCCTGTAAACAGTTGGCGTGATGTTGATACAATGTGGCCTGGCTAATTTTTCTCTCTGCAAACACCTGGTTGTTTGGGGCTGCAGTGGCTCTTGGTCAGATCACATGTAGACTAGATTCCTTTGTGGCGCACTGTGAAAGCCCCTTGTTCCTAAATTCATTACTGGGAGAATTACGAAGAAGCCTTTTTAAGGACTTAGACCCATCCTCAGCCTCTACCAGAAGAAGCCTCTTAGAGATGTCCCCATCTTCCCTGAGCTCGACTTCAGCTAAGTAGCAGATACTTCCCTCCCATGTCAGTGGTTTGCACCTTTCCCCAGCCTGCATCAGCAGCTGGAAGATTTTCAGAACCACCCATTCTTAGCAGAAAGAATCAGACATACCATTATTGGCCAGGTTCAGGAGCCACCCATTCAGTCAATATTTACTGAGCTCCTAGGTGCCAGATAGTTTTATAACTGTTGGGACTATTGCAAGAATAAGACTGTTTGGAGAGCCCCTAGCTACACTGGGGTGCAAGTACCAGAGTGGCTAGCAGCCCTGTCCTAACAGAAAATTCAGGGGAGCTGGACGTGGATATGGTATGCTTCTCACGAGATACATCTGGTGTACCTGGCAGGGGTCCCTCACGTGGGAAACGTATTTTTATAGGCAGATGTCCTTGTAGCTCTTGTCTGACCTGTGTTCAGTTTACACCTGTCTGACCACCAACTACTCTGCCACTGGGAACCTGACCTTGTCCTCTCCCTGGCATACCAGGGAAAACCGGCCTGGGGCAGCCCCTGGTTCTTCAATGGAAAGTGCAAATTCAGCACCCCCTTACAATGGAAACAAGTTCAAATACTTTTTACCTCTTCTTTTTTTTTTTTTTTTTTTTTTTTTTACAAAGTCTCACTCTATCACCCAGGCTGGCGTGCAGTGGCGCGATCTCTATCTCGGCTCACTACAGCCTCCACCTCCTGGGTTCAAGTGATTCTTCTGCCTCAGCCTCCCGAGTAACTGGGATTACAGGTGCACGCCACCACACCTGGCTAATTTTGTGTTGTTAGTAGAGACAGGGTTTCACCATGTTGGCCGGGCTGGTCTTTGACTTCTGACCTCAAGTGATCCACCTGCCTCAGTCTCCCAAAGTGCTGGGATTACAGGCGTGAGCCACTATGCCTGGCCGATTTTTTACTTTCAAATCCTGAGCAGGGAACACGCAGTGGATCAGGAGGGCAGTCCTCCGTCCGTGGTCACACGAGGCAGGAACGAAGAGTCAGGCACAGAGAGACACCTAGCTGTAGATTAAGCAAATAGGGTGTGGGTCACTGTGAATTCAAGGGCAAATGCCTGAATATTCCATTTAAAGAAAGTGGGAAAAGTTGGCCGGGCCCGGTGGCTCATGCCAGTAATTCCAGCACTTCGGAAGGTCAAGGTGGGCGGATCACCTGAGGTTGAGAGTTCAAGACCAGCCTGACCAACATGGAGAAACCCCATCTCTACTAAAAATACAAAATTAGCCAGACGTGGTGGCACATGCCTGTAATCCCAGCTACTCGTGAGGCTGGGGCAGGAGAACCGCTTGAAACCAGGTGGCAGAGGTTGCAGTGAGCCGAGATCGTGCCATTGCACTCCAGCCTGGGCAATAAGAGTGAAACTCCATCTCAAAAAAAAAAAGAAAAGAGAAAGAAAGTGGGAAAAGCAAGGAGCCCAGTCTACGTACTGATCTTCGGCCACCAGCTTGTGCCACCCCGGTGTGGTGTGGAACCAGAAACCTTGTCAAGGGTGACTGAGTCCTGTGTCAGTATACGAAAGTTAAACATATGTTCCAAATGGATACGAGGCAACAGAAAATTGTAAGAATTCACTACAAAGCAAAACCCAGTCCCTCCCGCTATGAGTTTATATTTGAGTGGAGGGAGACAGACAGCAGAAAAATAAACAAGTAAAGTATATAATGTGTTAGAGGTGATTGGCGCTCTGCCTTTATCCAGGGGAAGAGTGCAGGGCACCCTAGGCACTAAGGGTAGCAGGGATGAACTTTGCAGAGTGGAGTGGCCTGTTTCAGGAACGAATGGAGGTTGGATCAGAGCAGAGGGAGCCCAAGGGCATGCTGGGGGGCTGCTAATTTCAGGTCATAGGGGCTACAAAGGTCAGGTTATGGGGACCTTATTTGTCAGGCCATGAGAAGACTTTGCCTTTCTGTTCAGTGGTTTGGGGAGCCATTGGCAGGCTTTGAGCAGAGGCGTGATTCAGTCTGATTTAATATTGTTAATGACTCACCCTGCCTGCCCTTTTGAGAACAGGATGAACAGTAAAACCTATCCTGAAAAGGTTTAGGAGGTAATTCAATCATCCAGGGGAGAGATGATGTTGGCTCAGACCCAGGTGGAGCAGTAGAGATGGTAGAAGTCATCATATTAGGGGTGCATTTTGAAGCTCGAGTCATCGGGATGTTCCATTGATTGGATATGGGGAATGAAAAAGAGTGAGCTTAAGGATGACCCCATGGTGGCTGGCTGGGTGAGATGACGTCTGTGAGACACAGAAGACTGCAGGAAGGACAGGGTGTATGGGAAGATCAGGAGTTTGGTATGAGGCTTGTGAAATCTGAGATGCCTAACACACATCCACATGGAGCTGGTGAGGAGGCAAGTGGCTAAATGAGTGTTTGTAAAACACAGGGAAAGCTAACTGCCATTTCTTAAGCACGTCTTGGGTTCTGGGCACTGAGCTAGAAGCTTTGCACACTTGAAAGTTAAATAGACTGGCGGCTCACGCCTGTAATCCCAGCACTTTGGGAGGCCGAGGCGGGCGGATCAGGAGGTCAAGAGATCGAGACCATCCTGGCTAACACAGTGAAACCCCGTCTCTACTAAAAAAATACAAAAAAAATTAGCCGGGCGTGGTGGTGGGCGCCTGTAGTCCCAGTCACTCGGGAGGCTGAGGCAGGAGAATGGCGTGAACCCGGGAGGTGGAGCTTGCAGTGAGCTGAGTTCATGCCACTGCACTTCAGCCTGGGCAACAGAGCACGACTCTGTCTCAAAAAATAAAAGAAGTTAAATAAACTGGGCTCAAGAGAGATTAAATTACATGCTCAGAGAGCTATTACATACCAAAATTGAACCCCAGTCCATATGGCTTTAGAGTCTGTGTTCTGTCCACTGACCCAGGAGGCTGTGCTGCACTTAGAACAGGTGTGACTGCCAAGTACCTGTCACCTTGGACCCCTGTGTGCCTTGGTTTTTACTGCACAAAACACTGGAAATAATATGTGATTGTCATCATTTGGGGAGGCTGTTATGAAGGCATAAATAATACATGCACATCCATAATCTGAAGCTTTTGGAAGAAGGCTGTGCTGAATATTCAAGATAGTGTTTTGATCCGTAAGCACAGATGCCTCCCCTCGAAGAGGGTCTTATTGCCACAGTGTAAAATTCTGACCCTAAGCAGGTATGGTCAAACTATCCAGCATACGTGGGCACTACCTTGCTCACCCTCATGGCACCGCAGATGTGCCATGCCACTGGGTATCGTTCAGGGCCTAATAGACTCTGTGTGGTTCCTTACAGCTAACATGTTTAAGCGCTTAGTCTGTGCCAGCCACTCTGTTAAGTACTTTATGGATAAACTTATTTAATCCTCACAACCCTCCCATGAAGTGATTACTGTTCATGTTCCTATATTAGAGATTTGGGAGCTGATGCTTAGGAAGGCATAGTTTACCTGGAGCCTCACGTCTTAAGTCGTGAAACTGAGATTTGAACCCAAACGGTCCGACTTTGAATCCAGTCCTCTTTACTCTGCACCCTTCTTTCCCTTGAAGAGGAGTAAGAGAAATCATTGTCATGTGGGTGGAGTTAAGAGTGTCTTTGGAGAGACCAAAGTTAGATTCGTGAAAGAACTCAAAGTGATCATATACACCAGTTTGTAGAGGGTGGGCCCAGGGTGATCCAGGCATTTAGAGAACAAAGGCAGGGAAGCAAAATTAGCATAGAAAAGTGTAGTTTTCCCAGGATTCGGAAATAAAATCCCAGTCTCCAGAATTCTGGCCCAGCATGTGACTTCCCAGAACATGGTCTTTAAGTAGCTGGAGGTGGGGTCCAAGAGCTCTACCCAGAGACTCAGCATGTCCAGAGAATAAGTCAGGATCACCCTGATGACTCTGTCACCACAGGCACATGCAGTGGCCTGAAGGTTTGTGTCCTCGCAAAGTTCCTATGTTGAAACCTAACCCCCAGTGCAATGGCATTAAGAGTAGAGCCTTTAGAAGGTGATTAGCTCATGACAGCTGTATGAGTGGGATTAGTACCTTTGTAAAAGAGGCTTGACAGACCTTGCTCACCCCTTATATGTGAGGACACAGTAAAAGTGATACCATCAGCAGGGTGCGGTGGCTCACGCTTGTAATCCCAGCACTTTGGGAGGCCAAGGGCGGTGGATCACCTGAGGTCAGGAGTTCAAGACCAGCTTGGCCAACATGGCGAAACCCCGCCTCTACTAAAAATACAAAAATTAGCTGGGCCTGGTGGTGCATGCCTGTAATCCCAGCTACTCAGAAGGCTGAGGCAGTAGAATCACTTGACACTGGGAGACAGAGGTTGTAGTGAGCCAAAATCACACCATTGCACTCCAGCCTGGGCAACAGCGAGACTGCATCTCAAAAAAAAGGGGTACCATCAATGAGGCAGAGAGTTCTCACCAGTCATCTGATCTGCTGGTGCCTTGATCTTGGACTTCCCAGCCTCTAGAACTGCAAGCAATAAATTTCTGTTTTTTATAAATTACCCAGTGTCAGATATTTTGTTATATCAGCTCAAACTGAATAAGACAGCAAGTTATCTTAGTTGATTTAGGCTCAGAGAAGGAATAATGCTAACGGAGTCTTTGTGAGAATTGCACAAGATAATGTGCATTATTTTTCCACATTCCATTTTCTCTAAGGACTCCTGCCAGAGTGAATGGGATGATGGCGGACATCATTAATGTGTGTCTGCTCCATTAGCTCACAGTTCTGTCCACAGAGCCACTGGGGCTGTAAAATAATGTAGAAAAGCTGAACATGAAGAACATTGAAGTATTACTTTTGAAAAGCAATACATTTGTAGAAATTTTATGCTTATAATCAGTTGCCTCGAAGGAGTTTTTAACACTCTTTGAAGTTTCTTCAGGTCTCATCTTTCTTTGTTAACTCGCCGCCCTGCCTGTCTCCTCTGATGGAATTGGTGGAGTCAGAAGAGCTTAGCAAAGAAGAGACCAAGTTTCAAGTCCCTGCTGGTCTTCTGTATCAGCAGGGTGATCTTAGGGCGGTCATTGAGCCACTCTTGACCTCGCCTCTGCACCTGTAGAAAGAAAATACTGACATCTGCTCAGAGTGGTTGTGTGAAATTTGAGGAGGCGATTCAGTGATCCTGGTACCAAACAGACACTTGGGCCTTGTGTGTTTCTTTCCCCTTTCCTTCCTCCTGTCTTCCTGTGGTTACATTTGGTATTGTCCCATTGGCCCCTTTTTCCTTGACTTTAAATCTTTCTCCTTTCCTGCCTTCCCTTATCTCCAAATGAAGCTCAGTGTCCCCCGCCCTGTTAGCCCATAGGAAAGGAATCAAAGAAGACCTTACAAGACAATTCCATGACCTCATGGGATTGCCTGATTTCCCTGATTAAAGCCTTCCCTTCTTGGCCGACCCAGTGTACCCCCTTCTAGGGCTCAGCATAGATAGATTTCCACGCATCTCACATTCACTCCTGACAGTTCTTAAACTTCAGAGACTGTTTTGCCACAGGGAAAAAAAACAAATTTTAAAAGATGAAATTCTCAAAGTCCTGTAAAATGACATCAACAGCTGGTGTCTGTAGAGGCAACGCGCTCCTATTACAGAAGGCACTGGAATTCAGCTGGGAAAGAGCGAGGCTGGGCTTGTTCTTGGTCAGCAATCACCTGGACATTTCTTTTTAATCTGTACTGGGCCTTTAGAAGTTCTCCTGGGCTGGGCACAGTGGCTCACGCCCATAATCCCAGCACTTTGGGAGGCTAAGGCGGGTGGATCACCTGAGGTCAGGAGTTCAAGACCAGGCTGGCAAACATGGCAAAACCCTGTCTCTACTAAAAATATAAAAAATTAGCCAAGCGTGGTGCCATTCACCTGTAATTCCATTTACTTGGGAGGCTGAGGCAGGAGAATTGCTTGAACCCTGGAGGCAGAGGTTGCAGTGAGCCAAGATTGTACCACTGCATTCCAGCCTGGGTGACAGAGCGAGACTCTGTCTCAAAAAGTAAATAAATAAAAAGTTCTCCTGCACTCCCAGTATTGATGAAGTTCTCTCCTCACTGCCAGTTTTCATGGTTTTGTTTAGGTCTTTAAACGTCCTCTAGCTCCTAGTTGATTTTCCACTTGGAGAATTTTGATGACCTCTTCCATTATTTCCTCCTTGTGCCCTCCTGCTTTCTCCGCCTCTCTTAACCAGCCTGCCTTCTACTGAGAATCAGAAACTAGCACTTTGATTTTCTTAATAGACACTACTGGTTCTTCCATTGTACACCATCAGCCCAGATGTACACCACTGAAGTAACCCCAAGGATTTTTTCACTGGCAGAATTGGGTAAAGAGGTTTTAATTATTTTCAGATTAACTTTGAAGCAAATCTGCCTCGTCTTACTATATTCGTAAGATCATTTAACTTCTCAGAGCCTCATTTTTTTTGTTGTTCTATAAAAGTGAGGGAATGATGCATTGATAACTGCCCCATAGGCTTTATTTTGGTGATTAAGTCAGATAATGGCTCTGTATTGCACAATACCTAATAAGTGATAGTTCTGTTCTTTCTGTGTCTTAGGGGAGTTTGTTTGTTTGTTTGTTTGTGAAACAGAGTCTCACCCTGTCGCCAGGCTGGAGTGCAGTGGCACGATCTCTGCTCACTGCAACCTCTGCCTCCCGGGTTCAAGTGATTCCCCTGCCTCAGCCTCCCGAGTAGCCGGGACTACAGGCGTGCACCACCACGCCTGGCTAATTTTTTGTATTTTAGTAGAAACGGGGTTTTACCATGTTGGCCAGGCAGGTCTTGATCTCCTGACCTTGTAATCTGCCCGCCTCGGCCTCCCAAAGTGCTGGATTACAGGCGTGAGCCACTGCGGCCGGCCTCTTTCTTTCTTTCTTTTTTTTTTTCCTTGCTCTTCAGCCTGAAATTTTGGAGAGTTCACGGAGCAGAAACTAACCCTAACCTCTACCTACCTTCCTGAGTTCCTTTCTCCCTCCTTCCCTCCCTCCCTCCCTTCCTTCCTTCCTTGCCTGATGCACCCATTCAGTCATTCATTCTTTCATTAATTTACTACATTCTGAGCCTCTTAGCCTGCCCTGGGAGTAAAATATTAACTGAGACAGACCCAGCTCTATCCTCCTGTTGCTTATATCTATTAAATGTGTTTTATGTGTCATGCCCTGGACCATCTCATTTAGCCTTCATAAAAAACTCTTTAAGTCTATTGCCTGAAATCACTAACTAGAAGTTAGTGGCGAAACCTGGACTGAAGCCAGGCTGATCTCAGAGCCCACACTTAACCACTAGATTCTAGTTACGTCTGAACACATAGTTACATACAAGCGTAGAAAGTCTCTTGAAAGGGAAAAGTCCGGGTGAGGTTGAATCACATTTTAGGGAAAGCATTGCTAGTGAGGGAAGTTGGAGGGAGTCAGGAGGGCTTCTAAAGGGAAAGAGGTGGATGCACTGGCCTCCAGTCTCACTTAGAGCAGCATATGTGAAGACCTGAGATCCAGAGAGAGAGTGGTACAGACAGAAACCGAAAGAAACAGCCAGTCTACTTTTCTTTTCTTTTTTTTTTTTTTTTTTGAGATGGAGTCTCGCTCTGTCCACCCAATCTGGAGTGCAGTGGTGTGATCTCCACTTGCTGCAACCTCCACCCCCTAGGCTCAGGCGATTCTCCTGCCTCAGCCTCCCGAGTTGCTGGGATTACAGGAATGTGCCACCATACCCGGCTAATTTTTTGTATTTTTAGTAGAAATGGGGTTTCACCATGTTGGCCAGGCTGGTCTCAAACTCCTGACCTCCGTCGATCCACCTGCCTCGGCCTCCCAAAGTACTGGGATTACAAGCATGAGCCACTGCACTCGGCCCCTCAATCTACTTTTCGAACAGACCAGACAGGCTTCTACCTTTGGTCCTCTGCTCTCACGTTCCCTGTACCTGGAATGCTTCTCTCCTCCAGATCATTCCCTGTCTCGCCACCATAATGCCCTTCAATTCTTTGCTCAAACCTCAGCTTCTCAGCAAGGCTTTTCCTGACTGTCCCAGTGAATCCTACAGCCTGAGACACCATCCCATTTTTCTCCACGGCTCTTTCATTTTTATTTTTTTTCAAGAGGACTCATCACCTTCTAATGAGTATGTAATTACTTATCAAGAGGGCTGCTCTGCCTCACCCCGCAGGCAGCACAGACCCAGGTACCAGGATACAGCTGGCTTCATCTGGTTATTGTGTGTTCTTTTTAGGGACCTCCCACAGATACCAAAATCTGCAGATGCCCGAGTCCCTGATATATAAAATAGTGCATTTGCACATCATCTGTGGACATCCTCCTGTATGCTTTAAATCATCTCTAGATTATTTATAATTCCTAATGCAATGTAAATGCTCAGTAAATCATTGTTAGACTGTATTATTTAGGGAATAGTAAGAAGACAAAAAAAGTCTGTGTATATTCAGTACCGATGCAATTTTCTTTTCAAATATTTTCAGTCCAGGTTGGTTGAAGCCACAGATGCAGAACCCATGGCTGTGGTGGGCTAACTCTGCGTAAGCACCAGGAAGGCAGGAATCTTGGTTTTGTGCCTAATGTGTCCCAGCACCTAGAACAGTGCCTGACACATAGAAAGTGCCCAATAAGTATTTGTCAAATGAACAAGTAAAGTGGATGTTTCTTGGTGAAGTGAGTGCTGGGAAATAAGGCAAGAGAAGTATGAAGGGTCTTAACTAAGTGCTGGCTTTGGATCTTCTCCAAAGGTCATTGAAATTCAGTTCAGAAGATTTGAAAAGATCCCTTTGGCTGACGTGTGGGGATGATCTGAAGAGTGAGACAGGAAAACAGTACTTTCAAAAAGAACTGGCAGCAGGTAGGAGGCTCCAGCCTCAGCAAAAGACCATTGCGGCCCATAGCCAGATGTTAGCCTTGGAGGCAGAGCGAGGGATGCAGATTAGAGATGAATGGGGACATAGAGTGGATAGCACTAGATGGTGAGTTCGGTTTCGGACATGCAGAGATGGGGTAGACAGGCCTAGATCTTACAAGAAGGGTCAGGGCTTGGGGTCTCTTCTTTTTTTTTTCTCAAAAAAGCTCTCTTCTAAAATAGAGCTTTTTTGGTGTTAGAATAGATGTTCTCACCAGATGGTTACAGTTTCCTTTTCTGGATGGCCAGGTGAGCCCCATTGTAGAATCCAGGGGGGGCAGCCCTGTAGTGCCTCATACAATGTAAATGCCCCGCAGGGAGAGCTGGGGGGTAGGGGGGTGTGGAGGAGGATTTAATGAATCTAAAACAGGGCTCATTGGATGGGGGCAGGATGAAATCAGCAAGCGCGGAGGCTGGGCAAGGTGTGATTGGCAAGCTGTGATTTGCGAGGAGAAGGAACGGAATGGATGCCGAGCAGAATTCATGAGGCAGGATCCCTGGACTCGCCCTGATTGTGTCCTGAGCTGCTCCTTGTACAGCCCACACCCAGTGTGAATGGTGTTCGCTGCTGCCTCCAGCTGCCGCTGCGTTGTAAAGCCAGCCATGCCCTGGGTCCCTGGCTCTGTGCTGCTTACTGGGTGGGGCAGAGGAGCCTCTTGGATCCATCACCAGGATTCCACGGACCTCTCTATCAGTTTGGGGACTTTCTTAGATACACAGGGCTCAGACTGTCAGGGAGGTGAGCTGGAGGACACTTTGAGGCTCCTCACCAAGGGGAGGAGAGACATCTCTGGAGGTAGATGTGAGATGCCTCTTTCCCCACTCCCTTTCCCAACTCAAGTATTCACTCCAAGGGTGGAGGGACAGATGGTGTCAAAGGCCCTTCCTTGGGGTTGCTTTGCATCCTCTTGCCATCTTTGCAGCGTCAGGGTGTTGGGCTCAACTCTAAACCTCTGTCTCCTGTGGGCAAGATGGGGAGAATGATACTCCTGGGGTATTGGTGTGAGGGTAACGTGACGTGATACATAGCAAAGTCTTAGTGCTGTTCCTGACACAGTAAGCTCTTGACAGTGTTAGCTTCTGCTGTTATTAATATTAGAGCTATTTCGTTTTGTTGTGTTTTTGTGACAGGGTCTTGCTGTGTCACCCAGGCGGGAGTGCAGTCGTGGGATCATAGCTCATTACCGCCTGAAATTCCTGGACTCAAGGGATTCTCCCGCCTCAGTTTCCAGAGGAGTTGGGACTGTAGGCCTGTGCCACCACGTCCAGCTATTTTTTTTTTAATTTTTAATTTTTGCAGACACAGGGTCTCACTTTGTTCCCCAGACTAGTCTCAAATTCCTGGGCTCAAGCAATCCTCCCGCCTCAGCCTTCCAAAAGTGCTGGGATTACAGGCGTGAGCGGCTGTGCCCAGCTGAGTCATTTTATTGTAATCACAATAAGATGGCTGTGTACGTACCTCTAAACAATTCAGGATGGGAGAGGTTCTTAATATCAGAGGAGACAATACTAGCCCTTGGAGTAAACACATTTCCCAAAATAATCTCTATCAAGATGGAGAAAAAAGCCTGAGAAATGGTTACGGAAAAGCATAGGAGTTGGGGATTTGCTCCTAGTTGGAAAGAGCTGGCCGTGGGTCCCAATGGGGAAAGTACGGGCTGTAGAGTGGGATGATTCCGAGACCTGGGTTTGAGGCCCCACTCTTCCGTGCACTTTACAATTCAGCTTCTCATTCTCAATGGGAATATTATGTTAGGAGCAAAATAGTATTTGGCAAGTATTTTGCCATATTATCTCAGTTCTGAGATACAGGACTTTGCACATTTTCCCATGTCCGAAATTGAGATGTCACTTACCAAAGCAACTCGACAGATGGTCTTTTTCTCCTGGCAAATGTTTTGATATGTCGTACAATCAGCAGCCTCTTAGAATCCAGAAAATACGTTGTGATTATTTTTATTAGCAATATCTCTATAGCTTTTCTTTTTATCTTTCAGTTGTACAGGGGAGAAGGAGGGCGAGTAGGACCATAGACTAAAGAAGAAAGAGCGGAGTCAGTCAAAGAGAGGATCTGGGGGTCTTAGCGGACTATTCCTTGATTAACTTTTATTGTTTGACCCCAGGGTCCTGGAGCATCTGCACCATTGCTGTTTTTTGTTTTGTTTTGTTTTTATGTTTTTTTTTTCTTCTGTAAATATCCTGCTTGTGTCTCCCATGTTGGAATAGGTGCCATCTCTTGGTAAGCCCTCCCATGTGGAGACCAACTGCCTGTTTCCTGGAAGCAAGTGTTTGTATAGATTGGGGGCAAGGAGAGAGGGGAGGTCAAGGGACAGAGTTGTGGTACAGAAACATTTGGAATTTATTTGAGAATATCAGGAAGAAATATTGAAAAGCAGAACAGCATTAAATCCAGAACTCCAGGAAGCTGCTCTGCCATGATGTCTCTTCTTGCTCATTCAGACATTTATAAATATTTATTGAGCACCTACTTGTTACCAGATGCACAAGTTATACTCTTTAATACTCAGTCCGTTAGAAATTCATATGACTGACTTAGCCTTCCTTGAAAAGATCTGATATTTCTGGGAACATTTTAGCATTACACGTGATTAATGTGAATTTTTTAGCTAGATCATTTTTTTTTTTTTTTTTGAGACGGAGGTTTACTCTGCCACCCAGGCTGGAGTGCAGTGGCGTGATCTTGGCTCACTGCAAGCTCCGCCTCCTGGATTCACGCCATTCTCCTGCCTTAGCCTCCCAAGTAGCTGGGACTACAGGTGCGCGCCACCACACCCACCTAATTTTTTTTGTATTTTTAGTAGAGATGGGGTTGCTAGATCACTTTTAACATCAGCAGCCTTGAGGTCAAGACATTTTGATCGCAAACACAGCTATTGTGGATGCATAGAGGGGACAGGGCTTTCCAAGGACATTCTAGACAAAGAGGCTGAGTGAGTAGGTTAGGACCTAATAAAGGCTATAAATCCCTTGAGGCAAGAAACAAATGCTTGTTGAATGAATTTGTGGAGATAAAGTCCACACCTTTAAAATCATGTGCTAAGAAAAGAAGCCAGTTTCCTTTTTCTTGTTTATTCTAGATGTATCTTGGCTGGGAATCCTACATGAAAGTTAGGGTTACTCCTACTCTATGTAAGCAACAGGCCAAATTGAATTAATAGCCACGTGAAGGCTAAACAACAACCTCATGATCATTGACAGCTCTGCCTTTTGAACAGTGATTCAGAGCCATGGGGAGGAGGGTAGCTGAAGTATTGGAATTACCTGTAGGGTCTTTTCAAATTGCACAGGTTCATGTCCACTCTCATCCCTCCACAGTGGCCTGCTCATCACCAGTGACTGGAGAATCTTTGCCTTAGTACAGGGCTTCTCCATGTTGGCACCATTGATATTTTGGGCTGTATATGTCTTTGTGTGTTTTTAACAGTTGTGCAAATGTATGGGGTACATATACAATTTTATTACATGCGTAGATTTTGTAGTGGTGAAGTCGTGGCATTTAGGGTATCTATTATACAAATAATGCACATTATACCCATTAATTTCTCATCATCCACCCCCTTCCCATCCCTTCACCCTTCTGAGTTTCCATTTTCTGTTTTTCCACTCTCTACATCCATGTGTACACATTTTTTAGCACCCGTTTATAAATGAGAGCATGTGATATTTGACTTTCCCTGTCTGGCTTGTTTCACTTAGACAGTAACCTCCAGTTCCACCTATGTTGTTTCAGAAGATGTGATTTTATTCTTTTTTGTGGCTAAATAGTATTTCGTTGTACTGTGGTATACATCTGTATACCACATTTGCCTTATCCATTGATGGACACGTCGGTTGATTTCATGTCTTTGCTATTGTGAGTAGTGTTGTGATAAACATGAGTGCAGGTGTCTGTCTTATATAATGTTTTTTTTTTACTTTGGTGAGATACCGAGTGGTGGGATTGCTGGATTGAATGGTAGTTCTATTCCTAGTTCTTCGAGAAATCTCCATACTGTTTTCTTCTAATTTACATTCCCACCAACAGTATATAAGAGTTCCTTTTTCTCCACATCCTCACTAATGTCTTTTATTTTTTATCTTAATAATGGCCATTCTGACTGAGTTTAAGATGATATCTTATAACTTTTTGTGGTGGAAGGGCTGTCTTTCACACTGTGGGATGTTGAGCGGTATCCCTAGCCTCTTCCCTCTATCCCATGCCCCCCGCTATGACACGCAAAAATATCTCTAGGCATTGCCAAATGTCCCCTTGGGGAAATACCTTTCCCTGTTGAGAACCACTTCCTTAATGACCCACTGTTACTGATGGAAATGTGTAGGGTCCTTGAGGAATATGTAATGGACTTGGTGGTTTTAAGTGGTTAATAACGACTGACCCAAGAAATGAAATCTAAACCTTCCACAACTTCTTTTTTTTTTTTAATACTTTAAGTTCTCGGGTACATATGCACAACGTGCAGGTTTGTTACATATGTATACATGTGCCATGTTGGTGTGCTGCACCCATTAACTCGTCATTTACATTAGTATTTCTCCTAATGCTATCCCTCCCCCATCCCCCCACCCCGATGGACTGAATTAAGAAAATGTGGCACATATACACCATGGAATACTATGCAGCCATAAAAAAGGATGAGTTCATGTCCTTTGTAGCGACATGGGGGAAGCTGGAAACTATTATTCTGGGCAAACTATCGCAAGGACAGAAAACCAAACACCACATGTTCTCACTCATAGGTGGGAATTGAACAATGAGATCACTTGGACACAGGAAGGGGAACACCACAACTTCTTTTTCAGTTCATAACTCACAGTCCCCGATCTGTGTGTTCTTTGACTTGACTTCCTTAAACTCCTATTGTATGTGCTTCTGACTTCCTTCTTATTTGTAATCAACACTAGCCTCAAAAAGATGCATGAACTGTGAATTTTCACTTCCAGGGCCACAGATAGTTGAACATCTAGTAGTGAATTTCCTCTTTCAGATGATAAATAAATGCATTCATTCCCCTGGATCTAGAAGGATACACAATACCAAGAGAAAGGGTGATCGAATTAACCAGACTCAAAAGCATTCACATCCACAGAAAGGCACGGATTCAGTTAGGACCCATTAGAGTGTATGATCTTCCCTCGAAATTATAAGAGGGCAGAACTTGCAGCTCATCTGCATATCCGTGAAGAGGGAACCAGTGTATGCCATTCTATGACTATCAAGAGGACACAATCTTTTTTTCCCTCCTAAATGCATATACACAGATTATTAGAAGCATCTAATATATGACGGAGACATACGTGGCCTGTCAATGAAGATAAATATGCTGGTCTCTTCTCTGCATCATGCACTGGGCTTGCCCATCTGGAAGGATGCAGCAGGCAGAGCTATGTATGCAGGGGCCTTACTGAGATGAATGGAGGGGCCTTTGAAAGGAACACTGTCAACCAGAGTAGGTCCTGGTGGAAATTACCAGCGTCCCTAGAAGCAAAGGGATACTTTTTTCATTGATAACCACCTCCATCAGAAAAGGAAGGTCTGGCTTTTATTTTCTTATTTGCCTTCTGATGAATTTTAGCGACAAAGAAGGCATGATGAATTTAGGCTTCTCTTCTTTACTGCTTAGATGTCAAAAATGACCACAGGTCATATCCCATGGTAGCAAAAATTCTTATGAGATAAAACAGAAGATTTCCCAAATCCAGGCAATAATCCTCTTTTTATATTTTATTGTTGAGACGATGTATGCTACAATATAGATAATAGAGGGAGCTTGTATTAGTCTGTTCTCGCACTGCTGTAAAGAAATACCTGAGGTGGGTGCGGTGGCTCACACCTGTAATCCCAGCACTTTGGGAGGCCGAGGCAGGTGGATCACTTGAGGTTGGAAGTTCGAGACCAGCTTTACCAACATGGAGAAACCCCGTCTCTCCTAAAAGTACAAAATTAGCCAGGCATGGTGACACATGCCTGCAATCCCAGCTACTCAGGAGGCTGAGGCAGGAGAATTGCCTGAACCCGGGAAGTGGAGGTTGCAGTGAGCAGAGATTGGGCCATTGCACTCCAGCCTGGGCAACAAGAGCGAAAAGTCCATCTCAAAAAACAAAAAACCAAAAAAAAAGGAGCACCTGAGACCAGGTAATTAATATGAAAAGTGGTTTAATTGGCTCCCAGTTCTGCAGACTGTACAGGAAGCATGGCAGTATCTGTTTCTTGGGAGACCTCAGGGAGCTTACAGTCACTGCAGAAGGCAGGCATCTTACATGGCAGGAGCAAAAGCAAAAGAGGGTAGGGGAAGGTGCTACACATTTTAAAAAACAGATCTGATGAGAACTCTATCACCAGAATACCAAGGGATGGTGCTAAACCATTCGTGAAGGATCCACCCCAGTGAACCATTCACTTCCCAGTAGGCCCCACCTCCAACGTTGGGGATCACAATTGAACATGAGATTTGGGTGGGGACACAGATCCAAACCATATGAATCCTTGAAGCACCTGCCTTATATTGGGAGTTGTGGGGTGACGTAGGGTTGATCGGCAGTGATAGAATTTTTATTTTCTTTTTTAAAAATAACTTTTATTATGGCAACAGTTTTAGATTACAGAAAAATTATGAAGAGAATACAGAGAGTTCTGATATACCCTACAGCCTGCTCCCCTTATTATTAATATGGTACATTTTTTTTAGAGAACTTACTTTTTATTTTTTGAGACAGAGTCTCACTCTGTCACCCAGGCTGGAGTGCAGTGGCACAATTTCAGCTCACTGCAACTTCCGCCTCCCAGATTCAAGCAGTTCTTCTGCCTCAGCCTCTTGAGTAGCTGGGATTACAGGCACATGCCACCACACCCAGCTAATTTTCTTTTCCTTTTTTTTTTTTTTTTTTTTTTTAAGTAGAGATGGGGTTTCACCATGTTGATCAGACTGGTCTGGAACTCTTGACCTCGCGATCCACCTGTCTCAGCCTCCTAAAGCGATGGGATTACAGGTGTGAGCCATAAGAAGCCTGGTATGGTCTAGACCAGGGGTTCCCAAACCCTGAGCCCCAGACCGGTGTGGTCTGTGGCCTGTTAGGAACCAGGCGAGCAAGCATTATGGCCTGACCTTCATCTCCTATCAGATCAGCGCTGGGATTAGATTCTCATAGCAGCTCAAACCCTGTTGTGAACTGCACATGCGAGGAATCTGGGTTGCGTGCACCTTATGAGAATCTAGCTAATGCCTGATGATCTCATGATCTAAGGTGGAACAGTTTCATCCCCAAACCATCCTGCCTTCCCCCAACCACCACCCTTCATGGAAAATTGTCTTCCATGAAACTGGTCCCTGGTGCCAAAAAGGTTGGTCTGGAACTGCTGTACATACAATTTATGTATTCTACATACATTAACTTCTTTCATCTTCACAATAGAACCGGCAATAATAGTCCTGTCCTCATTTTAGAAGAGAAAAAAATGCTTAAAAGGGTTAAATAATACTCAATACTAAAATCATCTAACTGGCAAGTGGCAGAGCCAAGATTACAACCATCTCCACTATTACGGGTTGATTTACTCCACAGGTTTTGAAACACTATTCCTCATCAATCTCTAAATCAGTACTGAATTTGTAAGAATGGATAAGATGGGCTGGGCGCGGTGGCTCACGCCTGTAATCCCAGCACTTTGGGAGACCAAGGCGGGTGGATCACCTAAGGTCAGGAGTTCAAGACCAGCCTGGCCAATGTCGTGAAACCCCATCTCTACTAAAAATGAAAAATTAGCCAGACTTAGTGGCGCAAGCCTGTAGTCCCAGCTACTTGGGAGGCTGAGGCTGAGAATTGCTTGAACACGGGAGGCAGAGGTTGCAGTGAGCCGAGATCGCACCATTGCACCCCAGCCTGGGTGACGGAGTGAGACTGTGTCTCAAAAACAATAAAAAATAAAAAAAAAGAATGGATAAGATGGTCCACCTGCCTTCATCGAGGTCCCATTCTAACTGAGAATTCAGAAGGGCAGACAAAGATAAAGGACGATGGTGAGAGAAAAGGGGGTGTGTGCCAAACATAGTGGTGTTGCCATGGAGAGAGTCATTAATTTCGAAACCTGGGAAAGGCATCCCCCATAACCTAAGAGAAATCGGTCCTTGTTGGTTGGCTGGAGCTCTCCACCTGGGAAAAGGAGAACGAACAGGCCGTTCCAAACAGAAGGCACAGAATGGACCAAAGGCAGGAAGGCAAGATAGAGCGTGGTGTGTTCCCTTTGTCACTTGCATTCCCTATGGCTGTAATATTTAGTGCAAAGAATCAGGTGGTTGGTGAGAGGGGAGGGTTTGGGAAGGTGATGGCAGATTGAAAAGTGGGCAGGACCTAGGTCATGGAGAGTTAAGCATGCTGTGCCATGCCGAGGAGTTTGACCTTCTCTGGAAGACACTGAAAATCCGCTTACAGTCTCATAAGGAGAAGACCGACCAGGTCATACTAATCAGTCCTCAATATAGAAAGGTGAGTGTGCGCCAGTCAGAGAAATGGTTTGGAGGAACCAAAACCAGAGCGTCCAATTAGGAAGCCATGTCAATCATTCATGGAAGGAATGATCATGGCCTGAACTAAGGCAGAGGTTTAGTGCAAAAGCAGAATCAAATGCTATTAAAGGGTTAGAATGGGTGTCCAGGGCATCTGCTATGGCTCATGCCTGTAATCCCAGCACTTTAGGAGGCCGAGGCTGGTGGATCCCTTGAGCTCAGGAGTTCAAAACCAGCCTGGGCAACATGGCGAAACCCTGTCCATACAAAACACAGAAAAATTAGCTGAGTGTTGGCTGGGCACAGGGGCTCATGCCTATAATCCTAGCACTTTGGGAAGCTGAGGCAGACAGATCACTTGAGGTCAGAAGGTCGAGACCAACCTGGTCAACATGGCAAAACCCCATCTCTGCAAAATATACAATTAGCCAGGCATGATGGTGTGTGCCTGTAGTCCCAGCTACTTGGAAGGCTGAGGCAGGAGAATCACTTGAACACGGGAGGTGGAAGTTGCAGTGAGCCGAGATTGCGCCACTGCACTCCAGCCTGGGCAACAGAGCAAGACTCCGACTCAAAAAAAATTGTGTGTGTGTGTGTGTGTGTGTGTGTATTAGCTGGGTGTAGTGGTGCACACCTGTAGTCCCAGCTACTTGGTAGGGTGAGTTGGAAGAATCAGTTGAACCCAGGAGGCTACGGCTGCAGTGAGCTGAGATCATACCACTGCTCTCCAGCCTAGGCAACAGACTGAGACCCTGTCTCCAAAAAAAAAGAAAAGAAAAGAAAGAAATAGGTGTTCTGGTCAGATGTAGTACAGAAGAAAAAAGATTTGTACGTGACCTACTTTCCCAGTGTACAGATTAGGCGGGGAATGCAAAAGGAAGCACAGATTTAGAGTGAGAATGAATTTGTCTCTTCTATGTCTGTGACTTTTCTTTTTGTTGTTGTGTTTTTGATGTTTCACTATAACACATGCTTCCTCGTGATATACAACATTTGTGCTCTACTGTGGTAGTTGTGGTGTTCTGCCTGCTCAGCATACGTTTCTTCCTTCCACTAACATCAGCAGAATGGCTCTTTTTCTGTCGAAAACCATCTCTCTCCTTGCTTGTTTCAATTGGTTTTTAGTGTGTGTGAGGGGTGTTGATCTCATCCCTGGCTGCAGGGAAAAGGACATGACCCAGTCCTGGCCAGCTGCAAGACCACAGACATCTCCCTGGCTGTAGTGATTGGTTTAGGGCAGATATGTGACCCAAGCTGAGCCAATCAGAGCTGGTAAGCATTACGCCAAGGCTTTTTGCTAGCACTGTTGGGAAAGGTACTCGTTGTTGTTGTTATTGTTGTTGTTTTGAGATAGGGTCTTGCTCTGGTTGCCCAGGCTGGAGTGCAGTGGTGTGATCTCAGCTCACTGCAACCTCTACCTCCCTGGTTCGAGTGATTCTCCTTCTTCAGCCTCCCAAGTATCTGGGATTACAGGCGCACCACTACACCTGGCTAATTTTTGTAATTTTAGTAGAGATGGAGTTTCACCATGTTGGCCAGGCAGGTCTCAAACTCCTGACCTCAGGGGATCTGCCTGCCTCGGCCTCCCAGAGTGCTGGGATTACAGGCGTGAGCCACCGTGCCCGGCAGAAAGGTTCTCTTTCCACTGTATTTGCTAAACTATGATGAGGCGAAGCTGGAGCCACCATTTGTCATTTCGACACCGCCAGGGGTTTCCAAGACCACCCTTAAATTCACTGGTTTGCTAGGAGGACTCACAAGACTTAGTATATGTCATACTCACAGATACGATTTATTACAGCAAAAAGATATAAGGCTCATGGGGTGAAGTCCAGAGGAAACCAGGCTCAAGCTTCAAGAGTCCTCCCCCAGTGGAGTCACACAGGACATGCCAGTTCCCCCCAAAACACACTGTGACAACACACGTGAAATGTTGCCCAAGAGGGAATCTCATGAGAGACTCAGCACCCAGGACTTTTATTGGGGGCTGGTCATGTGGGCATCCTCTAGGACGTACCAAAATTCTAGACTCCCGGAAGGAAAGCAGCCATGTATCGTAAACCATTCTGTTTGCACAGTTTAGACACAGTGTGAGCTCTTAGAGAATAGCAGGAAGCTTCCCAAAACCCCAGTTCTCAGATGCCAGCCAAGGGCCAGTCTTGCAAACAGTTCATCGTTCTAAGGACAGCAGTGTCAAGCCTGCTGTGTTACCTCTTTCCTACACAGTCACTTTGTCTGAGAGGGCAAACAGATCTGAGAGCTTGAAAAGAGAAGACAGATTTTAGATTACATTGTGTTGGAGTCTCTAGTTCCAGCCATGCCTGAAGCAAAATTTCTCTTTTTTAAAATTGCTTAAGTCTCAGTAAAGTCTCTGTCACTTGCAACCTTAAGAAGCATGCTGGCTGATAGAACCCATGCTAAGTAAATAAAATGTTTTCTTTTGACTTCTTTTCCACTTACTACCATCGTTGTTTCCCTTCTTAAATTGTCAGAGCCTCCTTATTGACAGGGCCTTCACCCCCATAGCCTAGCATAGCACGCAGCTTATGATAGACATTTGTAAATTTTTGATGCATGAATGAGTTTTCTGTAGCAGTTTAGAGGATTAATCTGTTTAGATGGAAAAGGTAGAACCTGCAGCCTATTTATCCACAAAAGTGACCTAAACTAAAATCCTGACCAAGGTGAATTATCTCTTCGAGCTTCCCTTTTTACAAATTCCTCTTCACTGAGCAATTGGCCACTGCTCTTACTAAGTAGTACTTCCTGCTTGGGCTCACCATCCTGGGCTTTTTTTTTTTCTTGTTTGGCCTAATTAACTGTGTCACCATTCAAGCCAATTAGGTGTGTACCTTATTGGGAGATCAATTAAAAAAGAAATTAGTGTCAAAGTGGAAAGGGATGTGTCGAAAGATAAATTTTCTTTCCGGTCTTGTACAGAAGAAGTGGGAAACAGAGCATTTTGTAGTGCTTTACTGACACATACACATGTAGGAAAGAAGGACTGGAAGGGATGTTAGAGGTCATGAGTTAGCTCAGTGCCTTTTGTTGCAAAGGTCAAGAAAGGTCTAGGAAGGTCTTTGACTTGGGTGATGCAATTTCAAGAGGACTTCGCTTGGATACAAGTCTGTGTTTCATCTTTACTAACTGTAGGCGAGTCCCTCTGCCTTTCTGATCCTAAGCTGTCTGTTCAGTAAGTACTTCACTGAATGACTGTAGAAAGCGTGAGTGATTAGTAAAATAAATGGATTTGAGTAGTGGACTCAGTGTCTCTTTCAGTTCTATGGATCTGATGCAAAGTCACACTGTCAGGGGCAAAGCCAGAACCATATCAATGAGGGTGTCTTTGGTGCCTCTCTTGTCCTCATACCCTACATTTATCTAACAGTAAGTCCTGCTGTCTCTGCCTTCAAGGTTCTATACCTATCCAAGTCTAATAGATACTAAAATATTAGTTACTGAATAAACAAAATTAGGTCTCTGGCCTCTGGGCTCTTTGGATTCTACGATACATTTTTCTCCCTTCTGTTCCTTTAAAGTAGCAAATAACAGGTACCCTGAAGTCACCAAGGGGGACTTGAATCGCTGAGTTTATATCCAGGCATGAAACACTGTCCAAGGCAGGAATGGAGACACAGCGAGGAAGAATGATGAAATCTGCCCCAAACAGGGTTCCCAGGAGCGTTCAACTAAGTGAATAGTGACCTGTTGGCTCAGCCCAGGGACAATCTCAAAATGTAACATTTGGCTTCCAAATCATGCTAGATTGTAGTCTGTATCTCTGGAAACAGATCTGGTAGCAGTTACAATGGAAGTGGGCTTTCGAATAGCTTTTTTTTTTTTTTTGAGACGGAGTTTCACTCTTGTTGCTCAGGCTGGAATGCAGTGGTGCGATCTCAGCTTAATGCAACTTCCACCTCCTAGGTTCGAGGATTTCTCCTGCCTCAGCCTCCTGAGTAGCTGGGATTACAGGCGGCTGCCACCACACCCCGCTAATTTTTGTATTTTAGTAGAGACGGAGTTTCACCATGTTGGCCAGGCTGGTCTTGAACTCTTGACCTCAGGTGATCCACCTGCCTTGGCCTCCCAAAATGCCAGGATTACAGACGTGAGCCACCGTGCCCAGCTTTGAATAGCTCTTTTTTTTTTTTTTTTTTTTTTTTTAAGACGGAGTCTCGCTCTGTCGCCCAGGCTGGAGTGCAGTGGCGTGATCTTGACTCACTGCAAGCTCCATCTCCCGGGTTCACGCCATTCTCCTGCCTCAGCCTCCCAAGTAGCTGGGACTACAGGCGCCCGCCACTGCACCCGGCTAATTTTCTGCACCCGGCTAATTTTTTGTATTTTTAGTAGAGACGGGGTTTCACTGTGTTAGCCAGGATGGTCTTGATCTCCTGACCTCGTGATCCGCCCACCTCGGCCTCCCAAAGTGCTGGGATTACAGGCGTGAGCCACCGCGCCCGGCCCTTGAATAGCTCCTAATGTTTCTCATAGACACATACAGTAGAGGCTCAAACCCAAATGTTTGTTTCCTTGATCTAAGTTTTTAGAGATACCCTGATATCCCATGACATCAGCACTGCCTTTTTTATTTTTTATTTTTTTAATTTTTGGAAAGAAAATGTGTTTTCCTTGTAGAACAGTAAGAGGATAACTCCAGACAGGATGAGGGCAGTCAGCACAAAAAGGCCCTCTGGGCCTCATTGTAATAGTGAGGATAAAAACAAGAATTGACTAGACCTTTTCAAGAATGGATTGCTCTGCTGGAGGCATCATTAAGGTTCTCCAGACTGATCCACTTTATACATGTGTGTCATGAATAAAACAATGCATGTCCGTATCAGCACAAAGGTAAAGAATGAAACTCAATTGTGTTTATTTCCACTACCTAGAGTTAGCTATTGTTAATATTTCAGATGCTTTTCTGTGCATATAGGATGGATTCTTTTATAAAATTGGGATCATAATATAATCCCGTTTGTATACCAGTCTTTTTTGTCTTAACTTTTCTTCACAACCATTTTTCCTTGTTACACTAAAACATAAAAGTCAAAAAGTCAGCTGGCCCAGTGTTCAAGTCCCAGCCCTGGCTCTGTAATCTTGGTGATCCAGTTAACCTCTCCCTGCCATATTTTCTTTCTTTTTTTTTCTTTCCTCCACTTTTTTTGAGACGGGGTCTGGCTCTGTAGGCCAGGCTGGAGTGCAGTGGCACAGTCACGGCTCACTGCAGCCTCAACCTCCTGGGCTTGGCTGATTCTTCCACTGCTCCGCCCGCCCCCGCACCATGAGTAACTGTGACTACAGGTGTGCACCACCACGCCCGGCTAATTTATATATGTATACTTTTTAATAGAGATGGGTTTTTGCCACATTGCCCGAACTGGTCTTGAACTCCTGTGCTCAAGCAATCCGCCTAGCTCCACCTCTCAAAGTGCTAGGATTACTGGTGTGAGCCACTGTGCCCACCTGCCATACTTTCTTTATAGGAAAACTAGGGACCTTCTCTTCTCTGAGTACAGTTGTTGTCAACACTGCCTTTAAGTTATAATCATCTGGGGAGCACGTGAAGAATAAGGATGCCCAGGTCTGCCCCACATCGGCCAAGTCAGAAGCTCTGGTATGGGCACTGGCCTGCCATATTTTTAAAAGCTTCCTACCTCATGCTGAAGTGTGGCCGGGGTTGAGATTCACTGCCCTAAGGTTGCTATCTCGGGATCTGCTGGCTACTGCAACAAAAGAGACACTGTGTCTTGGCTGTTTTGCCATGGGGGCAGTGGGGCAGGATTGGGAGGCGTGTTTGGAGACAGGATTAAAATCCTGGCACTTGTGCCTCCCAGGGAAAAGGGTCAACCTGTTTATTTTGTGTCAAGAACTCAAACAGTGATCAAAATCCAATCCGACATCATAAATACCAGAAAAGGTCAGGGCTGGGCTGGTCATAGGATCGAGCACACACAGCCGAGCCGAGGTTGGCACTTAGTCAACTCCAAACTCTTCACTGGCAAACAGCACGGAGCGGGGGACTTGGCAAGGCCCGGCCACTTGGCGCCCCAGTCACAGAATGGAGGTTCACATGGCTCTGTTGTTTTTGTCGAAGGAGGAGAAATGCCATTTTCTCAGCAGTCCTTCTCCTTGACTCATTAGTGTAGTTGGCATGTGGTTATTTTTTAACTTCTCTGTAAATATTCATAGAAAGAGAAGGGGAGTAGAAGGCGGGAGCTGTTAATGTGTACCGAGCTCCTATTTTTTGCAGGCCTCCGCAGGGTGAAAGGGACTGGCCCCATGCACCAGGCCACTGCCAGTGGTGCAATTGAGGGACCTGAGCCCCCGCAGGCATCTGAGGTCACGTGGTGGGTAGAGCTGGGAATTTTATCGCGGGTCAGAAGAATTTCAAAGCCCGTATTTTTTCTTATTACTATACATCTTAAGAGATTAGAGGGCCAGGCGCAGTGGCTCACACCTGTAATCCCAGCGCTTTGGGAGCGCAAGGCAAGGAAATTGCATTGTAGGCTATTGAAAGTAACTTTCCACATAAGTTTGTCAAACCAGCATAGGTAATAGAACAAGATACATTTGAGCAAGTTACTTACCCCATTGGGTCTACGTGGAATCCCTCTGGCTCCTTTAATAAAAGAACATCTAGTCCTCAGGGTTAGGTGATAGGATGAATGTGAAATGCGGATGCCCATGGGCATGGGGAATTTATTTACCAGTTATTTTACTAAAAGAGCTGGTGGGATTCTATTACCAGGACTTGCTTTTTTTTTTTATTTCTTTTAATCAGAAAATTTTGACAAAGAATCTATGAAGTGCAGATGTAGGGCCAACAATACTTTTCACACTTTTTTGATTGTATCCTACAGTCAGAAATACATTTTTCCTCACAATTTAAAAGACATATATGTGTATGTATGTTTATACAGGCATATATATATATATACACACACACACACACACACATATGCAGATGAGCAATTAAAACAATATTGTCATAAAACAATGCTTGACCTTACTATGTTCAGTGAATTTTTATATTTCTTTTCTAATCTATGTATTTTAATTTTTAAAATGCTTGCTCAGATCCACTGAATTATTTTCACAATCCCCAAAATGTGTTGCAAACTCTAGTTTCAAAAACACTGGACTGGAAGATATCCTAAAATGCCTTTTAACTCTGTATTAAGCATTCTGAAATTCAGCAAACTTGCCAGCAATCAGAGAGGAGATCAGAAGCTCATTTTCTAGAACCCATTTGCCGAACAGGGCAGTGGGTAATCTCATGTAGGTGGCTTCCTTCTCCTCCAGTGGCCCTCCCCTTCCTTGAGTTACTTTGTGTGGCAGTGCCAAGCATGGTGGCTGCCACGCGTTGTGGGGAGCCTTACATCTGATTTTCCTTACTTCCCAGGCAGGTTTCCTGTTTTATTTAATCTCTGTATTCCAAGCATCTAGTATAAGGCTCAACATAGGGCTCCATAAATTGATGGGGAAACAAAATAAAAAATGTGGCTCCAGTTTTGTTTTTCATTAACCTTCAGGAAAGATTGCACAATGTACCTTCATAATGCTATTCATTTTTTAACTAGCTTCAATTCAGCTCAGAAATATGTATGGAACTATGCCTACTATGTGCCAGGTAATGTTGCACACAGAAGACACTAAGGAACGCACAAGAAAGAGAAGTGATTCTTGCTCTGAAGGAAATCCTGTGTAAATGGAGAAGGGGAAGAAAAAAGCAAAAATAACTACAAAGTAATATGGCCATTGCTTGTGCAGAGAGTTTCTGAAAGCGCAGTGCAGGCAAAGATGAAGGAGAGTTACTTCCGCTTGGGGTAGGTGAGGTTGAGGGGAAGCACTAGAGCTGGGCTTTGAAGACTAGGCAGCACTTTGTGAGGGTCCAAATAGCAGGGAATTCCAGGCAAAAACAGCACCTTGGGAAGGGCATGGAGGCATGATCCTGCAGGAGCTGTTTGAGGCACCATGATCTGTGGATGTGCCTAAAGGTCAGAGTTCACCGGAAGCAGGCCTGCAAGGGGTTGGGCACTCTGCCTCAGAGGCATAGGACTTAGGTTGGAATCGCAGATCCTCCTATTTCTACCTGTGATAGGCTGAATAATGGCCCCCAAAGACATCCTCAGCCTAATCCATGCACTAGAACCTGCAAAAAAAAATACCCCGTATAGGGCCGGGCACAGTAGCTCACGCCTGTAATCCCAGCACTTTGGGAAGTCAAGGCAGGCAGATCATGAGGTCAGGAGTTTTCAGTATAGTGAAAACCTGTCTCTACTAAATACAAAAAAAGAAAATTGCCGGGCGTGGTGACATGTGCCCATAGTCTAGGCTACTTGGGAGGCTGAGGCAGGAGACTCGCTTGAACCCAGGAGGCGGAGGTTGCAGTGAGCTGAGACCGTGCCATTGCACTCCAGCCTGAGTGACAGATGAGACTCCGTCTCAAAAAAAAAAAAAAAAATCCCTGTATAGCAAAAGGGACTTTACATATACAGTTAATTTAATGGTCTTGAGATGGAGGGAGTATCTTGGACTGTACAGGTGAGCCCTAAATAGAATGAGTGTTCTTGGAAGAGGGAGGTGGAGGAAGATTTGACTGCATAGAGAAGAAGCGATGTAATGATAGAAGCAGAGATTGGAGTGTTGTGCTTGGAAGATGGAGTTAAGGGCCACAAACCAAGGAATACAGACGGTCACTAGAAGCTGAAAACAGCAGGGAATAGAATTCTCCCCAGAGCCTCCGCAGGGAACCAGCCCTGCCAACATCTTGACTTTAACCTGCTAAGACTGATTTCAGGATTTCTGACCTCCAGAACTGTAAGAGAACAAACATGTATGATTTCAAGCCACGTCATTTGTGGTAAAATGTGGTACAGAAGGAATAGGAAACTGACACACTTCTTTAAATGGCCTTTCGCCGGGCGCAGTGGCTCACGCCTATCATCCCAGCTCTTTGGGAGGCCGAGGCGGGCAGATCATCTGAGGTCAGGAGTTGAAGACCAGCCTGGCCAACATGGTGAAACCCCATCTCTACTAAAAATACAAAATTAGCCGGGCGTGGTGGCGCACGCCTGTAATACCAGCTACTCAGGAGACTGAGGCAGGAGAATCGCTTGAACCCGGGAGGCGGAGGTTGTAGTGAGCTGAGATCGTGCCATTGCACTCCAGCCTGGGCAACAAGAGTGAAACTCTGTCTCAAAAAATAAGTAAATAAATAAATAAAATGGCCTTTCAACTTTATTCCACCTCTGTAAGCCTCAGTGTCCTCATGTGTGAAAATGGGGATAGATGGGAGTCATTATGCCTGAAGTGGCAGCCTCATCGGGTAAACCTCCTTCTGGTAGGGACGGTGTACGTGTCCTGAAACATGGGCCTTAGCCTGCTCTGTGGCACATCATAAGGCCGAATTTATTTATGGAAGTAGATAAAGATGAAACAGGAGAGGTAATCACGGATCAGATTTGTGCTTTATTGAAAATGCTTGTTGACTTGTCTCTGTTTCTGGCTAAGCTACAAGTGTGGCGTGGAAAGGGCCTTATCTGTCTGGTTTATCACTCTCTCCTCAGTGCATAGCATGGCGCTCTGCATGTTAAGCCTTCTATAATTAATTGATCACTGATTAAATGCATGCTCTGTTCTATTTGGAGATCCCAAATCGTGAAATGTACAGAAGGCCATTTGTAGAGAAAGAGAGAGATTACAGGTAGGGAGGCCAATGTGGCCACCACAGTAATCTTCATGAGAGATGATTTTTCATATCTACTTAAAATCCTTCATGTTGCACTTTTCTGCTCATGCCCTTTCGTTCTGTTCTCAGAGCAAGAGAACAGCTGCAGATTGTCCTCAAATAGTCTCGTCTCTACCATTAATTTGTTCTTCAGCCTTCTCTTTCCAAGCAAAATGACCCAAATTATTTTGGCTTTCCCTTGTTCAGAGTGCCGTATTGTAATGCCCTGCAGATGTTGCAAGCGGATGGCCCAGAGGACAAAGTGGGCTTGCACATGTGTTTTAAGTGACCGTGTGGACTCTTTTGTTTAATGTGAATTGTAAAACATAGCAACTTGAACACATGAGCTCATTTCCATGCTCTCTCAAAGTCCACCAAGATGTCAGGAAAGGAATAAAAGAAGGCATCGTTCACAAGGACTAAGATACTGGAAGGGGAGAATACAGACAAGGGTTGCCAGCAAATTTGAGGAGTGAAAATACAGATGGGATAGGAGGAACCGGCATCACAGATCAGCGGTCCCACCGGGCAGCAAGGCAAGGAGGAGGCTGATTGGCTTTGCTGATCCCAGACAGGGCTCAGCCATGAGAGGCTCCAGGTATTCCCAAATGCCACATGGAATGGATCCCCAGCCCTATGAGGGGGTTGGTCAGTAGTTTGTATAAGAAATAGTTAGAATTCCTACCCCTCCTCCAGCCTATACAACCAGGGAAATATTCCTGTTTGGTCCCTGCATACTGCTGGAGTTATTTTTGTTGTTGTTGTTGTTGTTGTTTTATTTTTTGTTTTTTTTTTTTTTTGGAGTTTTGCTCTCATCACCCAGGTTGGAGTGCAATAGTGCGATCTCAGCTCACTGCATCCTCCACCTCCTGTGTTCAAGCGATTCTCCTGTCTCAGCCTCCCAAGTAGCTGGGATTACAAGCGTCTGCCGCCACATCTAGCAAATTTTCGTATTTTTGGTAGAGACAGGGTTTTGCCATGTTGACCAGGCTGGTCTCAAACTCCTGACCTCAGGTGATCCACCCACCTCAGCCTCCCCAAGTGCTAGGATTACAGGCATGAGCCACCGCGCCCAGCTTGCTGGAGTTTTTTTTCCTGGACCCACAGCATCAGCATGGCTCTGGACACACACACTTCATTGTGCACAGATAGGGTCGCAGCAGGGTGCTGGAGTGAAACCGAGGAGATGAACAGAAAGTGTACGCCCTGAAAGGGGAGGCCCCTCAGCCCCTCCTCTACTCAGCAGTCAGAAGGCTTGAGGCCAGTTTGCTGTCCTCCAGACAAGAGATTGTATGATTCGCCTCTGGGGAAACAGCACGGCCCAAGATTGTGATACTGATGCTTAGGATATGTCATGTGCTCATGTAAAGTCGTATTATTACTCTCGGCTTCAACCTACCCTACTGGACCCTGCTCTGAGACAGTGGGGATGGGACTCTGTATTTCAGCATTACCAGTATCTTTGGGGGGTTTTACAGATGGCGCACCATGGGGAGACTGAGGCCAGAGGGGAAGGAGAGACCTGCTCCTGCCTGTGTGCTTCCTGTTTTTTTGTCAGAATCAGCCCAGCATTGCAACCTCACCTGGTTGTATTGTTGATTCTAGTTGCAGTCCATCCTCTCCCCAAACCCAGAACCAGCACCGGGGCAGCCCCTCCTTGGAGGCCTGGGTCCCAGCACTGTGGGGCTCCAAATTCTAATAATCCACACTCTTTCTCTGTGTTACCCCAGCCCTTGGATTGCAATTGACACTTGCAGTCGTCATTTGTGTGACATGTCAGCATTCCCCCTTTGCTCTTACAGCTCCCACGCCTGGCTAGCAGCTCTTTATGAAAGTTCCTCTAGCTGGGGTTTCTTGGACCCCGACTTGCAGATGCAGTAGAAGTCAGGGAGTGACTTCATCCCTTTTTTTTTTTTTTTTTTTTGAGACAGAGTCTCACTCTGTCACCCGGGTTGGAGTGCAGTGGCACGATCTCGGCTCACTACAAGCTCTGCCTCCCGGGTTCACGCCATTCAGCCTCCCGAGTAGCTGGGACTACAGGCGCCCGCCACCACACCCGGCTAATTTTTTGTATTTTTAGTGGAGACAGGGTTTCACCATGTTAGCCAGGATGGTCTCGATCTCCAGACCTCATGATCCGCCTGCCTCGGCCTCCCAAAGTGCTGGGATTACGGGCTTATTAGACATTGGAGGAAAAGCTATGATAAAAAAAGTCAGAGGTTGGTTTTGACAAAATGAAAAAAAAAGAAATGGATAGGAAACAGACAAGACAGAGAAGAGCAGAAAACATGAAAAAAAAAAAAAACTCTGAAATTAATGGCCTCAGAAAGACAAAACAGCTATTTCACTCATAAAATATGAACAAGATCCTACATTTTAAAAAAAAAAGGTGGCTTTGAAAAACAAGGAAGAGCTTTAGGAAATTAAAAGCATGAGTGTTGACATTTTTTTAAATGGGTTAAAAATCAGAAGATGAAGTGGGGCAGTTTACCATCTAGGTTCTTTGAGATGACTTTAGACTCATGAGAAATAAACAAAAACATACATTTATTGAGTGCAGTTGCTGGGCTATCGTTTCCCGACTTGATATTAGTCCATTTATTACTGATAAAAATCCACAAAGTTGGGCATTTTACATCTGTTGGATTAAACAACTAAGGCTGAGGGAGCCCTGCCTGATTTCACAGCTTCTGTTAGCCTCATCGCCTCTGAGAAAGAGAACCACACGCCAACCAAGGTGGTCTGCCGCAAAGTTTCCAAGAGGCCATCAGGGGAGACAGCCTCTTCATTGTCTAGCTAATTGAAAAAAAGGAAGGTGCTCGAATGGAACTCAGCTGATATGAATAGTCCCAAGTGAGGACTCGGTCTTTCAGGCATGGACAGGGCCACCCGGCAGCTGACGACGTTAATAAAATTGTCAGGCAGCTATTAGAATAGCTTAAAATTATTCCATTTTTATAGGTACCTAAAAAAGCCGAACAGCACTTGTCTTTGCTCATAAACCGAACATCTGTTAGCTCCCGGAAGACTGGTACCCATTGTTAATGGCTGGCCCTTGGTACGTCGCTCAGCCCAGGATGCTCATAATGTAGTAGGGTTTTGCCCCCTTCTTTAACATGGGCCCTGCAGTAGACATGCATATACTTGCTGTTTCTTTTTTCTCAATATTGTTTTTACTTTTCTCATTCCTTCCACTGAAAGACCATGAAATCAAACATTTGGATGCAGCACGCACCTCTTTGAGCTCTAACCTACCACGTGTCTTGCTCTGTACTGGCCTTTTGCAGCTCTAGCTCATGCTCTCAGTGGCCATTTCAAGTAAACAACTAACTGGACATCATCAAGCAGCAGGTTCCAGGGTCGTTGTGCCTAACACTGCTTGGCACCCACCAAGGAATGAACACATTCTCGGTGTATGTATAGTGGAAAAAGATCTTAGGGCTGAATTCTTTCTTGCATTCTGATAGATCAGCACAGTCTGAATGTTACGTCTTAGAAATGTCAACAGAAGGACCCAAGAAGCCTCAAACTTAAGCACGGATGATGATGATGATAAGAATAATTTGCAAGCAAGAACTATGCCACCTCTCACCCTCATTTGGTGTCAGCCAGCCTCTGTTAGCCTTAGTTTTTATATCTGTAAAGTGGGGATGAAAATCTCTGCCTTAGAGGGTTGGTGTCTGGATCATTTGAGATAATGTATGTAAAATATATGGATTGGTGTCTGGCACAGAGTAGGGGTTCAGGAAATGGCTGTTCTTTAGTCTCCCCCTTGTCAGGGCTTGCACATCTAGGGATTTCTCTGCTACAGGTACAGACCCAACCTAGAGCCTGTGGGGACAGAAACAAGTATAAAACAGAACATTT
Source organism: Theropithecus gelada (assembly GCF_003255815.1). Lineage (NCBI taxonomy): Eukaryota > Metazoa > Chordata > Mammalia > Primates > Cercopithecidae > Theropithecus > Theropithecus gelada. The sequence continues at coordinate 17,026,408 of NC_037678.1, forward strand.
TTCCTCAAGAAGCTTACTGTATCACACATTTTAGCCTCCTAAAATTTCTCAAAGGTGGTTAGAACAGGTGTTGTAGGTGGGGAGAAAATGAAACATCAAAAGAAATTCTGAAGCCCAAGATTTCCTTGTACAAGGAAACAAAAGCATGGAGAGATTATTAGAGTTAGCAAGTGGTGGGAATGAAATAAGGGTTAGATTTGGTCCTCTTCATCCCTGTTCTATTCATCCGTTTATTTAGCAAATGTTATTTCAATGCTTACTATATGCTAGGCACATCAGAGTGGTGCACCACTACTGCGTCTAAGTTGATTGCAAAAATGTACTGAAACAGCTTTCTAGATCATCTTGGCACTCCTGAGGCTTCAAACACCTCCTTGCAATCCCCACCTTGCAGGCCTGCAGCGTCTGTTGCATGGATCCATTGGAAGGAAGCTCACCAGGCAAGATAAGCTTCTCTTGTTCTGGGCAGCTTGAGCAAACCTTGCATCCTAAACCATTCTTTCTAACTTCCTCTCCCTTCTTTGAGTTTGGTCCTTGAGACCCTACAGCTGAGGCTGATTGGTTGTACTGTGACCGTCCTTCAGGTAATTGGAGTCTACTATCAGAGCCTCCTGAGTGGCTTCCCTCCTCCGTTCTGCATTCCTCCAGGTGAAGGATTCCAAGTTCATCAGGATCTTTATGTTAAGACAGCAGCACACAATTACAAAACCACCATCGGTGCAACATATTCATGTTTCCTTGTGCCATTTTCTAGCTGTGTGATCTTCAGTCAGTAAATTAATCTGCATTAGGCTCCTCAAAAGGAAGTGTGGAGGTCACAGTGGCGTCCACATCCAGGTAGTTGGAGAGATCATTGATGTAATTCAGAAGAATGCTGGCCAGGTGCGGTGTCTCAGGCCTGTAATCCCAGCACTTTGGGAGGCCAAGGCGGGTGGATCACCTGAGGTTAGGAGTTCAAGACCAGCCTGGCCAACACGGTGAAACCCCATCTCTACTAAAAATACAAAAATTAGCTGGGCGTGGTGGCGGGCGCCTGTAATCCCACCTACACAGGAGGCTGAGGCAGGAGAATCACTTGAACCTGGGAGGAGGAGGTTGCAGTGAGCCGAGATCATGCCACTGCACTCCAGCCTGGGCAATAAGAGCGAAACTCCGTCTCAAAAAAAAAAAAAAGAGAAAAAAAATAAAAACAAGAATGGAGTAGGTGATCCAGTTTGTCTACAAGTACAGCACTACTGGCTTGATGTTGTCAGGTCTCGGGTTATGGATGGAGAGGCCAAAGTACAATTAGGTCAAGTCAGTCACCAAGACTGTCACATCTTTTAGTGTAAAGATGAGGAGTGAGACCAGATATCAGTGCGCTGTCCGCATTGAATGACTGGGTATAGAGTCAGGCTCTGTAGTTCCTGAGTCTCTGGTGAATACTCTGTGGTACTTAATGGCCAGTCAATAAGATACTGTTCTTTTAGTGGCAAAGAAAATGACTAGATAACCAAATAATTGCATCAGAGTCCAGGGCATATCATGTAGGCTGCTGTTTCTCAAATTTGAATCTGCATGGTAGTTCATCACACAGGGAGCTTTTAGATCCTGGTCCTCATCCCTGGAGATTCAGGCTCTGCAGGGACTGTGTGATAGGCCTTGTACTTATGAAGCTGATGCATGATCCTCATGGGACATGGTCCTCAGAGCACAACTATGCCTAGCTTCTAAATGCTTAAGTGAGCTGAATCTTGTAAGGTCAGAGAAAACACGAGTGCTTAAAGGAGAAGGAAGTTTTCTGCCTAGTTGTTTTGTTTTCGTTTTAACTTATCAGGAAAATAGAAAAACAGTATCATTAGAAGGCTTATCTGATAGCTAAAAAAATTGCCTCAGCAAAAGTCTTTTCCAATAGGCAATGGTGTTTGCTACCTTTCAATGGGCACTCTTACGTTTCCAAGTTCTGTGCCAGATGTTATTTATATAGTCTCAGTTAGGAGAGCTTTTGGCTGCAAGTAACTGTGCTCTAAGCCATAAGGAGGCAGAGAGTCCATTGCCTGTGCAACAGCTCAGCAGTGTTTCCAAGGCCCCCAATTCTTTCCATCGTTTTTCCATTCTCAGCACATTGGATTTTTATCTTCATACTTCCCACTTCATAGTTGCAAGATGGCTACCATAGCCCCGGGTGTCTTCAAGAGTCCCAAACAGGAAGCAAGAAGCAAACCTAAAATTCCTTCTTCTCAGAAGTCTCTGCCTTTTTATTCAGGATAGGAACTTCCAAAGCAGACTGCTCTTTACATCTCATAGTTTAGAAATTAGTTATAAACTGAACCCTAGACCCTATCGCTGCTAATAGAGAAGGGGATTACCGTGGCTGGTTTATACAGATTATGAGTTATTCCCTGGGGATAGGAAGAGGCCCACCTTTCCTGAAATCAGCAATCTCCTGCTGTTGCCAAACACAAACACATGGTTCTGTTAGCTGGTGAGAAGGGGGAAGATGTTTGGGTAGATATTAATAACGGTGAGAATCCCTCATGAAGCTCAGAAAGGAGAAATAATCTTCCGAGGACACACAGCCAGCAAAGACAGAGTCAGTTTTCAAATTTAGGTTTGCCTCTGAAGCCCATATGCTTCCTATTTTACCATCCTGCATCTTAGACCACGCAGCCTTCTCATCAACCAGAGATGCTTTCTGTTCCAGCAAACCTCAGAAAAAGATCCGATCCCCTGCCCTCGTTTCACAGATGGGAAAATGATGGCCACCATGGGGGAAGTGATTCACCTAAGTTCACTGGCCTATTTGGCAGGCTGTGAGCCTTGTCATCTTTCCTTTTGGCATTTAGTATTTTCTGCCCTGCTAATCGCTAGGCACGTTGGGGCTGCTTTTGTCTTGAGTATACTTGTCTGCTATCATTTTTTGCTTTAGCATCCCCACTGGTAAGTGCTCTTGCATGGATTCCCAGTTGGTAATGGGGCATCCACGGTAAATTAGGAAGGTAATTCGAGCTATTGCATTTTGATGCACCTCAGTGGTAGGATTGTGACTATGTTTTGCTGGTTCAACCCGAGGGACACATAAGCAGGAAGAAGGATAGAGAGCTCAGGGCTTGGACTGCCAAGGCAAGGGGCCATGATGGCACTCAAAGGCGATGAGCCAGGGATTAGAGAGGGCTCGCCATTTCCACTCCTGAAAAACAAGCAAGATAACCTTTAAAGTCCCTTCCCAATTCTTTAGAGAGTGTCTTTTGATTAAGGTGTAAGCTGGTAGGAAAGATACTGAGGAAGGACAAAAGAGAGAATAATTAGAGAAAAAATGCTATTCCATGTGCAGGAAGTGAGATAAGGAAAGTGGTGAGTTGATGAGTTTCTCTGCTGTAAAAGATGAGGTTGATGACATGAACTGCCTTTTAGGGTTGTTCTAAAGAAGAAATGACTCCATACATGCACAGTGTATAGATATAGAACAATGCCCACCATATAGTAGACACTCAATAAGTTTTAAGTACTGAGAAGTAAAAATAAAATCCTAAGCCCCCCAACCAACCAGACCATCTCTTGGTCAAGGAGACCCCAGAGTAACCTTGACAACTAAGTTGTCGGCCATGATGGGATGGGGGTGTCAGTGTCAGACATACCTCGTTGTACCCCCTCCCTTGCTAACCACCATTAGGCTTTCTTCTGCAAGGGATTAACATAAACCAGCCCTCTCAAAGGACTGATATCCACCAACCTACTGATGCTACCCCTCCTTTTTCACCTGATCAGAGACCACCCAACACACAGTGGTTCTGGCCAGTCTTTGGAGAATGTGCAGTAAGATTTTTTGTGTCCTTTGCTTCACCTTTTGGCATCAGAGGATCGAAACCTCCACCCTTGGATAATGCTAACTGTGCCATTTTTTGTACATGAGACACGTGAAGGGCCATGAAACTCAATTGCACATGGGCACGTGTCTCCTTTTATAAATATTCATGACTCCTCCTATAGCTTATTGAATATGTATATTTGGTCACCCTGCTTAGCATAAATTTGTTTCCTTTCTCCCTCTGGTGAAGAGTCTGTTTCTGGTTTCTGGCTGGAGTCTACAGCCCCCAGCCTGTTAGAATAACCACCCTGCAGGCTGCGACCCGTTATGAGAAATAAAGCTCTCCTTTCCAGATTTATGAACTTCATCATTCTTTAGCTGACACTACTGTATTATCCTTAGTATTGGACATTTTGTGAGATTTTACCCCGCCCCGCCCCCCCGACCTCTGCCAGGACCCACAGTTTGAAGAACAAAGTGGGCATGTCTACTTTGTGCAAGGATCTGTTGCTAGAACATCTTACTCATACGCTTTTTTTTTTCTTGTTTAATCTTTCCAACAGCCTGAGAGATCAATATTAATATTCTGATGTTGCAGAGCAGAAAATGTGGGGGACCCTGAAAGATTAAGCTGTTTGTTCAAGTCCAGAAAGTTGTTGGCACCAAAGCTGTCCTGTTTTTCCGTACAGGCACTCCACCTCTGCCTACAGCCGGCTGAGTCCTGCTCTAGGAGCAGATGTGGTTTGTCATTTGGGAACCACTGTTTACAACTCCTCCACTGCCTCCTGGACCCTTTCTCTCCCTCCTTTCTTTCCTTTTGTTATTATGGTTTGTTCTGGCCAAGCGGCCAGTCACTTTCTCTTTGTGCTGTCACCTTCCTTTAATGGGTTCCGCATCTGGGCAGATGATTCTACCTTCCCTCTAAAGAGGGTGTAGAGGAGCCAGGGAACCTCAGACTCTGGGTGGAGTGGGTGTCACACTGATGCAGGAGCATGTCAAGTCACCTTGACGGAGAAAGACAGCAAGAGGGGCTAAAGTTGGCACTCATCTTTGAGAGAGCCTCTGAACTGATTCTCATCCGAGTACCACCCACCGATGAAAGAGCTGTTCAGAATTTCTGTCCCCTGGGAAGATAAATCCAGTCGCCTTGGCTCTGTGTCTCCACTGCATCACCTCACTGGCCCTTTGAGCTCCTTCCACGTGGTAATGCCGTTATCTTTGTATGTGGACCACCTGCCTCAGAACCATTTGGGGCACCCTTGGGAAAGCAGATTTCCAAATCTAGCTCATCAGACCTATGGGGGTTTTTATCCTTGGAATTCACTTTTTTTTTTTTGAGACGGAGTTTCGCTCGTGTTGCCCAGGCTGGAGTGCAGTGGTGCAATCTCGGCTCACCGCAACCTCCGCCTCCCAGGTTCAAGCGATTCTCCTGCCTCAGCCTTCCGAGTAGCTAGGGCTACAGGCATGCGCCCCCATGCCTGGCTAATTTTGTATTTTTAGCAGAGATGGGATTTCTCCATGTGGGTCAGGCTGGTCTCGAACTCCCAACCTCAGGTGATCCGCCCGCCTCGGCCTCCTAAAGTGCTGTGATTACAGGCATGAGCCACTGCGCCCCGGCCGGAATTCGCATTTTAAAGCAACTCCCTTGGTAATGCAGGTGCTGTCTTGAGGCCATGCTTTGAGAAATGCTGCAGTCAACTGTGAGCTGCAGAGGAGCGTGTCTGTGACTCTTTGTATTCACAACCCCTCGCCTTGTGTATTTTTTTAATCGAATGGTGGATTAATTGAGTATTTGATTAATTAGTGTACAAAGAGAACAGAAGGAAGTCCAGGAAATGGAAAGTTTTAGTTTCTCAAGAGTAAAGGAAAATAGAATAAATCAAAGTTGCCCTGGAAGATCAGAACGGCCTTTGCAGTTGATGGACTTGCGTTCTGTGTACTCACTCTGAACTCTTCCCGGCATCTGTCCGGCGCAGGCTCTCTGCTGAGCCATGTGAGAACACACGGATACTGCACTCTCTGAATCTTGTACACTATGGAAGTTTCATCACAAGCAAAACCCTTAGCCCAGGCACCTAGCTGAAATGTGAACCGATGCCCGTACTAGCCTTCTTCATCTGATAAATGCCTCCAAAGGCCCCAAGTACAATATTCAATACTGCCTTTTCTCTGAAGCCTATTCTCTCCCCTCAAGCCACGTAAGGTCCATCTCTCTTTTATTTAAGTGTCATCTGGGCCGGGCGCGGTGGCTCACGCCTGTAATCCCAAAACTTTGGGAGGCCGCGGTGGACGGATCAGGAGGTCAGGAGATCGAGACCATCCTGGCTAACATGGTGAAAGTCTGTCTCTACTAAAAATACAAAAAATTAGCCAGGCGTGGTGGCGGGCGCCTGTAGTCCCAGCTGCTGGGGAGGCTGAGGCAGGAGAATGGTGTGAACCCAGGAGGCGGAGCTTGCAGTGAGCTGAGATCGCGCCACTGCACTCCAGCCTGGGTGACAGAGCGAGACTCTGTCTCAAAAAAAAAAGTGTCATCTGTGGCGAAAACAGGCCTCTTTAAGTGCCTGACGTTGTACCTATTTGTTCACGTGTATGTTTCCCTCATTAGACTAGAAACTCTTGAAGACAGGCTTTCCACTAATCCTCTGTAGAATGTTTTTCATATAAATATAGCTTTTTTCTCTATACAATTGTAAAACATGTTATCTTTTGTGGCTTCTTTCACATGACGTAATGTTTTCAAGGTTTGTCCATGTTGTAGCATGTGTCTGTAGCATATTTTTTAGGGCCAAGTTAGACTCCCCTTTTTGGATATATACCACATTTTTTAATGTTTTCATCAGTTGATGGATATTTGGGCAGTTTTCACTTTTTGACTTCCATGGATAATGTTGCTATGAGTATTTATGTACACAGTTTGTGTGGACATACATTTTCAGTTCTCTTGAGTATATTCCTAGGAGTGGGACTGCCGAGTAATATGTTGACTTCACGTTTAACATTTCGAGGAATTGCCAAACTATTTTCCAAATGGCTGCACCATTTGCAAGCCTGTATTTTACACTTAGCTGTTCATGTGCTAAGAATACCGATACGTACCAATACGCTGTGTCTTCACTGAATGCCAGCTAACTAGACAGGTGAAACACAGGTGATGAATGTGGAGTCGAGACCTGCCGGAGCTTCCTGTCCCTGTAGCCTCTCTGAGCACCCATTCAGAAATAATGAGTGGATCCAGTATGCTGGGGGGAAACACAGGGGACCCGGGACTTACGGGTCACCTAGGAACAGATGAAGTTGTTTAACCATGAGCTAAAGGCAGGATGGTATTTAATAGATAGATTTTCTTTTTTTTTTTTTTTTTTTTTTTGAGACGGAGTCTCGCTCTGTCGCCCAGGCTGGAGTGCAGTGGCCAGATCTCAGCTCACTGCAAGCTCCGCCTCCCGGGTTCCCGCCATTCTGCTGCCTCAGCCTCCCAAGTAGCTGGGACTACAGGCGCCGCCACCACGCCCGGCGAGTTTTTTGTATTTTTTAGTAGAGACGGGGTTTCACCATGTTAGCCAGGATGGTCTCGATCTCCTGACCTCGTGATCCGCCCGTCTCGGCCTCCCAAAGTGCTGGGATTACAGGCTTGAGCCACCGCGCCCGGCCTTAATAGATAGATTTTCATGTCTGGGACCTGCATCTTAATTAGAGATCAAATATCACTTGCATTTGTTTTTCTTTATTCTCAGTGACGTGCCACAGAAGAGAGGCTTTATTTGAGAGGCTGTTTCGTGCAGCTTTCAGCTTGCTTCAGTCTGTTTGTCTACCTTGCCCAGTAGTCACGATGAAGATTCTGAATACCTCCAGTTTCTCCTTGGAGATCATACTTCTTATGCTGCAAATCACGGTGGTACTGTGGGCCTGGGGTAGTAGTGGAATTTGCAGCAGAAGCAGTTTCATTGAAGACATGTTTTCTTTGAGCCTCAATCTTGAAGGACCAAGCTGAGCATATTACTGTCAGAAGGTCAAGGGACCCTCTCTTCTCTGTGGCAGACCTGCAGAATGGAGTCAGGTTTAATTCTCTTCCTCCTTCCTCCGTGCCCTAATTATCTTGAGTAAGCCTAATTGTCTTGAGTAAGCCATGAGTTCCATCTTGATGACATCAACACAGTGCCTGATGGAAAGATGCTAAACAAAAGATTTAACATTTACACCTTCCTAATCCAGAAGATCCGTGTGCTAAAGAAATAGTACTAAACCATCTCAGTGTTTGGCAACCTTTCTAGATTTCAGACAATTCTCTGGGATGCCTCTCGCCTGGTTTCTTTACCAAGACAAACTACTTCTGCTGTCCGGAGATAAATTCAGTAGATAAACACAGGACAGAAAGGACCTTCTTTGCAGTACTTTTTCCCAGTGGGCTGTACTTTGCTTATAGCTTTTGTGGGACTTAGGGTTTTTTTGTTTGGTTTGGTTTTGCTTTTTTTTTTAGCTTTGCCTAGAAAGTTTTGGCAGATCAGTGACTTCAACCAACCAGGAAGAGTGAAGTGGTTTTCTCACACCGTGGGGGAGACTTGTTCTACTTTCTTTTTTTTTTTTTTTTTTTTTTTTTGAGACGGAGTCTCGCTCTGTCACCCAGGCTGGAGTACAGTGGCCGGATCTCAGCTCACTGCAAGCTCCGCCTCCCGGGTTTACGCCATTCTCCTGCCTCAGCCTCCCGAGTAGCTGGGACTACAGGCGCCCGCCACCACGCCCGGCTAATTTTTTGTATTTTTAGTAGAGACGGGGTTTCACCGTGTTAGCCCGGATGGTCTTGATCTCCTGACCTCGTGATCCGCCCGTCTCGGCCTCCCAAAGTGCTGGGATCTTGTTCTACTTTCTCACACTCACGTGGGAGTGGGAAAAGAGGGCTCACTCCAAGCCTTCCGGGAGGAAAATCATTGTCTGGTACCAGATGTGTTTTCGGAAAGGGGTGGGTTGGAGCGAATGGGAGAGCATGGGAAAGTGATGAGGGGTGAGACATTATGTGGCCCCAGGATTGAGTTGGACGTTTCTTTTGCTCAAGTAAGCAAATTTTGCATCTGATCTTGTACTAAGAAACTTATTAGAGATTTTGTAAGATGACAAGAGGGTAAATTAAAAAATAGGTTAGAAAGGTGATAATATTGGTGGGTACCAGGAGTTAGGGATGTGGGGAGCCTGGCAAGGAAATGGGCTTGATTTTATTATTTATTTATTTATTTATTTTGAGATGGAGTCTCACTCTGTTGCCCAGGCTGGAGTGCAATGGCGCAATCTCGGCTCACTGCAACCTCTGCCTCCTGGGTTCAAGCAGTTCTCCTGCCTCAGCCTCCTGAGTAGCTGGGATTACAGGTGTGTGCCACCACGCCCTGCTAATTTTTGTGTTTTTAGTAGAGACAGGGTTTCACCATGTCAGTCAGGCTGATTTCGAACTCCTGACCTCATGATCCGCCCACCTCGGCCTCCTAAAGTGCTGGGATTATAGGCGTGAGCCACGGTGCCCGGCTGGACTTGATTTTTATAGAGGTGTTTAAGGAGATTTTGGTGATGATGGCACAGTTCTCTATTTTGATTGCTTTGATGGTTTCTTGAACACATACGATAAAATGGCATAGAACCATGAACACATATTGTACCCATGACAGTTTCTTCATTTGGGTATTGTACTAGAGTTACTAAGACAACAACATTGGCGGAAACTGAGTAATGGGTACACAGGACCTCTCTGTACGTTTTTTGCAATTTCCTATGCGTCTATTGTTACTTCAAAATAAAAAGTTATTTTTAAAACCTGGAATGGGGAAAGGAAATAGTAACACAAATAGAAAAAAAAAAAAAAGAAATGATATGATGGACAGTGCAGATAATGGCATAGCATTAAGCAGGTATAACCTCTGCTCGGCTCCTGGCAAATGGTGACATTTAAAACAGGGCAACCACACTGCATCTAATGCGGTGGCCTTCATTAAGATTTTCCAAGAGGCAAATGTTTGCGACTCATGTCACAGACAATGGGCTAATCTCAAAATTATGTACAAAGAACCCCTAGAAATTAGTATTTTAAAAGACCAGTAATCATGGCACAGAGTATCAACACATAGTTCACAGAGAAAGAAGTGCAAATTGTTGGTTTTTAACCACAGAAAGAGAAGCAACTTCTGCCTCTCAAAAATAAAAAGAAAGGAATGCAAATAAAAACGATAGTGAGGGCTGGGCAGGGTGGCTCACGCCTGTAATCCCAGCACTTTGGGAGGCGAAGGTGGGCAGATCACCTGAAGTCAGGAGTTGGAGAACAGCCTGACCAACATGGTGAAACCCCTAGTCTCTACTAAAAATACAAAATTAACCAGGTGTGGTGGCACATGCCTGTAATCCCAGCTATTCAGAAGTCTGAGGCAGGAGAATTGCTTGAACCCGGGAGGCAGAGGTTGCAGTGAGCCGAGATCACGCCATTGCACTCCAGTCTAGTCAGTAAGAGTGAAACTCCGTTTCAAAAAACAAAACAAAAAAAACAGTCACCCAAGCTGAAGTACAGTGATGCAGTCTTGGCTCATTGCAGCCTCCACCTCCCGGGCTCAAGCCATCCTCCCACCTCAGCCCCCCAAGTAACTGAGACTACAGGTATGTGTCACCATGCCTGGCTAGTTTTTGTTCTTTTTCTTTTGAGACAGAGTCTTGCTGTTGACCAGGCTGGAGTGCAGTGGCACAATCTCAGCTCACTGCAACCTCCACCTCTTGGGTTCAAGTGATTCTCCTGCCTCAGCCTCCCAAGTAGCTGGGATTACAGGTGCATGCCACCACACCCAGCTAATTTTTGTAATTTTAGTAGAGACAGGGTTTCACCATGTGGGCCAGGCTAGTCTTGAACTCCTGACCTCGTGATCCACCACAACTGGCCTTTTTTGTTTCTTTTTTAAAGACAAAGTCTCCCTATATTGCCCAGGCTGCTCTGGAACTCCTGAGCTTAAGCGACCCGCCCACCTCCACCTCCCAAAGTGCTGGGATTACAGGCGTGTGCCAGAGATACCATTTATTAACTCTCAGACTACTGAAAATCTGTAAGTTTGGTAACATATTCTGTTGGTGATGCTGGTGGGAGTGCAAATGAGCACACCCCCTGTGAACTGCGTTTCAGCCACATCTACAAAATGCCTGTGACAGAGGTGGCTAACTTCACCAGCATTTGTCTTGCCTTCCTCAGTAATGCAGTTACAGCTGGGAAGCAGCTCAGCAGCTAAGGCCTTGATATAGTTTGGATGTTTGTCACCTCGAAATCTCATGCTGAATTGTGATCCTCAGCATTTCAGGTAGGGCCTGATGGGAGGTGTTTGGGTTTTGGGGGCGGATCCCTCATGAATGGCTCGGTGCTATCCCTGTGGTAATGAGTGACTTCTTGCTCCAAGTTCACATGAGAGCTAGTTGTTTAAAGAAGCTAGCACCAAGGCCGGGCGCGGTGGCTCAAGCCTGTAATCCCAGCACTTTGGGAGGCTGAGACGGGCGGATCACAAGGTCAGGAGATCGAGACCATCCTGGCGAACACGGTGAAACCCCGTCTCTACTAAAAAATACAAAAAATCTAGCCGGGTGTGGTGGTGGGCACCTGTAGTCCCAGCTACTTGGGAGGCTGAGGCAGGAGAATGGAGTGAACCCAGGGGGGCGGAGCTTGCAGTGAGCCGACGTCACGCCACTGCACTCCAGCCTGGGCGACAAAGCGAGACACCGTCTCAAAAAAGAAAAAAAGAAAAAAAAAAAGAAGCTAGCACCTGCCCTTTCTCTCTACTGCTCCTGTTCTTGCCATGTGACTTGCCTGTTCTCCCTTTGCCTTCTGCCGTGATTGGAAGCTGCCTGAGGCCCTCACCAGAAATCGATGCAGGCACTATGCTTTGTATATAGTCTGCAAAGCTATGAGCCAAAATAAACCTCTTTTCTTTATACATTACCCATTCTCAGGTATTCCTTTATAGCAGTGTGAATGGACTAACACAGAGCTGTACCTCCCAGCTTCCCTTGCAGACATTGCTAGTACTCTGCATTAGAAAGAATGTGAGTAGAAAAATGTGGTATAAGTACATGTGTTTGCAAAAAATGGCCACAAGTTTGTCCCCTGCCTACATTGGTTCCTTTCACTAAGACGGTGTAGCTCCTCCCATTAAGAAGAGGCATCTGTCTCCATTTCCTGAATCTGGGCCGATCCTGTCATTTGTTTTGGCCAATGTAATGGTGTAAGCATGACACAAGCAGAGACCTGGAAAGTACTTGAGCACTGGGGCTCCCCCTGCCACTCTGGGAGCCCTTCTGCCCTCTTGTGAACAAATCCAGGCTAGCCTGTTGGAGGATGAGGGCCCATGTGGAGAGAGGCCCCATCATCCAAGCTATCCTGTGCTAGCAGGCAACGCCACCCTATGGTAGCCAGTCCAGCTGATCCAACAGCTGTATTTACGACTGCAGAGGCATGAGCACCCTAGCCCAAACCAGAACAGCCCAGCTGTGTCAGGCCAGCTTGCCTACTTGCATTTTAAGCCACTACATGTGAGGATTACTTGTTATACAGCAGCACTGACTGAAACAGTGTGCTACTTCTTGGAGAAGGTTTTTAAGAACCATGGATTTCCTCACTGTGTTCTCTTTTTACTGTCCTATAGTCATTCCTGAAATAACCCATAGTTCCTAGCCAGTGGGACATCTCATTTTGCAACCAGGCAACAGTGCCAAAAAACACTCATCCAGGCTCCTCTTCGGCAAGCGCTGGGGAGTGAAAATCGGTGCCCTGGCCTCAAGGAACTCACCTGCCAGCAAAAACGGACACATGTAAACAACACAATACAATTACTATTTATTTTTATTATTAATAGATACATTGATTTCAGGTGTTGATCAGTGCAATGAGAATACAGCTAGAAGCTTGTTATGCCTTAAGGAAGTGAGCTGGTGGGAATCAGTTCACAGAGCCACTCCACACTTTCTTTTTACAGTGAAGGAAGAGAGGCCCACACAGAAGTTCCAAAACAGCAGCTTGTGTTTTGCACAGGAATCCCATGAATTTCTGTCAGATCATGTCTCATAGAGCATTACTAAAACCAGGACAGAAAGACGCAGAAAGCTTCCGGGAGTCAGGCAGAGCAGACTGGGATTAGGATTCAGATGTGAACAGAAAGCAGCTGCGAGCTGATGTGGCTCAGCTGAACGCCCAGGTGGGCAGTGGGGGCAGGTGTTGGTGGGGAAGTAGGTTAGAGATGGCCCAGCTCAGCACCACTGTGTTCTGCAGAGAGTTCAGAGTCCCCTCCCGTGCTTGTCAGAGAGCAGAAACGTGCTGTCTCCCTGAAGGATTGTGGGATTCGGGGAACAGCCACCCCCATGCATCTCAGGTACAGGATGGTTTAAGAAGCACTGAGGCCAGACACAGTGGCTCCTGCCTGTAATCCCAGCACTTTGGGAGGCTGAGGTGTGAGGAGTGCTTTAGCCCAGGGTTTCAAAATGAGCCTGGGCAACGTAGTGAGACCTGCCTCCCCCCCCCCATCAATACAGAAAATAAAACATTAACCAGGCATGGTGGCACACGTCTGTAGTCCCACTTTCTCAGGAGGCTGAGCGATACAAAAAGTAGAAAATTCTCCAGGCGTGGCAGCACAGGCCTGTAGCCCCAGCTGCTTGGGAGGCTGAGGAGGGAGGATTGCTTGAGCTCAGGAGATCGAGGCTGCAGTGAGCTCTGATCACCCCCACTGCACTCCAGCCTGGGTGACAGAGAGACCCTGTCTCAAAAGAAAAAAAGAAAAACCACTGAAACAGACAAACAGTCTCTTAGCTTCTCAGCAAGAGGAAGCCAGGGAGTACAAACTTTTTAATCCTAAGGAAAAGAAAATGCTACTTCAACTAAGTATCAAGAAGAGACAAATTCCCTTGTGCTTAAGAACACGACTTGGAAATGTTCTCTTTTTACCCAGCGTCATAAACAGAATGTGGGCTGGTGATGCGGTCATGTAGATCAGGCCTCTCCAAGAATGAATTGTTTTCTTTCTCTTTTTTTTTTTTTTTTTTGCCTTGTTTTTCACTTCTAAAATACTATGTTTCCTCTTTTGGTTAAATGACAGACTTGCTTGAGTAGAGCAGTTAAGGATGTAAAAATAGTGATTTCAAAGAAAGCTGGGAGAGAATCATCATTTACGTGTTTTTGTGTTTTTAATTTGGGAAGAAGCTCCCAGTGCGGGTGGGGAGCGTCTGGAGCCTCAGACAGAACCTGGGTGTCTTTGGGAGCCAGTGCAGGGGCTCGTACTTTATTTTATGGGGACCTGTGGCCTGGGATGCGTTTTTAAAGGTAACAGTGCCCCCTTCTGGTGCAAATGAATAAAGAGTTGAGGTTTTTCTAAGTATAACTTAGAAATCCCCGTGGCAGGGTGGAGCTTTTAAACTGGGGCAGAAATTATGCTTTGGCTGTTCCTCCTCACCCCCTGGGAGCCCCCCCCCCCGAGTCTCCTTTGAGACAAGCTCCTCTCTGGGGCATATGTGACCCCCGCGCCCCACTCCCCACAAACACACACACACACACACACACACACACACACACACACACGGGTAGCTCAGGGACCTGCAGAATTGCCAGATATCATTGCAGTGAGTCAGGATTCCTCTGTCTTGTCTTGGATCTTCATTCTTCAGCTTGAGTATATCCATGAGATTTTTTTTTTTTTTTTTAATCTACAGAAAGCCAGAGTACTCTGTGAAATCAAACTGCCTGTGAACGGGTTTCTTTTCTTTTCCTTTGCCTAAAACAGATTCCAACTAGCTGTCTTGTTTTAGGTAAGTTCCAACTGGCTGACTTCCATCCGGTCAGCTAGTGTACAGTCATATGTGCACACATCCAGGGGCACGAACATCTAGGATGTTGGTCCCTGGATGTGCGGGTCCCTGGATATATGTACACATGACCGTCTTTTTCAACATACATCAGGATGTGATCAGAATCAACACTTAAACCCCCACAGTCAGTACCACATCCCTTTCTCTGCCCCACTCTAATCCCCGACCAGGCCGAATCCTGGTTCCCATTGCCTTGAGAAGAGAGGGAGCCTCAGATCCCAGAAAAGTCAGTAGGGGTTGGAGTGATCTAATGACAGCAAGGAAAGTGAATTTGGTGCCTCACCCAGTTCTCCTTGTAATCTTCAGACCAGTCCTGCTCACTGCAGTTCAACTTTGTAGCCTGATTTTTCCAGATGAAGCTGCTCTTGTTGACCCAGATCTCCCCCTTCTTCTTTAAGGTGTGCTGTATCTGTGGGATGCAGACATAGGGCAGGACTGAGCCAGCTTCTTGCCTTGTGTTCCCCTTCCTAAGAGCTTCTTACTCGGGGTCTGTGGGTAGATTCCAGAGCTTCTTAGATTCTCTCGGAAGTTGTATACAAAATTCTCTGTGCGGCCGGGCACGGTGGCTCACGCCTGTAATCCCAGCACTTTGGGAGGCTGAGGCAGACGGATCACAAGGTCAGGAGTTCGAGACCATCCTGGCCCATATGGTGAAACCCCGTCTCTACTAGAAATACAAAAATTAGCCGGGCGTGGTGGCGGGTGCCTATATTCCCAGCTACTCGGGAGGCTGAGGCAGGAGAATCACTTGAACCCAGTGAGCCAAGATCGCACCACTGCACTCCAGCCTGAGCGACAGAGTAAGACTGTCTCAAAAAAAAAATTCTGTATGCATTATATGTATGTTTTTGTAGCTCTACTCCACCGAGTTCAGCCCTCTTTATTGGGCAACTTTCCTAGAGGCTAGAGTGCGTCTTTAGTACTTGTTGGGTGATGATGGGACAGAGAGCGGTGTGGAGGGGTTGAAGGATATAAGCTTGTAACCACTTCCCAGTTTTTCATCCTCTGGTAGCTTTTCTTAGTCATCCAGAGTTAGCTTTCCAGTGGCTCAGGTGTACGGCCCTGGAATTATCAGTTAATACATGTTCACAGTTAAGGGGAATTTGTAGGCAAAAAAAAATAGGCCACATGCTGCTTCCCAGAGCTGAGGATTTTCATCAGCTCTTCGGAATTATTCACACTCTGGTCCCTTTTTTAATGTAGATAACAAAGAGTTGGTAGCAATATAAGAGTGTGTGTTTGCCTTTTAAGGCTATAGTCAACGTATAAAAGGAAAATGATGTGTCCCCTTGGGTACTTACTACTCTCTAGTAAACAGGGGACACAGGTGCTTAAATAGGAGGAAGTGGGCTGGGCGCCGTGGCTCACACCGGTAATCACAGCACTTTGGGAGGCCGAGGGGGGCGCATCATGAGATCAAGAGATTGAGGCCATCCTGGCCAACATGCTGAGACCCCATCTCCACTAAAAATAAAGAAATTAGCCAGGCGTGGTGGCGTGTGCCTGTAGTCCCAGCTACTCGGGAGGCTGAGGCGGGAGAATCGCTTGAACTGCAGTGAGTGGAGATGGCGCCTCTGCACTCCAGCCTCATGGCAGAGCGAGACTCTGTCTCAAAAATAATAACAATAATAATAATAATAATAGGAGGAAGTAGGGGAGACTTCCACCCCATCATCTTCATCCGTCCTCAGTAGTCTGACGAGATGCAGTACCAGCTATATAATTTGTGAGGCCTGGTGCACAATGAAAGGTGGGGCTTCCTTTAAAAAAAAAGCGTCAGGAATTTCAGAATGGTGACAGCAAGCCACTAAACCAAGCATAGGGTCTTTGTCGGCACAAGACCCTTTAGATCCTGTGTCCCTAAAGCTGGCCCTGGTGAGACATAAGGATGTGGGCCTCTCCCCACATCCTCACACCATTTCAGCCCTCTGGATGTCTTGCCTGCCTTCATCACCCCAAGCACACATCTGCCTTGCCTGCTTTGTGCTTCCTGTTCCCCCGCCTTTAAGCCTCTCTCCCCAGATAGCCCTAGCGCTCCCTGCTTCATTTCCTGCAGGTTTCTGCCCAGACCTCACCTTAGCAGAGGATCCTCCCCCATCAGTCTTCTCTCAAACAGCATCCTTCACACCCTCCCTGCATCCTCTGCAACAAACACTCAGCTTTCACAATGGATTTATCTGTTTACCATTTATCGCTCTTCTCACGCTGGTAAAGCGCACGCTCTTAGAGGGCCTGGACAAGGTGGCGTTGCTCACTCCCAGACTCTCTGAGGCTGACAAGGTGCCGGGTGCCAGGCTGATGCTGTGTGTGTGGAATACACAGGTAGGAGTGTTCTTTGCTAACTGGGGAAGGCAAGCCAAAGGGTGAGAGGCCAAGGGGAGGGCAAGGGGTGACTCTGGACTCGTCACCTCTCGTCCTGATCTTGTCCGGCAGGAGCATCTTCTTCCTGCCAGCGTTCATCATTCTGGATGCCTTTCGTAAGATCCAGGGCACTGACCACGGAACCTTCCATGCACCACCTTTGGGCAGATTAAGTCCAGGGACTGCCGCCTCCCCTACCTTAGTTCTTCAGTGTATAAAATATGAGGGGGTTTCTGGGGCAGCTTTTCTGGCTGTTTTCTCGTTGAATGTGTTGTTGATGAGTCCAGAGTTCTTATGTTTTGCTCCAGTGTTCTGGGAAAGATTGTCCTGGCTGTCTTTTTTCTGCTCCCTGTGAAAATTAGTTCACTTGTTCAACAAATACATATCACGTGCCAATCATGTGTCAGGTACTCTTCCAGGCCCTCAGAATACAGTAGCAACACACAGCAAGCAGACCCTCCGGAATTTACCTTTTCATGGATGTCTGCAGGGATGAACAATTCGTCATGGATAGATTTGCTGCTGTCTTTCTAGGTCTCTCTGCATCAATTTACACTGGAAAAGCCACTCGTGATGCTGTAAAAGGAGTATTTGGAGCAAAAGTCTAGAGACCTGCATTAAAATCTAGCTTTCAAGGCCTCAGCACCAACAAGGGTGGCTTTGGGGTCAAGAGCTTGTGGTCTGGCATCACATCATGCAGATTTCATTCTTTTTTTGTTGTTTTTTTATTTTTTATTGATTTATTTATTTTTAGCTACACCTGCTGAAATGGGAGGGGTTCATTCTTGGCTCTACTGTTTTCTGAGAACTTGAAAAAATGAACTGCTCAGTAGCAATTTGTTTTTGTTTCCAATAGCAAAACAGGGATAGGAACATTACCTGCCTGCGCGGAGATCCTTTCTCTAAAGCACTGAGCACAGTGCCTGGTTCGTGCTGTTCACGCAGGGCTGTGTGTTCACGTTATTGACAGCCTCAGTGAGCTAAGGTCACTGTCTTTGGGCCTTGGCTCTCCCCTTCTGTCAAATGAAGTGGTTGTTTCAGCCCTTTATAGGTCTGTGTTTCTGATTCACTTTAATAGTACTGAAACTCGTGACTGTCTCTCCTCCACATGTAGACTAGGCGACTGAAAGAAGGCTATGTGAGATATATGTACACGTAGTTGTCCCTTGACATCCACAGGGGACTAGTTCCAGGAACCCCGTGGATACCAAAATGTGGCAATGCTCAAGTTCCTTGTATTAAATGGGGTCGTATTTACATATAATCTGTGCACATCTCCTGCATACTTTCAATCATCTCTAAATTACTTATAATACTTAGTACCATGTAAATAGTTGTTATGCTGTGTTAATTTTTTAATTTTGTATTACTTTTGTTTACTTTTATTTTTATTGTTTTTTCTTAGAATATTTTTGATCCACATTTGGATGAAGTCACAAATGTAGAACCTGCAGATACAGAAGGCTGGCTGTATACACCTATGATACATACGTGTGTGCATATGTCTATATATATACATATATACACACATATGTAGGCATAACTATGCATCATCATTTGTGTGTGTGTGTGTGTGGACACACATAGACCAGCCAACTGAAAGAAGGCTATGTGAGATATATACACACACAGTCGTCCCTCAGTATCCCCAGGGGACCAGTTCACATAAACATATATGCAGTCTGTGACACTTAATGATGGGGATATGTTCTGGGAAATGCATCCTTAGGTGATTGCATCATTGTGCACACATCACAGAGTGTACTTAAACAAACATAGATTGTATAGCTTCCTACACAGCTAGGCTCTATGGTATAGCCTGTTGCTTCTAGGCTACAGCCTGTACAGCCTGTCACTATACTGAATACTGTAGGTATTGTAACAAAATGGTAAGTGTTTGTGTAGCTCAACATAGAAAAGGTACAGTAAAAATAGAGTGTCGTAATCTTATGGGTCCACAACACTATACTGTCTGTTGTGACCAGTGTGGCACATGACTCTGTGTGTGTGTGTGTGTGTGTGTGTGTGTGTGTGTACATCAGCTCTTAAGTCTCCAGAGCTTTCTGTATCTGTCATTGCAGTCTCTCAGCCAGCATTCCCATCCCTGAGAGATGCTGCTTTGTCACATGTGGGAGCGTTCTGGGATTAGCAAAATGAATTTATGTCTCTTCCAACTCAAGGGTTCGATCAGTCCTGTTGCAATCCAAACAGATTTTACTTGATTTCCTCTCTTGCACGTATCTGTTTTGTTTGTGTATTGGAGAGAGTTGCATCTCGCTGTCTCCTGCATCTACTTGTCAACACTTTTTTCAGGGAGTGTGTTCTTGCTACCGCTGGTCTCCATCATTCTGGATATGCCATTTGTAAGATTCAGGACCCTGACCATACAACGGTCTGGAACAGGAACCAAAAAGCGTTTGAGTTGCTGTATGCTCCATAATGCACGGATTTCACAGGGTTTAGCCCATTCAGCTCACAGAGGAATCTCAGCCAAAATTTAGACATGGGTAGCTTTTCTTATTACCTTGAAATTAGTCTCGATTACCCTTAAATTATTGAAGATTGACCACCATGCAAAGTAGTTTCTCCTTTCATTAATCTTACTAACTGGCTGCATTGTTACAAATCTTTTTTCCTAGCCAGCACAAGATTCCTTTTCTGCAACAAGGATTCTCCCGCAGTGCCTTTCTTTTACATTCCTTACTTTTGAGTGGTTTGATTAATAGTCACACCCGTACACATCCTGACAGCCGTCCTTCCACTTGTGTATCACCAGCAAAACCATCTAGGTGGAAGGATTGCATCTTCTGGGATCCTCGGGCATTAGGCACCTCCTTTTGCATAAACCTGGGTTAGAGTGATGTCACACATCTGGTTCAGGCATTTAAAAAACAGTATTAAAAAAACAGTGAATGTGTTTACTTATTATAGAGTATCTTGTGAGCATCACAGGGTACGTCGAAGACAAGAGAAAATTAAGGGGAAAGAGAAGAATCTCTTACTACCTGAAGATCACCATTATTATGTTATGTTATGTTATGTTATGTTATGTTATGTTATGTTATGTTATGTTATGTTATGTTATGTTATGTTATTTGAGATGGAGTTTCACTATTCTCGCCTGGGCTGGAGTGTAGTGGTGTGATCTCTGCTCACTGCAACTTCCACCTTCTGGGTTTAAGTGATTCTCCTGCCTCAGCCTCCCGAGTAGCTGGGATTACAGGCCCCCACCACCACTCCTGGCTAAATTTTTGTATTTTAGTAGAGATGGGGTTGCACCATGTTGGCCAGGCTGGTCTTGAATTCCTGACCTCAAGTGATCTTCCCGCCTAAGCCTCCCAAAATGCTGGGATTACAGGCATAAGCCACTGCGCCTGGCCCACCATTATTTGATTAGTTACTTGCAATCTACTTTTCTGTGTAGTTTTTAAGACAGTTGTTTTCCTCCTATATGTAATTCTGACTTCTGCCTTTTATTTTCACTTAACATTATCGATCTTTGTAACTACTGCTTTCACTGGCTGGGTAATGTTCCATCTAGTGACAAATCATAATTTTTTGAAAGACATTCTCCTATTTTGGGCCAGTTAGGATGTTTCTGGTATTTTGAAGATTTAATTAAAGACTGTTGAATTTCTTTGGCATACAACATTCCCTATTTCAGATTCATTTTTAACATAAATTAGCATAGTATGATTTCTGGGTCAAAGGATTTGAATTCTCTTAAGAATCTTTTTTTTTTTTTTTTTTTTTGAGACGGAACCTCACTCTGCCGCCCAGGTTGGAGTGCAGTGGCCGGATCTCGGCTCACTGCAAGTTCCGCCTCCCGGGTTTAGGCCATTCTCCTGCCTCAGCCTCCCGAGTAGCTGGGACTACAGGCGCCCGCCACCTCACCCGGCTAGTTTTTTGTATTTTTTAGTAGAGACGGGGTTTCACCGTGTTAGCCAGGATGGTCTCAATCTCCTGACCTCGTGATCCGCCCGTCTCGGCCTCCCAAAGTGCTGGGATTACAGGCTTGAGCCACCACTCCTGGCCTCTCTTAAGATTCTTAATCTATATTGTCAATTTCCTTCCTAAGAGGCAAGTGTCTCTTTATACTGCAACCAAAATGTCAGAGAGAGCCTTGTCAGAGGTAAATTTAATATTTTAGCTCATCATGAAGTTCTATGACATTAATTTTTTACAGGACTTTTTTAAGAATAAGGAAAAGAACATGGCTTTACAAAAAGCAACTGTGTGATCAACCCACAAGTAAACAGTTCCCTTTCCTGGGCCTCAGGTACAATAAAGAGATGAGACAAGATGATATACTGCAGTCCCATCCACTTGTAGGGGGGGTTAGCCATTGCAGTCAGACAGTTTGACAAAAGCCATCTCTAGCTGTGGAATCAAAGGAGGAAAGGCTGGGTGCTAAGTAGAAAAATGACATTTTGTTTCATGGAAAACAAGCAACCTTGACATTACTCAGATTTGTCTTACCAGGATGGAGTGAGCAGAAACTGCCTTGCCAGAGACGCAGTTCACAGTGGAGGCAGTCAGAGATAAGAAGACAGACTAGGGCCGTGCATAGCTGAATGCATCCCTCCTACCAAGTCCTTTTCCAGGGTAAAGCTCTCCATCGCTGTCATAGGGTCTGCAAACGTCACAGCTGCTGGGGTGAGGAAGGGTCCATTCTCTAGACTGGATCATGAGATCAGTCCCACTGGTTGTACTTCTTAGGTCACCTAAAATCCATGGAGTATTTGGGAACTGTGATTACAGAGCTAGACGTGCCCTGGAGTTTATGATGCAAAACTGAATCCCCCTTCACTCTGAGTAACAACACAGAAAACCTCTTTAAATGCCGGGGAAATACCACCCTTGTTGTCTGTATGAGACTCTTCAAGTATTCTTAACAGTTTAAAGGATACTCAATAAATATTACCACATGGGGTACTAAGCTTCCAGATTACCCCACCTCAAGGCATAAGGCAGTACACACATAGGTACAACTCATGTGGGTGGCCTCAGCAACATGAAGAAATAGCAGCCATAAAAGCTGCGTGTGAAGATACCTGAGTACAGCTGCCACATGTGGAAACATCTGTCCAAATGGGAGCAAAGTCTGGCTGCCCCCGTTTGGTCTCATCAGTCATTTAATGGCCCATCAGTAAAACAGGAAGAAAATCACTATGTGTGATGGATTGCCTGACAATACAGAACTGTATCGGCACCCACCGCCTTGAATTGGGTTCGTTTGTATATATGCTTGCCTTCTCTCAAGAACAGGGACCATTTGCCAGTCATCGGAGAGCCTGGGACATGTAGCACAGACTTCAGAACCAAAAGCTAAGCCAGGCTGAGTGCAGTAGCTCCCTCCTGTAATCCCAGCACTTTGGGCAGCCAAGGTGGGCGGATTGCTTGAGCTCAGGAGTTCAAGACCAGCCTGGGCAACACAGTGAAACTCTGTCTCAACAGCAACAAAGAAATACAAAAAATTAGCCAGGCATGGTGGTATGCACCTGTAGTCACAGCTACTCAGGAGGCTGAGGTGAGAGGATCGTTTGAGCCTGGGAGGCCAAGCTTGCAGTGAGCCAAGATTGCACAATTGCACCCCAGCCTACCCTCCTGGAGCCAGACCCTGTCTCAGAAATAAAACAAAAAGCAACAAGCAAGTTTCTAGCCTCTGTGGGCTTTGGTATTTTCTTACCAGTAAAATGTAGGTAATGCTACTTACCAGCAGAGGTGATAGAGTATAGCAGTCATTAGCACGTCCTCTGGAGATGGGCAACCTGGGTTCCAACTTTACTTCCACCTTTTGCGAGGACAGAGACACAAGCCAATTGTTAGAAGTCTTCTCTCTATGGCTGAATTTCCTCATCTGTACAGTTCCTAACTCCTACCATTATTGATTAAATCAGTAAATATGTATAAAATGCTTAGAGGAGACTTGGGACCTAGTAGGCACGTTATTCGAGTTTGCTATCATCACCACTACCCCCTTACAAGGTGGCTGCGGGGGTTAAGACTTGTATCTTTAGACTGCTTTGTGCATGGTCGGTGCTTAATAAATGTAGTTATTATTATTGTGTTTACATCCTTAACTCCCAGTACATTGCTTGCTTATGGTAGTTTATTAAGTAGAATAATGAGCTCATTTCTCAGGTTTATTCTCTAATCTGTTAGGTAGGTGCTGGAATATTGATTTGGTTTTATTATTGTACTCACACATTCTTGTTCTTTAGGTTTCCAATGTAGATCAAAGCAAGGTCAGAGATGAGGGCTCGAAGGGGAGCGGCGAGACTTTTTCCCAAATGCCAAATTGTCATAGCTCGGTGGAGCCCAGGTAAACATGCACCGCTCACTTTTCCTTCACTCGCTGTGATTCATTTCTGTCTAAATGAAAGCAGACGAGAGAGATTTTAAATTGCCCAATTAGGTTTGGGCAAAACACAGATCATTTATAAAAACACAGAACATTTATAAAATCTTGGGCACAATGGCACACACCTGTAATCCCAGCACTTTCAGAGGCCAAGGTGGGAGGATCACTTGAGCCCAGGAGTTTGAGACCAGATTGGACAGTATATCTAGACCCTCTCTCTACCAAAACATTTAAAAATTAGCTGGGTGTGGTGGCATGCACCTGTAGTCCCAGCTATTTGGGAGGCTGGGGTGGGAGGATCACTTGAGCCCAGGGCTTTGAGATTGCAGTGAGGTATGACTGTGCTTTGCTCTCCAGGCTGGGCGACAGGGCAAGACCCTGTCTCTTAAAAAAAAAAAACAAAAAAAAAACCTCCCTCTTTCCATAGAGGTGTATCTATTAAACATGGCACCATTTCATCCTTGCAATGGAATGTGTGCTTGGAACCTCCAAAACCATTGTTTTTGTTGCACTGCCTCCATTTTGCAGATGAGACAGATGAGATGCGGAGAGGGTGCGTTGGATCAGGTTGAGGGAGAGTTTTGATGAGGCCAGTGGTTCTCAACAGGTGGCCCTGGAACCAGCAGCATCAGCATCACTTCGGAACTTGTTGGCATTCAAAGTCTTGGGGTGCACCCCAGGCCTACTGAATCAGTAACCCTGGGGTTGGGGCCCTCAGTGATTATAATGCATGGGAAAATTTGAAACCCATTGGGTTAGGTGGATCGTTTGAGGCAGGTGATGTCTTTTGGAAAGACAGCCTAAGGCCCGATATACCTGTTCTTTTCCTCACTCCCCAGGCAAATATATACCTGTGACCACACAATCAGAGCGGTAAATTGAAGCCAATTAGCAGCTAAGTAACTGCCAGCACTTGTCACCAGGGTAGTTGTTAGTAATTAGCACTAATGACTCTAGAGAGGAAAACAGTTGTGGTTCAAAGACATCCCCACCATTTGAATTCACTCTGGGTTTTTTCCCACACTTCCCTGCCATATTTTCCTTTTGCATGCAAACACCATCGCAGTTGGATGGATGCTTCTCTGGAGACAAATGTCACGTGAAATAATAATAGGCGATGAGTTTTTTAATGCTTGCCAGGATGAGCTTGTTCTGTTGGGGTATGTATGAAAGTTGCCAATCAACCTTTTGGATACACCCACATAATTCCGACAGGATGTCATGGGTGTACGTTGTACTTTCTCCAGGGAGCAAAAAGTGATTTATAAGCGTGACGAATCGTTGGATGAGATCACCACGTGACAGTTCTCTGCATTTGGTGAGAGTGGTGCGAGAAAGAAGAGAAACCAAGAGAAGAGAATTTTCACATAGAAAGTCAAATAGGTGCACTTCAGTGTTGAGTTACCAAATGTAGGTTTTAGAAAACCCTTTTAAGAAAATTGTAAGGGTGTAATTAACATGACCCTCTTACCTGCTTACCCATGAGTGTAGTGTGCATTGGAAGAGGAGAAAGGCTGCCTTGGACCCATGTGCTCCTTGAAGTTGGCAGTGATTATATTTTTTTGTTTGTTTGTTTGTTTTTGAGACGGAGTCATGCTCTGCTGCCCAGGCTGGAGTACAGTGGCGCGATCTCCGCTCGCTGCAAGCTCCGCCTCCCGGGTTCGCGCCATTCTCCTGCCTCAGCCTCCCGAGTAGTTGGGACTACAGACACCCGCCACCACACCCAGCTAATTTTTTTTGTATTTTAGTAGAGACGGGGTTTCACCCTGTTAGCCAGGATGGTCTCAATCTCCTGACCTTGTGATCCGCCCGTCTCGGCCTCCCAAAGTGCTGGGATTACAGGTGTGAGCCACCGCGCCCAGCCCAGTGATTGTATTTTGCTCATTCCCAGTGCCCTCCAGTGGTCCCCGTGCCTTGCCCAGGGTGACACCCACCAGTAGAGTCTTCAGAATGTCAGATTAAACTGAGCAGAGTTGGATCCAGCACCACCTGGTTTGGGCTGTGTGAAATTCTCTTGTTCGGTGTAGATCCCGTGTGCTCCCCTGTGATCAAAGCTCATCTCTGTGAAAGTTTTTGAGGCTGGCAGATGTTTAGTTGTGCGAGGTCTTGTTAATTAGGAGAGGGAGCACATTATCAAAGGGAAGCATGGCTGTTTCAGTTCTGTCTCTTTTCTTCCTTCAACCCAGAGGTATAAAATTAGGGAAGTTTGTCAGAAACGCGAGGAGGAGGTAGGAATTGTGGGATTTAAAGGCCCCCCTCTTCCAGGAGGTGATAGCTGTTAAAAGCTGCTAGATTGTAACGTGTGAATCCCCAGTAGTCCCCCTAGGTATATAATTCTGGTACCACACCAGTGTAGAGCAAGCTGGGGTTCCTAAACTTCCACAGATGAGAAAAGGCTGGGCATGAACCTGTGTCTTCCACCAGAACACCATGCTTCCTGGCATGTTGTTTTCAGAAACATTATTATGGTGAAATGTACCTAACAAAATGTTACCATTTTAACCATTTTAAAGTACGTAGTTTGGTGGCATTAAGTGCATTCACGTTGTGGTGCGGCCATCGCCACCATCCATCTCCAGAATGTTTTCGTCATCCTGAACTGAAGCTTTATACCCATTAATATATATAATAACTTTACGTTCTCCCCTCTCCCAGTCCCTGGTAGCCACCAGTCTCCTTTCTGTCTCTATGAATTTGACTATTCTAGGTATCCCATGTAAGTGGAGTCATATGATGTTTGGGTTTTTTTGTTTGTTTGTTTGTTTGTTTTTTTTTTTTTTGAGTGTATGTCTGGTTTATTTCACTTAGCATGATATCTTCAAGTTTGATCCATATTGTAGCATGTATGAGAATTTCCTTCCCCTGGGCGTATACCTCAGGACTGTCAGTGTCCTTGGCTATGCACTCAAAGACCCTCTCTAGGATTAACTCCCAGCATCAGATGCCCATTCAGACAACCCTGTTTCATTTGCACCTTTCTGATGCAAACAGCTTACCCGCTCTCAGGTCTCTATGCCGTTGCAGAAGCTGGTCCCTATGCCTGGGATGTTCATGTCATCAGCCTGCTGAATTCCAGCTCATTCTTAAGGATTCCCTTGACTATCACCTTGGCAGGGGTTGGGGAATGTGTACTTGGATCACAGCATGTGATACCATCATGCCCATTGATTCCTTTATCTCTTCAGCCTGTGAGTACCTTAAAAGCAGACTATGCCTCGCTCTTGTGTCCCCCAAATATCTGACATAAAGTCTTGGGATACAGTCTGTGCTTTGTTGGCTCAAGTAATTCAGTAATTCTCCTGAGTTTTTTGTTTGTTTGTTTTTTGTTTTTTTTGAGACAGAGTCTCACTCTGTCGCCCAGGCTGGAGTGCAGTAGCTCGGTTTCGGCTCCCTGCAACCTCTGCCTCCTGGGTTCAAGCGATTCTCCTGCCTCAGCTTCCTGAGTAGCTGGAACTACAGACATGTGCCACCATACCCAGCTTTCTAATGTTTTGTTTTGTTTTGTTTTGTTTTGTTTTTTGAGACCGAGTCTCGCTCAGTCGCCCAGGCTGGAGTACAGCGGCACGATCTCAGTTCACTGCAAGCTCCGCCTCCTGGGTTCATGTCATTCTCCTGCCTTGGCCTCCGGAGTAGCTGGGACTACAGGCACCCGCCACCTCGCCCGGCTAGTTTTTTTGTATTTTCAGTAGAGACAGGGTTTCACTGTGTTAACCAGGATGGTCTCGATCTCCTGACCTCGTGATCTGCCCGTCTCGGCCTCCCAAAGTGCTGGGATTACAGGTGTGAGCCACCGTGCCCGGCCTCTAATTTTTTTACTTTTAGTAGAGATGGGGTTTCACCATGTTGGCCAGTCTGGTCTCGAACTCCTGATCTCAGGTGATCCACCCACCTCAGCCTCCCAAAGTGCTGGGATTATAGGCGTGAGCCACCACGCCTGGCCAATTCTCCTGAGTCTTAAGAAGAGGTGGGCAGCTTGCTAGACAAAGGCCAGACAAGACAGAATTCTCCTCCAGTTTTAACTGAAGAAATGGATACATTTGTGACCAGGCAGAGTCATCATCTGGCTCCATGCCCCTTTCTCGGCTCCTCCCCGGGTGGGATTGTACATGTTGGATTCAGCCTACGGGAAGAGGAAGGGTTTCCTGGAGGACACAGGAATAGTAGCATATCTCTGATGCCAGATCCCTGCTCTGGGGGCGCTGATCTCTGGCCTCAAGAGATGTATGGCTGCTGTGCCTAGTCCAGAGTTGGGGGTGATTGCTCGGTTTAAATGGAAAATTGTTTCAAAAGCAGCAGTCGCACATTATATATGTGCTATATTATATATAGCACATTATATATATATATAATATATAATAATGTTATATATATTTTTTATATATATGTATATATGTGTAGCACATACTATGTGCAGGGCATCCTTTGAGGGGAAGGTTTGAAATGAGGCCCCATTCTTCCCTTCAGGGAAGATCTAATCTCAAAGGGAAGCTGAGTAAGTGGCTGTGAGTCCCCTAATTGAGTGGCAGCTGTAAAGCCTGGGGAATGCTGCCACTTTGATTTACACATTGGCACCTACGATGCTTCAGGTCTCTGGGGTGTCAGGGATTGGCATGGTAATTTTGTCCAATACAAACTATCTGGTGCTTTGTATAATAGAGCGGAACACAGAGCACTCTGAAAGCAAAGTTGTCAGATCCATCATTTATTAAGCATTGGTGAGTGAGAGAAAAGAAGGGAAATTGATTGCAAGTGACAGGAATCGAGAGATGATTCCCGAAATGACACAGTCTCAGCATGACAAGGAATCCTGAAAGCCTGGGATGGCCACTCACCTAACCCAAGTCATCAGGCAGCCTGTGCACAGACTCCCCAGTGACGGGGAACTCGCTGCCTCTCATGACAGCTCGTTGTGTCTACAAAGAGCTCTGGCTTTTGAACATTCTTCATATTCAGCCCCAAATCTCCTCTTGTAACTTCTCCCTTTGTTCTGGGTTTTACCCCTCACCATGCAGAATAAATCTCTCTTCCCAGCATCACCCTTCAGATGTGTGAGGCATCTATAATGGGCCCTGTGAGCCTTTTCTTCTTCCAGGGAAACCAGCCCAGTCCCTGCCTCCCTTCTAGGGGTGGGGATGACACATGAGCTGGGCAGAGGATTAGTAAAGCCCATTTGGATCCTCTCATCTCTACTACAATAATGGTATTAGCAGTAGCTCCAGAGAGAAACCTGGCATGCCCCTGCAAACCTGACAGTTGAAAGCCTCAGCTTAACCCAGCCTCTGCAGAGGCTGCAGGACGGACGTCTGCTCTAGCAGGCCACTCTATTCCACTAATCGTGGGCCTGTCCTGAGCCCAGGTCTCCTCTGCGCACTTCGGGACACAGGGAGGGGACAGGACAGGAGACAGACAAGCTGTTGAAACTGCGTGCCTGTTGAGTGCTCACAAGATTGAGTAATACAGGCTGTTCAGGAATCCTCTGTGTGTTGAGCAGCTTTAGCTTTCAGTATTGAGGAGTTAGAGATGTAGTTGCCTCCTCATACGTGATGCCTCTGGCTATGGCTTGAGGTTACCACCTTTGCCACCTGGAGGTTGCCACCTTTGCCCTATCGCTGCATCCAAATGAGGATAGATGCTATACACTTTAGCAGTATAGTACTTGCCTGCGAATTTTCATTAGTTGTGCTTTTAAATGCCATTTGCGGTTTCCAAAATCATTGTCTATTTAAGGTATTATGTTTTGTTCACTACTCTATGTATTTTTTTTTAATGTGAGTATCTTATAGCAAATGCGAGACTAATGCTTCCTATGAAATATTTCATTTTATAGTTACAGCAACCCTGTGAGTTGATGTTATACGCATCTTGGACCAATGTGGGAACTAAAGCTAAGAGAGAGAAATTCATCTGATCTATTTCACATGGCTTAGTAATGAGTAGAACTGGGATTTGAAACCAGCCTGCCAGTCTCTAATGTTTGAACTTTTAGTCAATATTCTTTTTTAAAAATATGTATTTCCGGTGGCTCACGCCTGTAATCCCAGCACCTTGGGAGGCCGAGGCAGGCAGATCACCTGAGGTCAGGAGTTCGAGACCAGCCTGGCCAACATGGTGAAACCCTGTCTCTACTAAAAATACAAAAATTGGACAGGGATGGTGGTGGGCACCTGTAATCCCAGCTACTCAGAAGGCCGAGGCAGAAGAATTGCTTGAACCCGGGAAGCAGAGGTTGCAGTGAAGTGAGATCGCGCCACTGCACTCCAGCCTGGGCAACAGAGGGAGACTCTGTCTAAAAATAAATAAATAAAAATTCGCCCATTTGTAGTGTATAGTTCATGGGATTTTAGTATATTCAGAGATATGTGAACCTCACCACAATCCAACTTTAAACTTTTCAACTCTCCCAAAAGAAATCCTGCATCCATTAGCAGTCAGTCCCCATTTTCCCATTACTGTTGTCCTAGGCAGCTGCTAATCTACTCTCTGTCTCTACAGAACTGACTATTATAAGCAATTCCTGTAAATGGAATAATATACAACATATGGGCTTTTTCTCTTTGGTGTCTTTGACTTCACATGACATTTTCTAGGTTTGTCCACATCATACCGAGTATGGAATTCCTTTTTATGGCACAATAATATTCCACGATATGGCCAGACCACATTCTGTGTATCCATTCATCAGTTTGATGGACATTTAGGTAGGTTGTTCTCACAGTTTTGGTGGTGGTGGTGGTGTTAAGACAGAGTCTTGCTCTGTTGCCCAGGCTAGAGTGCAGTGGTGCGATCTCAGCTCACTGCAAGCTCCACCTCCCGGGTTCAAGTGATTCTCCTGCCACAGCCTCCTGAGTAGCTGGGATTACAGGCACCCACCACTGCACCCAGCTAATTTTGGTATTTTTAGTAGAAACGTGGTTTCACCATGTTGGCCAGGCTGGTCTCAAACTCCTGACCTCGTGATCCACCCGCCTCGGCCTCCCAAAGTGCTTAATAATTGTGAATAATGCTGCTATGAACACTCACATAAAAGTTTTTGCATAGATGTGTGTTTTCATTCTCCTGGTACGTATGCACCTAGAATGGAGTTGCTGGTCATATGGTAACTCTGTGTTGAGTATTTTAAGGAACTCCTCCGGTGCCTGTAATCCCAGCTACTCGGGAGGCTGAGGCAGGAAAACTGCTTGAACCCAGGAGATGGAGATTGCAGTGAGCCGAGATTGTGCCACTGCCCTCCAGCCTGGGCAACAGAGCAAGACTCCATCTCAAAAAATAAATAAATAAAGAGGAACTCCTAAGCCATTTTCCAAAGCAGCTGGACCATTTCTCGGCCACTGTTCTTCACTGCATTTTTGAGTAAAGGAATCACGTCTTCGGTGTTGCGGATCACCCTTCCCACATCCCTTTTATTCTAGTTCAGCAACTCACCTGGTGGTTTTGGACCTCCTTGCACAAAGCAGCCATGCCATAGAGTTTCTGAAGCATACCTGATTCGAATCTCAACCTGGACTCACCACCTCAGTGGCCTTGGGTTTTTCAGCTATTCTTTCTTTCTGTATCAGACAATGGATATGAGGATTCAATGAGGTATGATGTGTAAAAAGCCTGGTACAAGGCCTAGAGCATAGCAAGCACTCTTTCATTCACCCAGCACTTATGCTTCAATTTCTGCTGTGCATTGTAAAAGCGCGTGGCTTGGGAGGCTGAAGTGGGAAGATCACGAGGTCAAGAGATTGAGACCATCCTGGCCAACATGGTGAAACCTTGTCTCTACTAAAAATACAACAATTAGCTGGGCGTGGTGGCGGGTGCCTGTACTCCCAACTACTCGGGAGGCTGAGGCAGGAGAATGGCATGGACCCAGGAGGCGGAGCTTGCAGTCAGCAGAGATCACACCACTGTACTCCAGCCTGGGTGGCAGAGCGAGACTGTCTCAAAAAAAAATAAAAGCATGTGACAGGATATGCAGGATATGCAGAGGTGGGTGGCACCTATACAACATTATACTTGGAGGATGAAGAAAGGCAGTTCTCCATTCCTGCTTGCCTGTTCAACTTCACCTCTCCCCACATGCCTGCTCCGTGGCTCACTTTCTGCAGACACCCTAATGTCCCTTGTTTCCAAAGCAAATAACTCTCCCTCCACCTCAGGCCCTTTACACCTGCTCTTCCTTCATACTGGAACTTTCTTTCCTCTGTTTCCTAGGCGACAATCCCACCCTTGCTTGACTGATCTCCGCATGTTTTTCCAACCTCAGCCCGCTGTCACTGCCTTGGGAGTGTGTCACCTGTCCAGATAGGTTCCTTCTATTTTTTTTTTTTTTTTTAAGATGCCATCCAGGCTGGAGTGCAGTGGCGCAATCTCGGCTCACTGCAGTTTCCACCTCCTGGGTTCAAGCGATTCTCCTGCCTCAGCCTCCTGAGTAGCTGGAACTACAGGCGCCTGCCAGCATGCCCGGCTAATTTTTTGTGTTTTTAATAGAGAGACAAGGTTTCACCGTGTTGACCAGGCTAGTCTCGAACTCCTGACCACAGGCGATCTGCCCCCCTCAGCCTCCCAGAGTGCTGGGATTACAGGCGTGAGCCATCATGCCCGGCCGGTTCCTCCTACTTTGTACCTCCACAAGCACCGTGTGTTTCCCCTTCCTAACACATGGTTGTCATTTTACACTGAAGTGCATTTGCATGACTCTGTAGCTAACATCCACGTCTCCCACTAGATCTATAAGCCGTTGAAAATCACTTGCTTTGGGCTCGAAGGAGAGCATCACCCACATCATGCCTGGGTAAGTGGAGAGTTATATAGTCCAGGCCGCCTGCCGCCCCATCCGGGTGCCAGGCCTGGCGTTCAATTCAAATAAGTGTTGATGGACAGCCAGGTGGTAAGCAGGTTGAGATTAAGAACGACTTGGAGCATTTGCTAACAGTTTCAGGAGAGAAACCCAGAGCGCGTTGAGATCAGAATCGAGAGCTGCCCATGGGCAGTTCCAGGGAAACCAACCCATCTCCCAGTCTATATATTCAATCCTCCTTCATCTCCATCCTTCTGTCCCCTTTGGCCACCTCCAGCTACTGATCATCGCAGGTGTAAGCGTCCAGATTCATCCCCCCTAGGGCTTGGCTCCTTTCATAGCAGACACAGAGGCGACCTCCCATCCTCTCCCCAAATCAGCGTCTTCTGTTTCCTGCTCCTGTTTTTGTGAGGAGCACCCACTCTCCCCAGCCCCTCTGCCGCTCACTGCCTTTGAAGTATACGTAATAAACTTTTACAGATGGTGACAAGAAAAGCCTCATTAGCTTCGTCCCTTACTTGGAGAGTGGCTCTAATCCACTCTCCTTCTGAGGATGACTCTCTAATGTACTACTTCAATTCTTTCCCTCTCAAATACAGCCCTGGAGCTTCTTTGAAGTGTCACCACCCACCCTCCACCTTTGATTCCTCCTTAGGGTGTTCTAGCTGTGGAGGGTCCTAGGCTGTCCAGGAAGCCTTCCATGGGCGCCCCCACCTCCATCCAGTCTCTAAACCCTTTTCACTGGTCTGATAATGATAGTCGTCCCTCTCCCCTGAGCTGGCACCTATGCTGGGAGTGAATGATCCTCTTCCATTTCTTCTGGGGCTAGCAATCCTTCCTGTAGTTTAGCTGTGAATTTCCATTAAACCACTTGTTTGGATGGGCTTCTGTGAAAGCCGGTGTTGAAGTAATGTTGATAATGATCTATTCCATTTATTGATAATGCCACTCATGAGACTAATGGCTTCCTGTGTACTGCCTTATTTAATCTCCCAACAATCATGTGAGCAAAGGTGCTTTCATCATCCCCATTTTATGGATGAGGACGCAAAGACTTAGAGAGGTTAAGTGGTTTGCCTGACGTCAAAGAGTCACCAAGGAGAGATTCTGCAGTTCGAGTCACGCAGAGGGATGCTCCCCTGTCCCCTTACCCATGTTGTAAACCAGGAAACTGTGAGACCTCTTTTTCTTTAACAAACTCACTAGAATTTTTATAGCCAAATAGTCTCCCCCCGGGATATTCCACACTTTAATGATGTTTTTCTTTGGCTTTAATTGTCAACATCATGGTCCTCAAAGAGTGTTTGTACCTATCATTGGACAGGTACGATTAGGAGTTTTCGAAGATTGAGATAAAGTAAGTGCCTTGTTAATTCCTTTGCTACCTGAAGATGTTTCTTTTTTTTTTTTTTTATTTTTTTTTTTTTTTTTTTTTTTTTTGAGACGGAGTCTCGCTCTGTCGCCCAGGCTGGAGTGCAGTGGCCGGATCTCAGCTCACTGCAAGCTCCGCCTCCCGGGTTCACGCCATTCTCCTGCCTCAGCCTCCCGAGTAGCTGGGACTACAGGCGCCCGCCACATCGCCCGGCTAGTTTTTTGTATTTTTTTTTTGTAGAGACGGGGTTTCACCGTGTTAGCCAGGATGGTCTCGATCTCCTGACCTCGTGATCCGCCCGTCTCGGCCTCCCAAAGTGCTGGGATTACAGGCTTGAGCCACCGCGCCCGGCCTGAAGATGTTTCAAAGCTTAAATTGAATGGTCTTTTGAGAAAATCGTCTCCCACTTAGCACCTAACTGTCGGCAAAGTAGCGTGCTAATCACGGGGGATTCAAAGGTGAATTAGACCCACTTCCTACTTTGAGAAGCTTTTATGTGCAAAAAAAGAAACATAGAAGCAGATTTACATATAATCTTATGGATACGTGATATATATATATTTCAATGTATACATGGTATCTTTATGATACAAAATTAGATATTTTAGGCCAGGTTGATGGCTCATGCCTGTAATCCCAGCACTTTGGTAGGCTGGGGCAGGTGGATCACCTGAGGTCGGGAGTTCGAGACCAGCCTGACCAATATGGTGAAACCCCTTCTGTACTAAAAATACAAAAATTAGCCAGACATGGTGGCATGCATCTGTAATCCCAGCTGCTCAGGAGACTGAGGCAGGAAAATCGCTTGAACCCAGGAGGCAGAGGTTGCAGTGAGCCGAGATCGCACCATTGCACTCCAGCCTGGGTGATGGAGCGAGACTTCATCTCAAAAAAAAAAAAAAGTTACATATTTTATCTTTACATACCTAATACCTATTACAACACGTAATTGTGTAAGGTGCTGTAGGAACTGACAGAGGAGCTTAGGACTCCTCATGCCTGTAAGTCAGGAAAATCTCTACCATATTGGGTTAAATAATAAAAGAATGGATTGCTTCATATAACTGAAAAAACAGATAGGAAAGATGTCATCGGGCTCTGGCTCACTTCTCCAAGGTTCTCTCATCCGTGTCCTCATGCTGGCTCCCCTTTTGGTAGTGGATGATTTCCATCTGCCCCTGGGGCTGCAGGCTTCCACTTTCATTGCTAAGGGAGGAAGAGTCCTGTGCTGCACCATGATCGTGCCATCTCAGGTCACATGCCCATTCCTTAAACAATCGTTATAGCTAAATAAGTGGATAATTGCCGACTGCCTTAGTTAGACAGGGCCCGTATTTTGAACAGGGATGAGGTTAGTTCCATCTA
Source organism: Theropithecus gelada (assembly GCF_003255815.1). Taxonomy (NCBI): domain Eukaryota; kingdom Metazoa; phylum Chordata; class Mammalia; order Primates; family Cercopithecidae; genus Theropithecus; species Theropithecus gelada. Next base: position 17,061,299 of record NC_037678.1, read on the forward strand.
AAACTAACAGTTGTCACAAAATGAGAGAAGAGAGTAGGAAATAGGAGGAAACTGTAAGCACTAGCCGGCTATAGGCACCTTCCTGGGGCATGCTAGTCCTGTTCAAGGCAGAAAGCCCTGGGCTTGGATTCCACTCTGACCCTAGAGTCCACCCTGCTACTAAGCACAGCCTCATGGTGTGGAAGGTAGCAGGTAAACTGCAGTATCAAAGAGGCTGCTCCAGATGTCTGTCATCCCAAAAATCATATGCACAATTGCCTTTAAAGCCACAAGAGTGTCTCTGTTTTATACTGTTATTTATTTATTTATTTATTTATTTTTATTTATTTATTTTTTTTGAGATGGAGTCTCACTCTGTCGCCCAGGCTGGAGTGCAGTGGCGCGATCTCGGCTCATGCAACCTCCACCTCCCAGGTTCACACTGTTCTCCTGCCTCAGCTTCCCGAGTAGCTGGGACTACAGGTCCCCGCCACCGCGCCCGGCTAACTTTTTTGTATTTTTGGTAGAGATGGGGTTTCACTGTGTTAGCAAGGATGGTCTCGATCTCCTGACCTCGTGCTCCGCCCGCCTCAGCCTCCCAAAGTGCTGGGATTACAGGCGTGAACCACTGTAAGTAGAGCATATTCTTGATAAAAAATAAAACAGGCCAGTAGGATACGCCCTATATCCTCTATTAGTACTCATCTTATTTACATGATTTGAAAGTGTATGGGATTGTTGGCTTGTTCTGAAAGTTAAATCAACTCTGAAAGGGAAAGATATGCCAACGCTTACGTGTTTAGAAGAGTATGTTTTAGGATCTGAGGGCAGTTCCAAAACCCTTGGCTGCTGCAGTGGTAATTTTAACAATAGCACCGTCGTTAATATATGTATCCAGCCTCCTTGATGACTGTTCTGGAGAAGAAAATGTTCTAATCACAGCTTGCTTTTTCCTACCAAGTCATTCTAAAAAGTTCTAGAGATTATTTTAAGAGAACAGCCCTGCCTGAAGGCCTGTTACTGTTATTTGAGGCTGAAGGAAATCTTGCAATTTGCAATAAAAGTTAAATCTGAACCCTCCCCTCCACTATGGGGCCAGGGATGAGGCACAATTCCATTTCCGCCCCCCAGCTTTCTTATCTGAAAAATAAACATCCCTGCACAGTGGCTCGCACTTGTAATCCCAGCACTTTGGGAGGCCGAGGTGGATGGATCACTTGAGGCCAGGAATTCAAGACCAGCCTAACCAACATGCCAAAACCCCGTCTCTACTAAAAATACAAAAAACATTTAGCTGGGCATGGTGTTACACGTCTGTAATCACAACTACTCGGAAGGCTGAGGCACGAGACTCACTTGAACACAGGAGGCAGAGGTTGCAGTGAGCCGAGATCATACCACTGCATTCCAGCCTGAGCGACAGAGCAAGACTGTCTCAAAAATAAATAAATGAATAAATAAATAGACAAGTAAATAAATGAAAAGTAAGCACCCCGTAACCCTTGCTTTGTACAGTATGGATGAACTGAGGTCAAGTATGCAAAAGCTCTTCTAAACCACTAAGACGCCAGTAATATAGAATCGTTATCATTAGCATTAGTTACTTATACGAACTACAGTTATTTAGCAGAGTGTTAGTAAGTAGTTAGAAGTAATTAATAATATATTGATGCTTTATTCTAGAAGAAGAGTTACTGTCCTTTGTTGAACACGTACTGGACACTTTGTATGTTTTGTCACATCGAATTGACAAGAATATAGCCCTAAGCTTCTGGCAGTGATCTTCTGTGAATCATCTCTGCTGAAGCACAAGACTCTTTTTAGACACTGTGCAGAATAATTATGATAGCTGGTATTTACATAGCCCTTACTCTGGGCCAGTCACCATAAGGCAGGCATTGTTATTTTTGTCCCTAGTTGATAGTGAAGAAACTGAGACATGGAGTGGTCATTTCATTTGCCTAAGAAAATAGCAGGCTGGGTGTGTTGGCTCACATCTGTAATCCCAGCACTTTGGGAGGCCAAGGTGGGTAGATCACTTGAGGTCAGGAGTTTGAGACCAGCCTTGCCAACTTAGTGAAACCCTATCTATACTAAAAATACAAAAATGAGCCGGGCATGATGGTGTGCAGTTGTAGTCCCAGCTGTTTGGGAGGCTGAGGCAGGAGGATCACTTGAACCAAGGAGTCAGAGGTTGCAGTGAGCCAAGATTGCACCACTGTACTCCACACCCTGGGTGACAGAGCAAGACTCTGTCTCAAAAAAAAGAAAAAAAAAAAAGAAAACAAAATAGCAGAACTAGTTTTCCAACTTCTCAGTCTTTCTCCTGAGTCTGAAATTCGAGTCCCTGCATATACTGCGTTTCCAAGTATAAGATTTCTTCAGAAAGAGCCTATTTTTATGAACAAGATCCCAAACAAAAATAAACAGAAAGCAAAAGTAAAATGAAAAAGATAAACCAAACAATGTTGAATTTATTATTTACTTTCTGATAGGCAAGAGAACAGATGCCAGTGTAAAAATTTACTGAGTGCGTCGCAGAGAGAAAGTTAGGAGTTTTTAAGTACAAAAGTGGGATGAAAGAGGTGGAATGAGAGATTGAGTCTGAAAACTGTCTTCTGGGCAGGACAGAATAGTTCATAGGTTTGTACAAAGTTGTGGAAAACAATAGCATAGTTCATTGGCCAGAAAAGAAGAATGTTTCTTTAGTCCTGTCGTAGTCCGTTCAGGCGACTAACAACATAGTGTAAACTGAATGGCTCATAAACAGAAATGTATTTCTCACAGTCCTGGGGGCTGGGAAGTTCAAGTTGCTGGCAGACCCAGGTTGGTGTCTGGTAATTGCCATTTTCCTGGTTCGTGGATTACCCTTCTCGCTGTGTCTTTACTTGGTGGAAGGGGCAAGGTAGTTCTCTGGGGCCTCTTTTATAAGGGCATTAATCTCACTAATGAGGACTCCGCCCTCCTGACATTATCACTCACTGTGATGGTTAAAATTGAGTGTCAACTTGATTGGGTTGAAGGACAGAAAGTATTGTTCCTGGGTGTGTCAATGAGGGTGTTGCCAATGAGATTAACATTTGAGTCAGTGGACTGGGAAAGACAGACCCACCCTCAATCTGGGTGGCGACAGTCTAATCAGCTGCCAGCACGGCCAGAATAAAAGCAGGCAGAAGAACGTGGAAAGACTAGACTAGTTTAGCCTTCTGGCCTCCATCTTTCCCCTGTGCTGGATGCTTCCTGCCCTCCAACGGTGGACTCCAAGTTCTTCAGCTTTGGGGTTCGGACTGGCTTCCTTGCCCCTTAGCTTGTTGACGGCCTATTATGGGAACTCAACTTGTGATTGTGTGAGTCAACACTCCTTAATAAACTCCCCTTTATAGAAGCATCTATCCTATTAGTTCCATCCCTGTAGAGAACTGTGACTAATACACTCACAGAGGTCCCACCTGCTAATACCACCACACTGAGGACTAGGTTTCCACAGAGGAGTTTGGAGGAACACAGACACTCAGACCACAGCAGATCCAGTTAGAGTCTGCCATGATCATGATCCCTTCATGGTTTCAGCTGTTTCAAAGCAGTCGCATTGAAATACAAACTTTAGTTTTTTTGTTTTGTTTTGTTTTGTTTGTTTTGAGACAGAGTCTCATCTCACTCTGTCACCCAGGCTGGAGTACAGTGGTGCGATCTCAGCTCACTGCAACCTCTCCCTCCCAGGTTCAAGCAATTCTTCTGCCTCAGCCTCCCGAGTAGCTGGGATTACAGGCACACGCCACCACGCCCAGCTAATTTTTGTATTTTTAATAGAGACAGGGTTTCACCATGTTGGCCAGGCTGGTCTTGAACTCCTGACCTAGTGATCAGCCCACCTGGGCCTCCCAAAGTGCTGGGATTACAGGCGTGAGTCACCACACCCAGCCAAACTTTAGTTTTGCTGTGTCCTGGGCAAGTGCTGCAGGGGATGGAAAACTTGTTTTTACACTATATAGCACGCACTGCATATGGCGACCAAGGCAGTCAAGGGCTTGGGAGAGCGTAAATAAGCAAGATAATTCAGATAGCAGTCAGTGCTATGAAAGATGTAAGACTGCAACATGATGGAGACTCAAAGGGAAATTCAAAGGATGAGAAGCTTCCACCAAGAGAAGATGCTGAGGAAGTGTACTAAGCAGAGGAAAGAAGGATGCAAAGGAGAGAGCCTGTGATGTTTGATGGAGAGAAAGGAGGCCTCTGTGTGTGTGTGGGTGGGTGGGAAAGAGAGTGTTAGACAGTGGAATCATATTCACGTGGGCCTTGCTGATGAATTGTGAGGAGAGAATAGAGGGAACGAGGAAATCAGCTGCAGTTCCAGACTGGGATAGCATTACTGAGTGGAGTGTGGCTCTCCCCTTGAGCCCTAGCATGCAGTTATCTGCATAGAGGCAGCGCCGAGAGAGGACAGAGACTTGAGGACAGTTGCCTGACCTCTCCCAGATTTGCCCTGTGATCCAGAGAGGCCGATGATCTTTCTTCACTGTGATTTTGCAGAACCTGCAGGCGGTTTGGAAACGGCACTGGCAGAGGAGAAAACAAGACTCAGATTTCTCATTTTAGCTGCGACAGAGATACCAACGAACCTAGTGGCTTTGAGCAAGTCCTTTAATCTCACGAAACCTCATGTTTGCCATCTGCAAAATGAGTGTAATCGTAGTTAAGCTGCCTACCTGCTAGGGTAGTTGTGAATATCAGTTGGGAAAATTGGTGGGAAAAGAATTTGGAACCATTTAAAATATACGAATTGGTAAGGAATCCATGCTATGGATCTAACCAATTAAAATAGAATATGGTGGCGTGATATCTAATCTTTTAATGGAATCATCATCGGTTTCTTCTACCACTTTGAGCACTAACTGTTCGACACCGTACTGAGCACTTCCACATACATTAAACTGTGTTGTATTTTAGCAGCAGCTTAGTCACTTCATTCATCTACTTAAGCGATCAAGTAGCATTAAACCAAGGGAAACTTCCTCAGTTAATCTTGACAGCAGCACGAACAGGCCATCTCCATTTTATGGGTGGGAAAACTGAGGCACATCAGTTCAATTCATTGCCCAGGACCCAATAACCTGTAAGTGGAAAAATTCTGGATCCACACCCAGGATTTTTTGGCTTCAGAGCTCATTAAAGATCATATGCAAAGCTTTGTCTCAGCAAAGCTTGATACAGCTGTTGAGCATCAGTGCCATCTGTAAATTAGCTAGTGTTCAAATTTGGCATCTGTGCTGAAGAGCTTAGTTAATTTCTCGTGTTTGTCCTTGGACCTGTGTTAGCCAGAGAGTGGGCATCGCCTTGCACAAAGTAGCACCTTTTAAATCAGAGCCTTCACTCAAGATTGAGCAACTGCTGCGTACTTTGCAAATAGAAAGTGTCTTATGGGCCGGGCGCGGTGGCTCAAGCCTGTAATCCCAGCACTTTCGGAGGCCGAGACGGGCGGATCACGAGGTCAGGAGATCGAGACCATCCTAGCTAACCCAGTGAAACCCCGTCTCTACTAAAAAATACAAAAAACTAGCCGGGCGAGGTGGCGGGCGCCTGTAGTCCCAGCTACTCGGGAGGCTGAGGCAGGAGAATGGCGTAAACCCGGGAGGCGGAGCTTGCAGTGAGCTGAGATCCGGCCACTGCACTCTAGCCTGGGGGACAGAGCGAGACTCCGTCTCAAAAAAAAAAAAAAAAAAGAAAGTGTCTTATGACTGCCACCCCGTCAGAAGATGGAGAGCCCTTGTCAGCACCTGGGTTTGGAGGGCCTCTTAATTATTTCAGGAGTCTGGGCACACTGATATTTATTAGCTTTGTACTATGCAGATGTGGGCCACAGAGGCTGAGTACTTCGACTCATTGTTGAAAATCAAGGATCTTGAGTGCAGCTGTGTGGCTATGAATCCCAGCCCCAGGACATCCCAACTGGGTCACCTTGGAAAAGTGGTTCAGTCCCTCTGTCTGCAGTTTCCTCATCTGCAAAATGGGTATGATCGTACTGCCTACTTCATAGGGTTGTTGCTGGTATGGGGGTGGGTGCTGATTTGGAACGATCCACATAAATAAAGCATATTGCCCAATACTTGGACCAGCACTCAGACTCCGCTGTCATCACCATTAGGCTGAACCATTTTGTCACCTCCACAAATGTCAGATGTGGACATATTCAAAAACATCATGCTCAGGCCAGGCGCGGTGGCTCACACCTGTAATCCCGGCACTTTGGGAGGCCGAGGCGGGAGGATCACCTGAGGTCAGAAGTTCGAGACCAGCCTGGCCAACATGGTGAAACCCCGTCTCTACTAAAAATACAAAAATTAGCTGGGCGTAGTGGTGTGCGCCTGTAATCCCAGCTTCTCGGGAGGCTGAGGCAGGAGAATTGCTGGAACCCGGGATGCAGGGGTTGCAGTGAGCCGAGATGGTGCCGCTGCACTCCAGCCTGGGCAATAGACTCTGTCTCAAAAAAAAAAAAAAAAAAAAAAGCCCACCATGCTTGTAGGGATATCCATTTGGACAGAGATGGTTTTAGAAGGAAGGAATTTGAAAGAGGACCCTCGAGTTATGTGCCAGAGCACTGCTACTCTTCTCACTTACACAGGCATTAAGCACAATTTTGACTTCAATGGGATACGCTGATAATTTATCTTTTGTCCTGCAAATGGATTGTTAGAGAGGAAGCATCACCGTAGAGTTCGTTGCCTTTCAAAACAGGGTACACGTTGCCCACCCCCACCGCCCACGTTTCCCTCCTGCCCTGCTGTGGAGATTTGGTTTTTGTCAGATGCTGTTCAAAGCGCCCAGGACAAGGACAGGACGTCCTTCCATATGAAAGTAATTTAAAACATTTTTTTTTTCAGTTAGCACGCAAACAACCATATTATGAGGTAAAATTTAAAATGTGCACAATTGATTAAAAATGGAGACTTCAAAGAAATCACTGGCTCATTGGCAGGCTAATTTGGGCTGTATATTCATTCTCAAGGGCTCTTGGGAATTGTGTAAACGAAAGAATTTGCAAAGCTCTGGGAGCTTACAGCCTGTGCCTTCAGACAGACCAGCGCTGAGTCCCCACTCTGCTTCCTGTTTGCTGTGCAACTGGAGTTTGTTACTTAGAGGCTTAGTTTCCTCTGCTGAAAATCAAGATACCACTTTCCATTTCAAAGGGTTTTGGGGGACAAAGGAGATGCACAGATGTAAAGGGAGAGTGCGGTGCCCAGGAGGTGGTTTGCAGCCATTGTCATCCCCCCCCCCCCCACTCCTTTGCCTTCACTTGAAAGATGCAAACGCGTCATTGGCAATGTTCTGCACAGAACAGACATTGGAGAATCAAGATGGGCCTGCTTCCTGCCTGGACTTTGGACCGTGCGGCCCCAGCTCCTTGCTCTTTGTGCCTCTCAGCTATAGGGGCTTCATCTGGGAGCTTGGAGTGTCGCCATGCCTCCCTTGCATCTCCCGGGATGATGCATTGGCTCATCTGTCACCTGCCAGTGGCCGACAAGGCCCCATCAGTCTTGCTGTTACCTATTTATCTACCTGCTTTTTCTTCTTTCTGTCATCACTCATTTAGTAATTCAACACTATTCTGGCACCCACTCTGTTCAGAACACTGCCAGTGACACTTCTGTATCTTTCTATTTTGAAATATTCCATGAAACTCTTCTTACCATTTATGGAGCCATACAGTCACATCAAGGGGTCGGCCTTTCATCTCAGCAAAAATTTTGCATTTCAGCTGCCTCAGGAATGGTTTTCTTTTCCCCCTGACCTTGCCTTTATTCCATAGTAATTTAGCCACATCTTGAATTCCTCGTCTTTTCTGTTTGAGTTTGACAGTTTTATTTCGTTTCAGCTATGCAGCACTAGCCTTCAAGACTGATAAATTCATACTATTCCAAAGCTTTTAGCCCCTACCCAATGCTGGGCACAAAAATGGGGTTATCAGACTGACTTATGATTGAGTTCCAATTTCAGATTAAGTGTCTTATTGTCTAGGCAGAGCCCCTCGTGATTTCTCCTTCATAGGCAAAGAGCTGAGGCTCTGGAGAAATCCAGCCAACCAACGTTTTAATTAAAAGGAAGTTTTGAGAAGATTCTTGCATCTTCAGAATTTTCTCTCACCTTGAAGTGAGTGTCGAGCATTGTCTTTTAAATTATTGAATCTGGGCTGGATGGGATAGCTCAGTCGGGAAAATGCATTCATCTTTTTTAACTACTTTTATCAGAGGTTCTTTCTGACTCTCCATGCATGTGGGTATAATGACCCCAACCTCTTTCTAGCTGTATGCAGTTATATGTAAAACCGCTTCCTGCTCTTTCCTACGTAAAAATTCTTGCACTGCATTTTTACATTATTACAGGTAGTAGGTGGCCAGCTATCAGGAAACAGCATTTTAGTGCCCTCGAGCTTTTAGAATGTCCCTAAATTTGGAGTTAGGCATAGAGCACCAATACTATTAACAATTTCATATACTGTGTACCAACACTGTCATCTTAAGAGATGTATGTCCACTCAACTGCCCTCGAAGCAGCTTTGTGTTGTCCTAATTGTACAAGAGAAGATCCTGAGACCAAAGATGTGTCTGGCTGAGATGCTCTCACAGCAATTGAAGGGGGATGTTTGGGTATCAGGCTCAGTTTTGTCTGACTGGGTTGCTGAAATTCTTGCCACTTTCTCCCAGAAAACATGGAGGGAACAATAAAGAGAAAAACAGGAATAAGAGACAAGAGTGCCCAGGAAACTGGTGACAATGGTAGGAAGAGGTGAACAACAGAGAAAACTCAAGAAGTGGAGCAGCTCTGCAGCTCAGGGTCACGGGCGAAGAGCTACCGAAGTGTCAGTCCTGTGGGTTTTGAAGACAAAGCATCTCCACCATATTTGAATATAGAGAGTGTCAGAGATGATGTAAAGAGTCAGTAACTGCCTCTAACTCGGGGCAATGCCTTCAAATGTGAACCTTCTCTCTAGTGAGCAGGGAAGCTGTATGGGATTCCCAGGTCCTGTGGCATCCGCTATCAGATTGATCTTATTCTAGTTGGAGACTAAAATCAGAAGTGCTGCAGCAGTGTACTGGATAATGAATGGAGTGATGTAGTTAGAAAACAGTTGGCATACAAATAATTCTATTTAGTGTAGTAATAGTTATAGAAACAACACATATTTACTGAGCCGTTTTCATGTTCTTGGCACTGTGCTAAACACTTACCATGCACTATTTCATTTAAATTGCACTATTCCATTTAAATAACACCTCAGTCCTTTGTGAGAGATGAATGAGGTGGAAAGAAAATAAGGACAAAATGACAGGGATTCCTCTTCATTCTCTGGTAGGGAAGCGGGGCAGGATTCATGGTTGATGTTTCATGGAGCTTCTGGCGTGAGTAAATGAAGATGGATACGACGCAGTCCCAGCCCTTCAGTAATGTGAACTTGGTAGGAATAACTTACCCAAATATGTAAATATGATGTAATATTGCAGGATACTAGATTAATCAAGTTCTTTACAATTTACAATGATCCAGTTGAGGGAGCAAGTAATTATGCCTGAGCAGAGCACCACCCCTACCCCCCATCAGCTCCAGAAGGAAAGTGCTGCTGGAGTCAGGAGTTGGAAAAGAAGGAGGAAGTGGCCAGGGATACAAGGCAAGGAAACTGTGTTCTAGCAAAACAATAAGATGTGCATGTGAAGTCACTGCCTTCCCCGGGATAGGGACCCTCTTTGGAAACAGCAACACGACCCAGCCCAGCCCCATCTACCCTTGTTAATGTCCCCTTAGCACTTGCGTTCATCTGAGCGCCTGCAGTGTGGTGTTTGCTTCTTGTTTCTCTCTGCCACTAGGATGTCAGCTCCCTCAAGCCAGAACTTTGTTTTGTTCATTGTTTCTATTAGTTCGTTTTCACGCTGCTGATAACGACACACCTGAGACTGGGTAGTTTATAAAGAAAAAGAAGGTTTAATGGACTCACAGTTTAATGGACTCACAGTTCCACATGGCTGGGGAGGCCTCACAGTCATGGCAGAAGGAGAAAGGCACATCTTACATGGTGGCAGACAAGAGAGAATGAGAGCCAACCGAAAGGGGAAACCTGTTCTAAAACCATCAGATCTCGTGAGATGTATTCACTACCACAGGATCAGTATGGGGGAAACCACCTCCATGATTCAATTTTCTCCCACTGGGTCCCTCCCACAACACATAAAAATTATGGGAGCTACAATTCAAGATGAGATTTGGATGGGGACACAGCCAGACCCTATCATTGTCCTCACCCCAGCGCTCAGAACGCTGGCCTGCACATAGTAAAGTGTTCAATAAACATTTCTTGAATGAATGAATGACAGTTTGAAAAGACTTGGGAAGGTAACATCTAAATATAAAGTTGCCCTCTTCCCTCTCCCTCTACCACCATGCGTTTTGTGATCTTCGTAGCACCTATCACCATTTGGCATTGTGTACCTTAAATATTTATTTTTCTGCTGCCCGTTTTCTCCTGCTACAGTGTAAGCTCCACGGGGATAGGCACCTGACTGCATTCTGTTTTCTTCACCTCTGTAACCTCAGCACCTAGCATCATATGTAGACATAGAAGCAGTTGATAAATATTTGTGGAATGAATGAATGACCAAATGAGACGACTATTGGCAGATTGAGCAGACAGGGGGAGGTGGTGAACTACAGGTAGGTTGTGAAGGGGGTCACGACTTCTTCGGAGTTGGCAGCTGAGATCGGGGTGGCAGAAATCCCAGTTCATGTTGCTCAGAAGAGAATCAAGGCCATGTCCCCTTGTTCTAATTCTGCACACCAGTTACTGTTCATGGCACCCGGGAATGACTTGGGCCAATCACTGAGTTTGTGGTGATCGTGCAAGGACATTTGGGACTGTCTTGAGAAAACCGATGATCCTATGCCAAGCCAAGGACTTTGATAGGTACTCCGGGGAAAGGATTGCTTTGTGAAGTTTTTGAAGTTGGGTGTTGTGATTACATTTGCACTTCGTAAGGAGCATTTGGTGTGGTCCCAGGGAGATTTAGAGAGGTAGGTTATGTCAGAATGATGACTCCTTGCATCTTGGAATATTACAAAGCATTTCCCCAGATCATGATGATTAGCACATGATTTATTTTGGGGAAACTCTTCCTTTAGTGCTAGGTTATTAGAATTAACATTGTCAGGGCACATGGTAGTAGGTAAGCCATTTGGCTTATGGGAATGGATTCTGTATGACTTTTTAATGTCTTTATTTTTATCTTTACTAATTAGTAAGATACAATACTTCTGAATGGGGCTGAACTGTTAGTAACCATAGCTACTAAAGCTGTCCTGTGAAACCATCCAGATACCCCAGAAAGTACTTAAGACAGCCTCAAAATGAGAACAGCCTCACTCTGTTAGCCATGAAAAATTATTGAAAACATGCCAACATTTTACAAACCTCCATGGAATTGACTCTCTTGCCTTCTCGTTCACTTTCTCTTGTTTCTCCTCCCATGTCTTATTTTCCATCCCTAAGCTCTGTCCAACATAACTTTCTGGACTGATGGAAATGTTTTACATCTGTGCTGTTTGATATGGTAACCACTACCATGTGGTCACTGAGCACAGGAGATGTGCCTGGCATGAATGAAGAACTGAGTTTTAATTTAATCTGAGTTTGATTAATTATGTAAATTTAAATTGCCACATGTGGCTAGGGGCTGCTATGTTCAACAAGCACAATTCTAGACATTTGGAAGTCAACTGTGTTTGAAATTTCACCAAGTCCTTTGGGCACCAAAGCCTCTTTCTGGGAAACAAATGGCAAAATTCCTCCCCAGTACTTTCACTCTGAGGCTAACGTGAGTAGCACAATGGAATTAAATAAGATTCTGGTTGATAAGCTGCTTCACACAGTGCCTGGCTTATAGTTAATGCTTAATAAATGATAACAATTATTTAATCTTCATGGCAAGCCTAAAGGGAGATATCATGATCTCTATTTTGCAGATAGGGAAACAGAAACTCAGTTTCACATCAAGTGCTCAAGAGGTCTTGCCGTCATGAGCAGCAGAGCAGAGCTTCCTTGTCGGTGTGTGCTTTCCAGTACGCCAGGCCAAGAAGCAATCTTATTTTCTAGATTTCAGTGAGTTTTATCCTCTTACTCGGCTAAAGGAGGTCATCTCACCAACAGCACAAGCTCTGCATCCTTTGTGGCAGGTTCTTCGTCTTTCTTAATCAGTAAGTCTACTGACCCTGCGAGATGGATAGGCACTTTCTCTGATTACCCAGCTTGGCAGCTGGAGGAAATGCCTTTACAACTAAAGTACTCTCCAAATGTCCTGCCTTGAGAAACTCATGAGGCGGAAAAGCAAGCAGAGGAGTAGATACTGGGGAGAAGGACCTTAGGCTGCTGTCAAGAAACCCATTAGACTGATGCCAATCAGAATGAGAGGAATTGGTGATTTTCATCACCAACATGGAGTGGAGATCAGGGAATTCAGCAGACCTGTGGTGAGGACAGGAGGCAGCTTTCCAGCTCCTGATGCTAGTGAATTGCATCTTTCTCACCAGTTTGAATGAGACTCTTTATCCCGATTGCCTGAATCAGTGTCTTGTTGATGGTACAGGCACAGTAATTATCCATCAGATGGATGAACAGGTGAATGAATGAATAATTTGATAAGCATAAGTTTACTGTTGCCCTGAAGCACACTCCTTCTTAAGGGGGTGGGGGGCGGGGGGAAGCTTGCTCCTGCAAGCTTGCAGCAATCCAAAAGGGCTAGAGAATAGACTTAGGCTGCAGTCAGTCAACCAGAGCGAATGTAAAAAGGAATATTCGCGTCTGCAATTTGGATCTAGCCTTTTGATAAAAGTCACAGAATTACAATAAGAGCACAGTTATATAACCCAGTAAACAGATTTGACAGAGACCTAGATATGTTCTTCTAAATGTGTTGCAGAAGTTTCAGCCTCAGATATCTGAGGATTCTGCAACCTTCAAGCCAAGTTTGGGGGGTGAGAGCCGGAGACACTCATCCAGGTCCCCTCTCTCCATCAGAGAGACAAGGAGAAAGCGACAGGACTCAATGAAGACGGCTAGATCAACAGCAGATTGTGTAATTCCCATTGGATTGATGAAGTTTGATGGTTGCCAAAGGGGTATTTAAATAAGAATTGGATGAATTCTGTGAAAATTAACTCCCCTGCCTTTTGGTGCTCTTTTTCTGCCTCTCTCTGAAGTTGCAGTTAATTTCCCCAATGGATTTCCTCAGTCTTTTCCTGGCGCTCGCGCTCGCTCGCTCGCTCTCTCTCTCTCTCTTCTATTTAGTCCTGCTGACTCTGCCATGCCATTTTAGGTGCTCTCCATGCTTGATTTTGATGCTCTGTTTGAGATTCCTGGGCTGATTAGCCAATTGATAAAAGTAATGAGATAATCTAAGCAAAAGCACTTTGTAAACTGTCAAGTCCTGCACCAGTGGAAGGAGGGATAGGTGATTAGATCCTGCTTTCTGTGGCTTTGGGCTAGAGCCCCAGGAACTTCATGCTGTCTTCTCTCTAGACGCTGTATCATCTCACTGAACAAAGAGATGGAAGTGCCTTCAGACACCACCCACACCCCGCCCTCTCATTTCTATCAGTGCGAAACTGAGGCTCAGAGTGGGCAAGCCACATGCCCTGGATCACCCAGAGAGTTAGCAGCAGAGCTGACACTGAGAGCCAAGTCTCAGAATATCTTTCCTCTTCTTCCTTTTGCTGGCAGAAGTGCCAGGGAGCACATCTGCAAGGCCATTGTCCTGAGGGATGGTCCTTGTCTCCACGAGTGATTTACTGTTGTGAAAGAGAAGCACCTGCTCTTCTTGAGATAATCAGGGCTTATGTATCCCTGGGCCCCAGAGGTATAGCAGCAAACAAAGCAGACAAAAATTTCTGCCCACATGGAGCTTCTGTTCTCCCCTGGGGAAATACGTAAATGTATATATAGTACGTCAGATGGTGATACGAGCCATGGTGGAAAATAAAGCTGAGTAAGTGCGGTTGAGAGTGTGAGGGGAGAGGCAATGCTGTGTTCAATAGGGGGTGTGGATCAGAGTGTCCTCACGGATAATGTGGCATTGGAACTGATGGTTGAATTTGGGAGATGATCTAACTTAGAACCTAATTTGGTAGAAATCAGGACAAGAGTTTAAAAACAACTGAACATCTAAATGACAGAAAGTCCTGGAATATTCACTAAAATGTTAACCATCCCAGTCTCTAGTTAATGGGATTACAGTTATGTCTAGTTTTGTATATTTTTATTTCCTAAATTTCCTACAAGGAACATGTATTCCTTTTTTTATTTTTAAAAAAAAAATGACTCCCCAGGACTTTGGAAGGCTGAGGCGGGCGGATCACCTGAGGTCGGGAGTTCAAGACCAGCCTGACCAACATGGTGAAACCCTGTCTCTACTAAAAATACAAAAATTAGCCGGGTGTGGTGGCACATGCCTGTAATCCCATCTACTCAGAAGGCTGGGGCAGGAGAATTGCTTGAACCTGGGAGGCAGAGGTTGCAGTGAGCCGAGATCGTGCCACTGCACTTCAGCCTGGGCAACAGAGCGAGACTCTTTCAAAACAAACAAACAAACAAACAAACAAACAAAAGACTCAGATCGGGCATGGTGGCTCACGCCTGTAATCCTAACACTTTGGGAGGCCAAGGCAGTCAGATTGCCTGAGCTAAGGAGTTCGAGACTAGCCTAGCTAACATGGCAAAACCCAGTCTCTACTAAAAATATAAAATATTAACCGGGCGTGGTGGTGGGAACCTGTAATCCCAGCTACTCAGGAGGCTGAGGCAGGAGAATCTCTTGAACCCTGAAGTTGGAGCTTGCAATGAGCCAAGATCGTGCCACTGCACTCCAGCCTGGGCGACAGAGCGATACTCTGTCAAAAACAAACAAATGAACAAACAAAAAAAAAACCTCATTAATTACTTTGGGTGAGTGGATATCACTCTAGGACAATAAGTGACAATAGTGACAATTGTGGCAATAGTGTCACAAAAGTGACAATAAGGAAGAATGGGTAAGAGAGGTCAGAGGATGTAAAGAGGAAGAGAGACTGAACAGAAATAACCAGATGGGGCGGGGGGCATGGCTTTAGTCCTGATGCTGTACTTATTGACAGACGGTCGCAAAACAATTTGGAGGAAAGAAAGTAAAAGCAACCGTTAATTGACTCATTAACTTAAAGTCAGCAAGGCAGTAGAACCCACCGCTCTCCTGTCGTGGAAGCACCTCTCTCATGGAGGCCAGAACTCCAGTTTTGAAGCTCTGATCTCCAGAAACAGTCACAGCCCCTCAAAGCCTTCCTGCAAACCCTCCTTTAACATAGCTCTCGCCTATAAGATGCAGAAACTCTAAGAAGACAGGAAAAGAGGAAATTGATCATCCTTTAACATTAGTTTTCCAGAAACATTATTCTCTTTCCAAGTATGATTCACAATAAGATTTATTGAGTAAGTCCTGTTGCTGCATTTAAATCATGATGACATTGGTTTTAGAATAAGAAAGATTCTTATATAATCATTACGCTGAAACTCCTCAAGGTTAGAGACCTGGCTCATTTTTCTTTGAATCACCGATAGCACCTAGCCCCATAAATATTTATTGATTTTATCAGGAAAGATTGTGTGATGAAGTGAGAGGAGCATTAGAACTGTAGCTGACTAATTTTTTAAACCCAGGAACATCAAACTCTTCCCCAAGGTGTCTGTTATCCCAGGCTCTTTGTGTATTTGGCGAGGTGCAGCTTTAGAAGGTGTCACGTGTACAACCCAGAGATAAATGTATTTGTAGCACTGAGGCCCAGGTCACAGCTTTTCACTGTTTACACCCCACACGCTCAAGAAAATTCTGAAAGCGAGTGGCCCACTGTCCTGCCTCTATCGGTTTAACAGAGTGAAGATAATTTAATCGTCCTTTAACGAGGCGGAATCTTCAGTGCCTTGTGGTTATAATTAAGAGCATCAGCGATCATTACCAGCATCCATTATCTCAGCCCCGACCCCTCCTCTTTCGTTCCCCTTGGCTACTTCCTTGCCCACTCTCACCTGTCTCTTTCCTGAAATGCCTAGAGCTGCTGTTTGACCATCTTTAACCTGCCTCTTCACTGCCCTTACTCTTTTACCTCCGTCCTTTCTGTCCCCATCTGTTCACCATCACCCTCTCCGTCCTCTGGACCTGAGAACTCAATAGCCAGTTCTGCATGACACTACCTCTGCCCCCAGTATCAGTGTGTTTCCAAGCTTTGCTGAACTGGTGGTTGCGAGGGGAAGCATTTCCATTAATAAAATGAAATCTTGGATCTCCAGAGTGGCTCTGGAAGTAAAAATACCTTCCTCTCTAAGAGAGCTGAATGAAAGCTCATATTGGGGTCGTCTGAATTTGACCTTCCCAGGTGAGGCGTCTCTGCCCAGCCTCCGGATGATGCCATGTAACCGTTAGTGCTCTCACTCAAGTGTCAACCAAATGGAAGGCGGACCAGCCAAGACTTTTGAAAAGATTGAAATCTTACAGGTAGAAAGGACATGGAAGAAAACGATAATAGTAAACAGAACACAGGACGCATAACAACAACCTAATGTAGATACACGGCAACGGTTTCTGGAGCTGCATTGGTTGGTTTGCTTCCAAGTCCTAGCCATCCCGCATGAAATCTCTGCTTTCTTGACTTCCCAGCATCAGGTGGAGAAGGTGCCATTTGTACCCCCACCATCCTGGAGCTGCCTCAAGTGCTCAAACTCTTGGCGTTGCCAGGATCTATGGAGCCAACTTTCCATTTTGCTTCCCAACACCCCAATAGGGACAAGAGTCTTTTTTTTTAATAGGGTGCCTACGGTCCATAATAATGTCATTGTACATTTTAAAATAACTGAAAGAGTATAACTGGATTGTTTGGGTTTTTTTATTATTCTACTTTAAGTTCTGGCGTACATGTGCAGAACGTGCAGGTTTGTTACATCGGTATACGCGTGCCATGGTGGTTTGCTGCGCCCATCAACCCGTCATCTGTGTTAGGCATTTCTCCTAATACTATCCCACTAGCCCCCAACCCCCCAACAGGCCCCAGTGTGTGATGCTCTTTTAACATGCAGTGAGACCCTCCTTTAGCAAGCAGGAAGTGGTTTTCCAAATCCAGAAACTGTGAGTCCCTTGAGGATCCCTATTATATTTTGCTCATCCCTGAGACCCCAGTTGCTGGGACAGGGCTCAGCATAGAACACCATAGGTTAATGCCCGATAAATGTGTGAGAAATACAAAAACAGAAGAAAGGAAAAAGGAAAGAGGAGGAGAAAAGCATGAATAACAACACCTTGTATTTGCTAATATTATAGCCCTCACCAACCCGTTGCAAGAGGGATAAAGTCTCCAAGAGGTTTTTCTAGGTTATGGCCTTTCTTGCAAGTCAGCTTCCAAGACTCCTGCTTTTGACCTCAAACCAAGTAATTCTACCTAATTCCTGATTCAAATCGGTCATAAAATGTAGCAATCATTTTGATAACATTTAACAGTTCAGGAAGCGCTTTCAGTTAGATTTAAGAGCTAGTTTGTGGAGTACAGTAGATATGATCATGATGGTAATGATATCTGATAGGCAGGAAGAAAGCTGAAAATCAAAGAAGTTGACCTAACTGCCTGGTAGGTAGAAAAGAAGAAACTCTAATGCAGGTTTCCTCACTGCAGATTCTTGACTCTGTCTGTGACCTGTATGTCACTCAAAATTTTACTGTCCTAAATGAGGCGGCCACTGCCTGACTTTTGCTAAGAGAACTGGTACCAATCTCTTTTTTTTTTTTTATTATTATACTTTAAGTTCTAGGGTACATGTGCATAACGTGCAGGTTTGTTACATATGTATACTTGTGCCATGTTGCTGTGCTGCACCCATCAACTCGTCAGCACCCAACAACTCATCATTTACATCAGGTATAACTCCCAATGCAATCGCTCCCCCCTACCCCCTCTCCATGATAGGCCCCGGTGTGTGATGTCCCCCTTCCCGAGTCCAAGTGATCTCATTGTTCAGTTCCCACCTATGAGTGAGAACATGCGGTGTTTGGTTTTCTGTTCTTGTGATAGTTTGCTAAGAATGATGGTTTCCAGCTGCATCCATGTCCCTACAAAGGACACAAACTCATCCTTTTTTATGGCTGCGTAGTATTCCATGGTGTATATGTGCCACATTTTCTTAATCCAGTCTGTCACTGATGGACATTTGGGTTGATTCCAAGCCTTTGCTATTGTGAATAGTGCTGCAATGAACATACGTGTGCATGATGACCAATTTTTACATCGTCTGTCAGCCTCTGTTTCAATTGGGCAGTAGCTCTAATGGGCAATGTTTACCCAGGGAATATCCACCTTGAATGTTGGCAGTTGCTCTGACGGGT
The DNA here is from genome assembly GCF_003255815.1 of Theropithecus gelada. NCBI lineage: Eukaryota > Metazoa > Chordata > Mammalia > Primates > Cercopithecidae > Theropithecus > Theropithecus gelada. The sequence goes on from NC_037678.1 coordinate 17,079,709, forward strand.
GACGTTTACCCAGGGAATATCTACCTTGAATGAAATCTCTGCTCATCCAACAGATAAATTAGTGATATACTTGCCGTGAATGGTGGTGTTTCTCTCATCTGCCCTAGTATGACTTTACTAGGTACTGTTTGACAAGTAAGAAGCCAAATGAAAAATTCGTAGGGTGCATAAGAAGAGGTAACAAAACACCATTAAATCTTTGTTTGGAACAAACTACTCTAGAAAACATCTACACCATAGATTAAAAATCATGGATCGGTATTTCAATGTGTAAAATGTTCCTACAAATCATTTAAAAAATAAAGAGAGGAGTGGCCCACAGACATGAAGTTTCCTCACTGAAGAAGTAAACCCAAATAAGTCATTTAACACATGGAAAAAAACTCTACTTCACAAAGTAAACAAAAACTTGAAAACCAAAGCAGTAATTAAACACTGGCAGTGCTTAAAAAAAAAAAATGTGTGTGTACGTGTGTTTGTGTGTGTATTTGTGTATCTATAGTACCAATGATAACAAAGGTATAAAAAATATAATTACTTCTCCTTGCTGGAAAAAGTAAAAATCACTAAAGCATTTTTTTTTTTTTTTGCAGGGCAATTTGAAAGTATGTATCTAAGTTTTAAAATATGTATATATTTGACACAGCCATTTCATTTCCAGGAAATTTTAAGAGATAAAAATAGGGAGCTTTTAGTATTAATGATAGTGAGGAAATTTTGAAAACATACGCAACTTCCAAAAACAGATACATTTAAATTTAAGTTGTTAAATTTTGGTGTATCCATACAATTGAATGACATGGAAATCATACATAAAATGTGGAGTGTCGACATGGGGAAATGTTAATAACATATTTATAGAACAGCTGTTAAGAGTAAGTAGGTTATATAGTAATTCTACCATTACCCTGTTTTTGTCAAAATACATATCTATATCTAAACACATAATGAAAGTCTAAGATTGCATTATAAAATTATCTCTAAGTGGTACGATTGCAAGTAACTTTTGTTCTTTTTGTGTTTTTTCAAGTGTGCACATTTCATGAAAGGATTTCTTTTGGTTTTGTCATCAGAAATAAAGATAAAATGCATCCAACGTTATTGGAAACATGAAATCTGATTTACTGAGATTTCATGTAATCATGCGGCCCTTGGAGAATGTATACATTACTTAAAGCAGGACCTGGTTCTCCCCTACCGGAAGAAGACTGTTTTCTGGAAAGTACTCCCTGGGAGGACAGGAACCTCCACGGGGCTCACCTCCCCTCCCTGGGCAGAGAACCAGAGAAGTGAGCAGGAGATTTATACCCGCTTGACTTCTCGTTCTTATCCTTTTTGATTAAAAAATACATCAAGACATGAGACGGATGGGAAAACCCATAAAAATTGTTTTACTGCATCATAAAAGGCTTACATTTCTGATATTAGAATCATGAAGGGATTAATTGATGCTGTCACTCTCTGCATTTCTAGCAGAACACACTCTAGCTGGGATGGCGCGGCCCTGCTCCAAGGTCTGTGTGAAGCCGTCCAAGGTACCTGTTCCTTGTGCTTCGGTTGTCATTCACTCTCCTGTGTTCAGTTTAGGCACCACTGGTTTCTGTAGTTCCTGGGTGGCAGGGTCAGCATCTTGAAGTAATCACTGAACTTTGTATATTGCTTGACCAACAAGAGGCGTTCTTGCCAGGTGCGATGGCTCACGCCTATAATCCCAGCACTTTGGGAGGTGGAGGCAGGCAGATCACCTGAAGTCAGGAGTTGGAGACCAGCCTGGCCAACATGGTGAAACCCCATCTCTACCAAAAATACAAAAATTAGCTGGGTGTGGCAGTGCACACCTGTAATCCCAGCTACTTGAGAGGCTGAGGCACAAGAATTGCTTGAACCCGGGACGCAGAGGTTGCAGTGAGCGGAGACCGCACCACTGCACTGCAGCGGTGCAACAGAGCGAGACTCCGTCTCAAGAAAATAATAAAATAAAATAAGAAAGACATTATTTTTTGTTAATATCCCTTGCTCCTCATTTTGATTTACATGAATATTAAACTATTCTAGTAATTATGGGGAACAAACAGATCAGGAGGTAATCTCAGAGCAATTTGATTTGTCAGTGAGTAGCAATTATTTACCACTCATTTTCCAAATAGCAGCTTGGCTTATTCAGTCATTCATCCTTTCATTTAAGAAACATAGACCATCCTGGCTAACACGGTGAAACCCGTCTCTACTAAAAAAATACAAAAAACTAGCTGGGTGTGGTGTGTGGTGGTGGGTGCCTGAGGTCCCAGCTACTCGGGAGGCTGCGGCAGGAGAATGGCGTGAATCCGGGAGGTGGAGCTCCCAGTGAGCTGAGATCCAGCCACTGCACTCCAGCCTGGGCAACAGAGCGAGACTCTGTCTCAAAAAAAAAAAAAAAAGAAAGAAAGAAAGAAACATTGATTTAGTTTCTGTTCTATGCCAGGCACTGTTCTAGTCCTGTTGACTACAGAAGTAACTGACAAAGTCCCTGTTTTTACGGAGTTTATCTTCCCATGGAATGGAGACCAGATCCTTCCTTACTTTCTCCCTTCCCTTTCCCTCTTCCTTCCGTTTGTTCATCCAACAGTCCATCCAGTCATCCATTCATTTTATCCCCCATCACTTGCCGAATGCTTATCAGGTACCAGGTTGCTGTGCTAGGCGTTGGAGGATACCAATAAACAAGACCGTGTTCCCGTTCTGAAAGAGCATAGGGTCTCATCGGGGGAAGGGGACAATGTTAGGGCTGTCTAGTAAATGCAACATCAGGTATAACCCCAGGGCAGCACCAAGGGGTGCATGGGAGTCTCCTTCCCCCAGTTAGAGAACACCTTTCTCTTGGCCATAGAGGAAACTGGCACCTGCTAGCAGGAGGAAAGTTGGCCTCAGGAATTCAGGCTTAAACAAAAAAGGATGCCACATGCTACCAGGAACACTCATATGAATGGTGAGGTTCGTTGGGGGAAAAGCTGTTGTACAGTAAAAATCCTTGGTATCAACTACATGTTGAGCCACCTGCTCCATTCCGGGGGCTAAATGGAAGGTCTAAGTCCCCCAGTACCCAACATCCATGTTCTAGGAAATCTGTAGAAGAGAAGATAGTTAGCGATGCTCCCTCACATCTTTAAGTGCCACATCGGGGACTTGGACTGTCCCTGCTACGGGAACACAGTGGAAGTAAGAGAAGAAAGAAAGAAACGCTTATCGAGCACCTACTACATTCCTCCTAGGCATTGTGTCAGATGCTTTCCTATGCTATCTCATTTAATTCACACACAAATCCTGTGACAGTTCATTATGTTTTTACAGATGAAGAAATTGTGGTTCAGAGGGGTTAATTCACTTGGCCAAGGTCACAGGTAGCAAACGGCAAAACTGAGTTCCCAAACAAATCTGTTTGACCTCTTCATCTTTCTGCAATTAGGAAAGCAGCATGGAGGAAGTTTCGCCCTTTGGCTCTTCATTTGAAGTTCTCTCATGGCCATTATTTCATCCTACTTCGCAATGCAGTGCTGTTTCCGAGACTATTTTGCAGAACACAAGATGTTAACAGGTGTTCTAAGCAGAAGAGCCTCCATGGCTAAATACACTGGGGAGATTCTGGGTGAAACTGGTTTAAGCCTGGAGCTCCTTTAGCCTTCAGTGTACTTCCATGTGTTTTGAAGCTCAAAGAAGAAACTATGGCAGGCACACAATGGCTCAGGGCACTGGTGTCCAGTGGAAGCCCATTTGGAAAGTATTGCTTATTTCCCAAGCATTTCATGAGCTTCTCCTCTGAGAATGGTCCCTGTGGTCCATGTTATTGCTGCCTCTGGACTGCGAGCAGAGATGGGGCCCTTTCCTCCTCCCTCTTCCAGTGCCCATTGAACTTGACATAATTAGAGCTTAATCAGCCTAAGGATGGGTGAGTGAAATAGGGCTCCCCTTTAACCCTGAAGAGGTAGAGGAAAGAGTCATTGAGTTAGAGAAGGGCTACCAGGAAAGGAAAGAGTTAGACCTGTGACTCAGATGCGAATGGAGATGCTGCCTGTTTGAGAAATGTAGAAAGAGGTTTGGTTTCGGCAGGGGGTATTTTAGATCAGCGACAGTCAAGGATCCTTTATCCAAGCACTTGGACTATTTTTACTGCAATGAAATGGAATTTGCAGGACATCAACAGACTGATGGTGACCAAAGGCCTTAATTCTCCATTTGTTACCGATGAATTGCAATGCTTAGTACTTTCCTAGGTCATACCGTACTGGTTCTAACCCATTGCTTGAAGGTGGAATTACTCAGCCGAGCCCTAAGACCTGGAGGAGCTCACTGGCATTTTGTGGGGAACGTAGGGGTGGGTGTGTGCATGGCTGGGGGGAGTTGTATCTAACCACAGGCAAGCTTTGAGGGTATTCTGAACGCTTTTACTACTTTTCTTGGACATGAAATGAAGGTCCCATGAGGACAGGCAGTTTTCATTTACCTTATTTGGAATACAGATTGACAAATCTTTCCCTGATCTTTTGTTGAACCCAAAAGAACAAGCAAGCATAGTTGCTAAACAAAGAGGGACTTTGACAAAGAATCTTCAGACGACATAATTATCAAGTAGAAACTTTTAACAAAGAGCTCTTTAGAGATTGCAAAATTCCCCATTCCTTGGAACTGACAGCAAACTCTTTCTTGGAAGGGACCCATCGGCCTTGCCTTGCTTTTGCTGCAGCCCCGTAATTATAGTCCATTGATCTCCTGATTCATCTAAGAAGGAAGAAATCTATACATACGAAGTGCCAGGGTCTCTCACGCTCCAGATGGGGCTTTTTCTGAGAACATTCCTCCCAGAATTTCTTGTCACCAGCGGCACTTTGAAAACTTAACGGTGAGCCGCCACGCAGCTCTGAGCTGTTTCTTTTTTATCTCTTTGGAAACTTTTCCCAGGAAAGTTATTTCTGTGACCTAAGAAAAGAGCACTGTGACAGGCTCAGAAGGCTCCCCACTGTCCTTCGATTCCAGCGAGTGTCACTGAGCCGAAGAATCGCAGGGCAGCACCTCATGACTCACATCTGAGTCATGTCACCCAAGCTGCCTGTTGCGTGCATGAAGAGGGTCCTGCGTGCACGTTCTGCTAATGTTAGTTATCCACACTCGGACATCGCCATTTGAGTTTCTCTGCTTCTGTCCTCCTGGCTTACAATCTGTTCATGAGTATATACCTTTAGAGAGCATTTTTTGGGTGTAATTAATACCCTAGTATTCTTTGGGCTGGGGGACTGGGGGGCAGGATAGGGAAGAGAACCAAAAAGGAAATGCTACTTCATTTAAACGACATATGAACCCAAAGTGTCTGAGAGCAGTCTCAATCAATTTAGAAAGTTTGTTTTGCCAAGGTTAAGGACGTGCCTATGACACAGCCTCAGGATGTCCTGACAAAGTGTGCCCCACAGTGGTGAGGGGACAGCTTGCTTGTATACACTTTACAGAGATGTGACACGTCAGTATGTGTAAGATGTGCCTTGGTTTGGTCCAGAAAGGAGGGACAAGTGGAAGTAGTGGGGGGAGCTTCCAGGTCATAGGTAGATAAGAGACAAAGGGTTGCATTCTTTTGAGCCTTTGATCATCCCTTCACTGAATCCACCATTTACAGTGAGAAGAGGGGTGGATAATTAGTCACTTATGCCTTAGTCTGGCTCAGTGAATCTGCATTTTTACATAAATGGGGCAGAGGAAGCAATCAGGTATGTGTTTGTCTCAGGTGAGCAGAGGGAGGAGGACTCTCTGTCCCACACCTGTGAAGGTCAGCTAATCATCTATCCATTTGCATTGCCAGGTGAAGTTCAACAGAATTGTTTTAGAATAAAGATACTGAGTTTCACAGGGAATTTCCTTGTGGGCAAATTGTGAGGGAGATATGTAGCTTTTTAAAAAATCTTTGTAGCTATCTTATAAATGGGAAGCAGGTTTTCCTGAGGCAATTCCCAGCTTGACTTTTTTCTTTGGCTTGCTGATTTTGGGGTCCCACGATTTATTTTCCTTTCACAGACAATATTCTCTAATAACACCTATCCAAATCAGGGGCTCTGGATGGTGTGTGGGCAGCAGACATGGTTGAAAAGAATGGCTGATTGTACAGTGTGCTAATTATATCTCAGTAAAGCTGTGAAAAAAATGACTTAGGCCAGGCACGGTGACTCACGCCTGTAATCCCAACACTTTGGGAGGCTGAGGTGGGCAGATAACCTGAGGTCGGGAGTTCGAGACCACCCTGAGAAACATGGAGAAACCCCATCTCTACTAAAAATACAAAACAGTTAGCCAGGCATGGTGGTGCATGCCTCTAATCCCAGCTACTTGAGAGGCTAAGGCAAGAGAATCCCTTGAACCCAGGAGGCAGAGGTTGCAGTGAGCCTGAATCACGCCATTGCACTCCATCCAGGGCAGCAAGAGCGAAACTCCATCTCAGTCAATCAATATAATGACTTACTAATGCTGATTATCATGTAAGTACTAGGAACTGGACCACATATTTTCTCTACCTTGATCTCCCTCAGTTTGTCTTCATAACCATCTCTATCACATAAATCCTATTATTATCATCCTTGTTTAACAAGTAAGGAGTCCGATTAAGAGATACGCAACTTGCCCTTGACTGGTAAAGTGATGCAAATAGGAAGAAACAGAGATTCAAACCCTGGTAGTCCCACCCCAGTATTCATCTTCTATATAGGATTAGGCAAGATTCCTGAAAAAACTTCTAAACTCATCATATTAGACACAAAAACTCTGTTCCAGTGAGGGGACTGTGCCATTCCCTGCCCCCAAATTCAGCCTGGCTCCCCGTCCCTGGTGCACCTCCTGTAGATAGTGGAGTAAAAAGAGGTGCAGTTTGACAAAAGAGGGCATTCCATCTCCGTAATATTATTCTGATATTACTGTCAGAAACAAGTTCCTGGCCTCTCACTTCTGCTCTCTTCTTTTCAGCCAGTTATCCCCTGAACAAACTTGCCTCAAGATTACAGATGAGCAGCTGTGTTTCGGATGCAGGAGCATTGCCATCTTGCTGACAGCTGCGTTTTCTCTAGGGACATCGGCTAACCCACAGCACCCCACTCTTTCTCCATGCTCCTTATTTTCCTGTAAGCTGTGGTTGGTTTCCTCTTGTGACCGCAAACGAATCAAAAAGAGAACTGTTTCCCAGTAATTCCTTATTATCTCAAAGCAGATGTTCAAGGTGAGGCTCCGGATGACTTATCAAGACTCCAGAGATGATTTCTGTCCTGATAACAGTGAGGTCCCAGACTCACATATATGCAGGTGGAAGGCAGGCAGTGTCAATATGCAAAGTGTGCCGGGTGTAAGGGAGTAAGTGCCATGTCTCTACCATTGTCACCAAGCACATATATGTCTAGTTGTATAGCCTTTTAAAAGACAGACTAGGCCGGGCACAGTGGCTCACGCCTGTAATCCCAGCACTTTGGGAGGCCGAGGCGGGTGGATCACCTGAGGTCAGGAGTTCGAGACCAGCGTAACCAAAATGGTGAAACCCCGTTTCTACTAAGAATACAAAATTAGTCGGATACGGTGGCACATGCTTATAATCCCAGCTACTTGGGAGGCTGAGGCAGGAGAATTGCTTGAACCCGGGAGGCGGAGGTTGCAGTGAGCCGAGATTGCACCATTGCACTTCAGCCCAGGCAACAAGAGTGAAACTCCGTCTCAAAAAATAAATAAATAAATAAAAATAAAAGACTCGATACATTGACCAACAATATATGTTTGAGGCCCTTTGAGTGAAAAAGATTATCGAGATTTAGTAACCTTGAAGTTCCCGTGAAATATGTGATTCTGTGATACCATGATTCCTTTTCAGAAGGCAGGCCAACCTCTTTTCCCTTCCAGAGATGTTTTGGAGAATACTTTTTCTGCAATATAAGAATATGAGATGTCTTCAAACTGTGGGATGGTGAGAAGGTGTGCCTTGGTATCAGCTGCACACTCCTAGAAAGGCGCATAGTCATAGAACAGGATTAATTTTAGCAACTCTGAGAAAATGGCCTGTTTTTTCTCTCCCTCTTCTCCCATTCATTTAATAAATATTTTTTTCCATCACTTTTCATACGCCCAGCACCTTGTGTATGTAGAAGGTATAAAAAAGCACTGGGCGCGGTGGCTCACGCCTGTAATCCCAGCACTTTGGGAGGCCAAGGCAGGTGGATCACCTGAGGTCAAGAGTTCAAGACCAGCCTAGCCAACATGGTGAAACCCCATCTCTACTAAAAATACAAAAAATTGGTTGGGCATGGTGGCTCACGCCTGTAATCCCAGCATTTTGGGAGGCCGAGGTGGGTGGATCACGAAGTCAGAAGTTTGAGACCAGCCCGAACAATAGGGTGAAACCTTGTCTCTACAAAAATACAAAAATTAGCTGGGCATGGTGGTGGCGTGTGCCTGTAATCCCAGCTGCTCAGGAGGCTGAGGCAGGAGAACCCCTTGAACCTGGGAGGCGGAGGTTGCAGTGAGCTGAGATAGTGCCACTGCACTCCAGTCTGAGCAATAGAATGAGACTCCATCTCAAAAAAACAAAAAATAAAAATACAAAAAATTAGCCGGGCATGGTGGTGGGTGCCTGTAAACCCAGCTACTTGGGAGGCTGAGGTAGGAGAATGGCTTGAACCTGGGAGGTGGAAGTTGCAGTGAGCCGAGATTGTGCCATTGCACTCCAGCCTGGGCAATAACAGCGAAACTCTATCTCAAAGAAAAAAAAGAGAGATATGAAAAAATATAGGTTGTATCATTTTGAAAGTATAATGCATCTCAATATGTTAATACTCAGTAGAGTGGCTCGCTCATCCTCATTTGCCTGAAACTCTCCCAATTTTAGCATTAAAAGTTCTACATTCAGGAAACCCCTCAATCCCAGGCAAGCCAAGATACTTGACCACCCAATGCTCTGGAAGACAAGATGAAATGGTCTTGTGCAGGCATCAACAGAATTCCTATACACGTGACAGCTACAAATGCAGAAAGATACAGGTGCGTCGTTTGATGACTCAGATGCTGCCAGCAGCACTGCTACTGGTATCATTACTTTACAAAATGATGAGCAGCTCTTGGTAAAATTCCAAACAAAGCAGAGTACGATCTTCCCTCAATTTACATGGTAGAGGCTTTGCTGGAAAAGTCAGCATATATTAAAATGTGCAGAAACACTCAGAGTTTAAATGTAAAATGTGGTTTAGATTTTATACATAGCTGCTTATTGACGTCTTTTTCATGAAAATGACAATCTGCTGAGACATTTGAAAGTCATGAGAGGCAAGGGACTATTGTGTGTGGTGTGGAATTTCCCCGTACAGTGCAGAATATTGATCATCCCTTGACCTCACCTTCTAAATTTAGCTAATGGCATCCTCTAATTATAGCAACAACAAAAACCACCTGCAGAGATTTCCAAAATACCCCGCTAGGAATCAGTCCTGCTCTCATTGGAAACCACTATACTAGATATTTGAAAAGAAATACTGAAAAAGAGGTAAGCAACCGTGAGATCCTTTCTCTGTTATCCCTTTTTCTTTATCTCCTCTCCCTGTGCATGCCCCTCTCCTTCTCCTTCATCAGTACAAACTGTTGACATTTTCTCTGTGTTTAGTAACGTCCTGCAAAGTGCTTGGGAAAGTCTGCAGGTAACTACCATCTTTGCCTCCAAAGAACTTAAAGTATGCTTGACAATGTGAAACCAACTGAATGAATCAGCTCAAAGATAAATGGCACTGAATCAGGATTGCCTGCTCAGCTCCACCTGTAACTGAATTGATTGGATGGTCCTCCCATTGTCTCCCCTGGCTCTCCACTGAGGCTCTACTCCTTATCTTTTTTTTTTTTTTTTTTTGAGTCAGAGTCTCACTCTGTCACCCAGGCTGGAGTGCAATGGTGTGATCTCGGCTCACTGCAACCTCAACCTCCCGGGTTCAAACAATTCTTCTGCCTCAGTCTCCCGAGTAGCTTGGATTACAGGCGCCCGCCACCACGCCCAGCTCATTTGTGTATTTTTAGTAGAGACGGGATTTCACCATATTGGCCAGCCAGGCCTGTCTCTTGGCCAGGCTGGTCTCGAACTCCTGACCTCATGATCCGCCCGCCTTGGCCTCCCAAAGTGCTGGGATTACAGGGGTGAGCCACTCCTACTTATCTTTTATTGATCATAAGATCAGCCCAGTGCTTTCAGCCTCTTTTTGTACTTTGGCACCTGGGAAGGAGGCCTACACCTCTCTGAGTGGAAGAGTTTCCTGGGCAGCCTTGTGTTTGATCCCAACCGGTTATTCAGCGTGGTCCATATGAGCATTCTTTTGGGTGGGGCACAGGAGTTGGAAACAAGCAATGAATAAAATACAAAAAATTCATGATGAGAGAGAAGAGACCATAATAAATTATTAAAGAACCACATTGGAAAATTGAGCAAATGCTTTGCATATAAAAGCAACAGTTATAATAAGAGGTATTATTATTATTATTGTTTTTATACTTTATGGGGTTGTTCGGGGCTTTCCAGAATCAGTATCTTGTTGTTAGAAGAAAGACTGGGTTGAGCGTGGTGGCTCATGCCTGTAATCCCAGCATTTTGGGAGGCCAAGGTGGGTAGATCAACTGAGGTCAGGGGTTCGAGACCAGCTTGGCCACCATGGTGCTAAAAATCTCTGCTAAAAATATGTCTCTACTAAAAATACAAATATGAACTAGGCGTGGTAGCGTGTGCCTGTAACCCTGGCTACTTGGAAGGCTGAGGCATGAGAATCACTTGAACCCAGGTGGCAGAGGTTGCCATGAGCAGAGATCACGCCACTGCACTCCAGCCTGGGAGTCAGAGCAAAATGCTGTCTCAAAAAAGAAGAAGAAGAAGAAAGACTATTAAGTCTCATCAGTCCTACCACATTTATAAGTCATTTTACAAACATGACCATACATGGTCCTCACAACAACCAACTTAATATCCTGTTTTACAAAAGTCCAACCTGACACTCAGGGAAACTCGGGTTGGTCAAGGTCCCACGTTGTAAAATAGCTCTCTCAGATTCATGCATGGTGTTTCTATGAGACTACACTGCGTTTTCCTCAGAAGAGGCATTTGAACTGAATCTAAATGAAATGTTAGATGGTGTGGGCCAGACCAGATTGGGGTCCTGCATTCAGAGAAACCAGTGCTCCCCACGAAGAGGTCAAGGTCAGTGTGGAGGAAGTGGAACTTACAAGGTGAGGAGGGCTTATGGATGAGAGGAATAAGGGGCCCTTCCAGGGAGGTGAGGGAGAGCATGTGCCCATGCAGGGCTGATGAAGATTTGGGCCCACAGGGAGTCTGCTGGGGAAGATAGGATGAAGATTCTATGAGACTTTTTGGGAGGCAGCTTTGTGTGATGGAAAGAACAGGGCTTTGAAGTCAGACACACCTGGATTTGAATCCTGGCTCTACTATATTCTAGCTATGTGCCCTTGGACAAGTAGCTTAAGCGGTCAACTTTAGTTTCCTGATCCATACGAATGGGGATTAATATACGTATCTCAGAGAGCCACTGGGAAGAATAAAACAGATGTATGCAGATCTTGTGTTCCTAGGCAATATTCAATAAATGTTTTGATTTTGTGTCCTCCTTTTTGCCAAAGGAATTATTGATCAGCAGTTGATAAGTAATGGGATTTGAGGCTCCAGAATGTGCTGCCTAAAGATGGTGACTGTAATCAAAAACATTAGATGTTGGGGTTTGTTTATTTGTGTTTTTAAAAAGAAATGGGATCTTGCTGTGTTGCCCAGGCTGGCCTTGAATTCCTGAACTCAGGTGATCCTCCTGCCTCAGTCTTCCAAGGGACTGGAACTAGAGGCATGCACCACTGCACCCAGATCAATGGGTTTTTGATATGTTAACTTTGAGTGACAGCCTAGTTGAGATGTCTGGTGTAGAATTGGTGATATTGGGCCAGAACTCAGCTGAGACTTGAGAGGGGTGAATTGTGCAGAGACATTGGTTTGGAGAGTCCTCAACAAAGGAATGAATGCTCTGATCAAAGAGTCACAAGATCAGAACAGAGACCAGGCTGTTGGTGTTCCATGCGCTCATCAACGCTGTTCACTAGCGTTACCCCATCTTAGGAAACATGGCGGATTGCTTCCAGATGTTACCTTCAAGATCTACATTCCTTTCAGATTGCTCGTCTTCTGCCACAGCTAGCAAGATTTGCCTGAACATTGAGGTCACAACCTCAAATGAGCCCCTCAAAGCCTCAGAATGACAGGAGAAGAGCTCGGTCAGGCACCCCACTGGCATCTAAGGTAGACTGAGCTCTGCCAATTTCCAAAGACAGATGGAGCTGAAGAGCCAAGTTTTGGTAACTTGGACAAAAACCAAAGCAATTCCAGATGTTAGAGCCAGAGCAGCCGGCGCCTCTGTTGCTTTCCACCCCTGTAGCATTAAAATTAGAGAGCAACCGCCAAGTAATGAAGTCTGGGTCACTCCCCATCTGTCTCACTAAATGCCACTTGGAACCAGTGCCTTTTCATTTGACAATAAAATCAATGAATGAAATATCGCAGGGTTGAAAGCAATGCTGTACAGAATTCATTACGGGCGATGCTGTGTTCCAAAGGATGGAAGACTCAGCCCTCTGCACTTTACTTTCCGGTAACATCAACACATCTACTTAATGAAACTTGAACCTTCTGTTAATCCTTCACCTATTTGCTTTTAAACTGAGTCCTTTTGAGGAAAATCTAAAGGCCTTCTCTTTGGATTCTGCCTCTTAATGAATTAGCTATCATAAAACATTGGAAGATGCAGTCGTTTAAGGAAAGAGGGACTAGTTAATTAGGAAAACAGCTCAAGATTGGAGGACTTCTGCCTATAATCACTGGGTCGCTTATCAGCCAACACCATTTCTTTTGAATTGTTCTTTCCTTTTGAGAAATATCTCAACACTGAGCACACCGAGCTGAGGGTCACAATTTATACAAATTCAGATACAGCTCTGGGGTGGGAGAGAGAGCAAACAAGGGTGGCTAAGAGAAGAGAGAATGTCCTCACTCTTGGAATTAACACCTGCTTCTAGAAGAATGGGAGACCCAGTTGAAACAATATCATTCCTTTGTAAGTAATGAAAACTAGGATCAACATGAGAGAACAGATTCTTTTTTTGAAAGAGTTTTGCTCTTGTTGCCCAGGCTGGAGTACAATGGCATGATCTCGGCTCACTGCAACCTCCGCCTCCTGAGTTCAAGCGATTCTCTCCTGCCTCAGCCTCCCAAATAGGTGGGATTACAGGTGTGCTCCACCACGCCCAGCTAATTTTTTTTTTTTTTTTAATTTTTAGTAGAAACTGAATTTCACCATGTTGGTCAGGCTGGTCTTGACCTCCTGATGTCAGGTGATCCACCTGCCTCAGCCTCCCAAAGTACTGGGATTACAGGCGTGAGCCACCATGTCTGGTGAGAACAAACTCTTAAGGGGTGTGTGTGTGTGTGTGTGTGTGTGTTTAGAGAGAGAGAGAGAGAGAGAGAGGTAAATGAGGCCAGGGCTCTTTATCTGCTGCCCTTTCTATAAGGGAAGTGTTATTTCCTTGGGATAGTGGGTGTTTGATTTACGTAAGGGTATTAAACAACAACAACAAAAAAGAAATATCTGAGATGACAGATAACATTCACAGCTCATCTAAGAAATATCTTCAAACTTAATCCAGGCTTCCTCTTTTTTTTTCTTCAACAAATATTTATTGAGCACTTACTATATTCCTGCTGGGTCCTAGAAATAATAAGTCATAGATTTCCCTCAAGAGCCTGGGTGTTCAAGTATGAGAGAGAGAGAGAGAGAGGCAAGAGAAAAAGCAAGAAAAAAAACAGTGATGGGCATTAGAAGGCAACAGAGAAAGAGAGAACAAGAGTAAGGAAGGGCAGGGAAAGCTACTTTGGAGAGAGGGATATGAAGGAAGGCTTCTCCAAGGAGGAGAAATTCAAGCTGGAAATGTAGAAAGGCACTGACCGTGACAAGAGTTGGGGCGAGCATTTTAGCATGTGTGTGGGCTTGAGACAGGATGGAGCTGGTGGTCTTGAAAGGATGGAAAGTCCAACATGGCAGGGGTATAGGGAGTGACAGGTGGTATTAGAAAGTGAGGATGGAAACGAGCAGGGGAATATTGGATAGGGACGTATAGACCACCACAGTAAGTTTGGGTTTTTATGTCTAGAATTTTCAAATAGGGAACTGGATGGGAGAAGATGTCGTGGAAACAAGGTGACCACTTAGGACCAGGTAAGGAAGTTGGTACAGCAGCATTTGCAGGTGGAGGTGGCAAGATCCAAGATATATTTTGGAGTTACCATGACAAGGATGCCATTGGTGAGGGAGAGAAGGAATTTGGGCAGACCGGCAGATTTCTGTTGTGAGTCACACTAGGAGGATGGAGTCACTGTCACTTAGCCTTTTAAGGAAAGTTCGTGGCACCTCAGCAGTGCAGTTTGTCTGTGCCAGGGCTGGAGAAGCAAACAAGTGTAGAATGCAGTTCCTTCCCTCACTGGGTTCACAGTCAGAACAGGAAGATGGATGTGTGAATAGACACTTAAAGAATGCCTTATGGTACTGGCACCCACCTGGAGGTTTTCTGAAGAATGCCCTGCAAAGCCTATTGTTCCCTCATCCACAACCCTCATGTTTGTTTTGTTGCAATCATTATTGTTTTGTATTTGTTGGTATATGTGAAATCTATGGCATATGTTCTACTTGGGGGGGAACGTATATAATGTTTACATTCTGTTTAAAGAATAATAAACCTAACATCCATGCACGCACCATCTAGCTTAAGACACATCCTCACCCAAAGACTTGGAGCTCCATATTGTCTTTGCCCCAGAGCTAACTTTTGCACCAAATTTTGGATTTATCACTTCCACGTACTTTGTGGTTTTAACAGTCACGGTCACAAGCAATGTGTATTTCTTTTGCCTCTTTTAACTTTATACAGTGGAAGCATTCTATATTAATACTTCTGTGACTTGCTTCTTTTGCTCAAATTATGTTAGTGAGATGCATCAATGTTGCACCATATAAATGGAGTTCATTCATTTCACTGCTGCATGTGAATAAGTCACATTAGATTGATCTATTCTTTTGTCATAGGACATTTAGATGTTTGCCATTTTTGGCTATTCCTAATACTTCTATGGGTACTATTTATATATCTCCTAGGGTTTTCCTGAGAGGGTACACATAGGAGTGGGTTAGAGAATGTGTGTGTGTGCGTATGTGCATGTGTGTGCGTGTGTGTATGTGTGCGTGTGTGTATGTGTGCGTGTGTATGTGTGCATGTGTGTGCGTGTGTGTGCATGTGTGCTTGTATGCATGTGTGCATGCGCGTGGGTGTGCGTGTGCATGTATGTACGCGCGTGTGTGTGTATACACACAGTCAACTTTATTAGTGGCTGCCATTGGTTTTCCAAAATGTTTGGTTATTCCAGTTTATACCCCTACCCTAGTGATGAAGAGTTCTTATTGCCACCCATCTTAACCAGTTCTTACTCATTATCGTTTTACATACTATGATCTTTTCCAATCTAGAAGAATGATACCTGAGATATTAATTTGAATTTTTTCATCATTAATGAGGTGGTACATTTTTAGTATGTTCACTGGCTGGTAGAATTTCTGAGAAATATCTGTTTATATCTTTTGCCCATTTTTTTCGTGGCTCATCTTTTCCATATTGACTTGTAGCCACACTTTATCTGTTCTGCGAACTAAGCCTTTGCCAATTTTATTTGCTGCAAATATCAGCCCTCAGTTTATTGCATGTCTAATTTTTATGATGTCTTATGATGTGCTGAAGTTCTGCACTGAAGTTGAGTTTATCAGTCATTTTCTTTACGGTCTTACATGTTTTTGGATTGACTTATGAAAATAAACCAAAACCTGGGGTCATAAAAATGCTCTTCTTATTGTATTCTAAGTTTTTGAAAGCTTTGCCTTTCACATGTAACTCCTTCATTCGGATGAGATTAAATACTTTTTGTATGGTAATGATTTGTCCCAAGTTTATTACCTTTTCCACACTTATTTGTCACAAATCAAGTTCCTATATATGAATGAATAAGTTCCATTGGTTGTTTATGTATTCCTAAGTCAAAACTACGTTGTGTTTAGATTATTATGCCTTTGTAATAATCTTGATAGCTAGTAGTGCTAGTTTTCTCACCTGCTCTCCTTCCTTTTTTATGACTTAAAAATTGAACTATTAAAAACATATATAGGACGGGTGCAGTGGCTCACGCCTGTAATCCCAGCACTTTGGGAGGCCAAGGCAGGCAGATCACCTGAGGTCAGGAGTTCGAGACCAGCCTGGCCAACATGGTGAAACCCCATCTCTACTAAAAATACAAAAATTAGCTGAGCGTGGTGGCAGGCACCTGTAATCCCAGCTACTAGGGAGGCTGAGGCAGGAGTATCACTTGAACCTGGAAGGTGGAGGTTGTGGTGAGCCGAGGTTGCGCCACTGCACTCCAGCCTGGGCGACAGAGTAAGACTCCGTCTCAAAAAATATATAGTACCAGCTCAATTAATTGTCACAATCTTGGCCGTTCTTAACTGTATATATTTTGGGATAAGTTTGTCAAGTTCCTCGCATATGTACAAACACACACACACATTGGGATTTTCATTGCAATTTTATTTCTGTCTGTAAATCAATTTGATGAGAATTGTTGTCCTTGTGATAATGAATCTTCCTATCTATAAACCTGCTTTGTTATTATTTTATTTATTCTTTAATATCATCCAATAACATTTTATAATATTCCCCTTAAAGTCTTATACATCTTGTATAATTTATCAGTAGACTTCAATTTTTTATGATGTAAAGACTATCTAGTAATGTGTTTTTTGTCTATTTTGAATAGAAATTCATCAGCTTTTTTTGTATTTGTATTTTCTTTTTCCCTCTTTTTATTTTCAGAGTTTTTCTTTTAAATGATATATAGTTGGATTTATTTAAATTTCCAAGTGAAAATGTTTCACCGAAAAAGTAAGAGTCTATTTACTAGATTGCGGCCACCAAGATGGCAGGTGTTATTTCTACTACTTGATATTGTGCTTTCTAGTTGTCATACTTTTTAGATTTCTTCATTTCTCCTTTCTAACCTTCTTTAGAATGACTGTAGATTTTTATTTCTCATTCTAATTTTAACCCCCACTAGATTGAAAGTTATATACCAAGAATCTTAACATGAATATTTAACTTCAAGTCTGAAATTAATATCTTCACTCTTCTCCAACACAATGTGAGAATGTTAGAAAGTTTCATCACCTCCTCCTGGGTTACATGCTTGTTATTTTAAAAGTTTGTTTGTTCTAATTTCATTAATTAGATATCCTTGTTGATTTTTCAGTTGATAGATAGATAGATAGATATCTTTTTTTTTTTTTTTTTTTTTTTTTTTTTTGAGACGGAGTCTTGCTCCGCCACCCAGGCTGGAGTGAAGTGGTGTGATCTTGGCTCACTGCAACCTCCACCTCTTGGGCTCAAGCGATTATCCTGTCTCAGCCTCTCGAGTAGCCGGGATTATGGGCACGCGCCACCACACCCGGCTAATTTTTGTACTTTTAATAGAGACAGGGTTTCAGCATGTTTGCCAGGCTGGTCTCAAACTCCTGACCTCGTGATCCACGCACCTTGGCCTCCCAAAGTGCTGGGATTACAGGCCTGAGCCACCACGCCTGGCCTCAGTTGATATATTTTAAAATGTTTATCTATAAAGTTGCTGTTTTCTTTTCTCACTATTCTTCACATTTCAGACCTTCCTTCTGGGATTATTTTCCTTCCTCCTGAAGTATATCTTTTAAAATTTCCCTTCATGTGGGTGTCAGGTACTAGTAGCATCTGTTTTTTATTATCTGAAAAATATCTTTATTTTGCCATCCTGAAGGGTGTTTTTCCTTGATCTACAATTCTCGGTTGACACTTATTTTCTCTCAGTACACTGAAGGTATTCCACTCCCTTAAGGCTTACCTTGTCTCTGTTGGTAAGTCAGTTGCCAGGCAATTTTTACTTCTGCAACGTTTGTTTGGTTCCTTTTCAAATACACCTGGTCATTTTTGACAGTTTTCTTGTTCTTTTATCATAAAATTGTATACTCTGTATAGTTATCTATTCATGAGTAATAAATTACCATAAAACTTACTGGCTTAAAATAAGTGGATTTATTATGTCTCAGATTTTCTGGTAGACAGAAATCCAGGAGGAGCTCAGCTAAGCAAATGTCCTTTGGGAACTTTCCTGCAGCTGCAGTCACACATTAGCATGGGATGGATAACTGACTTCTAAGGTGGCTTGCTCGAGTAGCTGGCAAGTTGGTCCCTGCTGTAGGCCAGGGGCTTCGTTTTTCCTCTATGTGGGCCTCTCCATAGGGCATCCTGAGTGTCCCTACAACATGGAGATTGGCTTCTTCCAAAGAGAGTAAACAATGAGAGAGTGTGTGTGTGTGTGTGTGTGCGTGTGCGTGTGCACCAGGCGTGGGTCATAACATTTTTTTTTCTAATTTCTCTTTTTTTTTTCTTTTTTGTAATTATACTTTAAGTTCTAGGGTACATGTGCACAACGTGCAGGTTTCTTACATATGTATACATGTGCCATGTTGGTGTGCTGCACCCATTAACTCGTCATTTACATTAGGTATTTCTCCTAATGCTGTCCCTCCCCCCTCCCCCTACCCCATGACAGGCCCCAGTGTGTGATGTTCCCCACCCTGTGTCCAAGGGTCATAACGTTTTTAATACCTATATTCACATGTCATTTCTGTCCCATTCTATTTATTATCACTTCTGTCCCATTCTATTTATTAGAAATGAGTCACTGAAATAATTCAATGGGAGGGAATCTCTGCATTTTAAAGAGAAGAAAGGGAAAGAATTTAGAGACATATTTTACTTGTTTGTTTTTTTGTTTTTTAGAGACAGGGTCTCACTCTGTGACCCAGGCTGGAGCACAGTAACACAATCATAGCTCACTGTAACCTCCAATTCCTGGGTTCTAACAGTCCCTGGAGACATATTTTAAAACCACCACCTACTTCCTATTATTTCTTGAAATATATTAAACAGATTTTCCTTATGTTCTGTGCATGATGATTTTATCAGTGTTCTGGGGTTGAATTCACTGTTACTTCTGCAGTTTTTGTTTATTGTCGTTGTAAGTTCACGTTGTTGGAAATTTATCTTTGAGGCCAGTTTTTAAAATACAGTCCTCTAAATAGGATTTGTATTTGCTTCTGCCAGGCTACAAGATTGTTGGCTTTCAGACCAACAAGGTAGCTATGATTCTGGCCCCCAAACTACCTGAGAATGAGCTTTGAATTAAGAATTCTCAGTGGAGATCAATGTCTTTTACCCAGACCCGAGGCTAAGACAGGCAAATTTCCTATAGAACTGGCTCCTTACTTCTTTACCCATCAAAGGTGTGACTTCTGGGGGATCCTGTCTTTGCTTTTTGTTCTCCGGGGTGTTTTTATGTAATCCTGGTCTTCATCTCCTTCTGCTGTGTTTGCCCCATTAAAACCAATGCTTAATGCCACTGGTGATAGGCAGCCTTCCCAGGGCAGGCACTGCCTTCAGCTTGCTTAGCTCTCAGGGTTTGTGCTATCTTATCAGTTTCCATTATTGACTGAGGATCTGCCTTATGTTCTTGCCTCCTCATCTATTTCTGTTACACACACATAAACACACCTATGTGCATATATACATACATTATTTTCACGTAGCATTTTTATGCCAGAGTTTTGTTTTCCATGATTTATTTTTCTCTATGGTATCGGACACCAGACTACCCAGGCAGCTCTTTAGAAATACGAATTTGCCGGCCCAACCTAGAGTTAGGAAATTAGCCATTAGAATCTTCTGAGATGGGTACCAGCTACCTATATGTGTTTTTTTAAAACCTCCCCAGAGGATGCTGATGCCTGTCACTGTCAAAGATAATTATGATGATGAAGACATGGTCCGGAAGCCGTGGAAGCTCAACAGGAGAGCTAAATTTGGTCTATACAACTGAGGAAGACTTTATAGAGGAGGAAATTGCATTTTGCCTTTTTTATTTTTTTTTTTTTTTTTTTTTTTTTTTTTTTTTTTTTTTTTGAGACGGAGTCTCGCTCTGTCGCCCAGGCTGGAGTGCAGTGGCCGGATCTCAGCTCACTGCAAGCTCCGCCTCCTGGGTTTACGCCATTCTCCTGCCTCAGCCTCCCGAGTAGCTGGGACTACAGGCGCCCACCACCTCGCCCTGCTAGTTTTTTGTATTTTTTAGTAGAGACGGGGTTTCACCGTGTTAGCCAGGATGGTCTCGATCTCCTGACCTCGTGATCCACCCGTCTCGGCCTCCCAAAGTGCTGGGATTACAGGCTTGAGCCACCGCGCCCGGCCCATTTTGCCTTTTTTAAACATTTCCTCTCATCCTTTGACTGCTACAGTTAACTTGACGGTACGTAAGCACCCGAGCATCATGCCATGTGTTTGAAGACCCCAGGGGAATGTCCAGAGGCAGCCATCGTCTCACTGTGTGTGGAGCAAGGTCGTGGGACTTGGCCACTTTGTAGGATAAGATTCTCTAGCACTTGTCAGTGCCCATCCACTTACCTGCCCATTGCCTAGGCTCGGAGCCACTATGGACTAGCTTACAGAGCAGGAACTTACCTGCATTGTTCTTGGTGCTGCTGGGGTTATGAATTGGGCTGTCTGGGCTGGCGGTGCAATGTAAATATCAGATAAATGTGGCAAGGAGGATTCTATAGAGGGGATAACTCTCAGAAGGTTGGATTCTATTATTTCACAACCCAGAGCCATATCAAACCCTACAATGTCAGAGAGAGAGAGAGCTTTGTTTGACTTTACTGTTCACTGCCCTGTAAAAGACTTTTACCGTGGATCATGCTCCTCGATTCACATTGAGAGCAGATGCTAAACAGTGCCTGAGGCCTGTGCATTTGGAGGGAAGAAAACCCAGTTTGAATCTCAGCTCTACAACTTATTAGCAGCATGACAAGGAATTTCACTGTCTCCAAGCTTCAGTTTTCGTTCTATTAAATGGAAGGTAAAAATACCTATCTTCACATTGAGAACACATGGACACAGAGAGGGGAACAACACACACCAGGGCCGGGTGGGGGCCGAGGGGTAAGCGGAGGGAACTTAGAAGACGGATCAATAGATGCAGCAAACCACCATGGCACACGTATACCTATGTAACAGACCTGCATGTTCTGCACACTTTTTTCTTTATTTAGAAGAAATAAAAATAAAAAAAAATACCTATCTTCTAAGGTTATTGGAAGACTTAAGTGAAGCAATGTATTTTAAACACCCTATACTGTACCTGGTATCTAGTGGACATTTCTGTTTATTATTTTTGCTGTTGTGATTCTGAAAGACTCTAATGGATAAGTAGGGCAAGGATTATTTCCATGTTCTTGTGTTTAGCATACATAATGCCTGCTCACCTCTGCATTCAAGTCAAGACCAGACTTATGTATCCATAGCTTGAGCCAACTCTTCCCTTCTCGATTTAGTTCCTAATAAAAAAAGTAAAAATGGGCCAGACACGTTGGCTCACGCCTATAATCCCAGCACTTTGGGAGGCCAGGGCGAGCAGATCACCCAAGATTGGGAGTTCGAGACCAGCCTGACCAACATGGAGAAACCCCATCTCTACTAAAAATACAAAAACATTAGCCAGGCATGGTGGCGCATGCCTATAATCCCAGCTACTCAGGAGACTGAGGCAGGAGAATCGCTTGAACCAGGAGGCGGTGGTTGTGGTGAGCCAGGATCGCGCCATTGCACTCCAGCCTGGGCAACAAGAACGAAACTCTGTCTCAAAAACTAAAAATAAAAAATAACAGTAAAAATATACATTTTTAAAATTTATTAAACGAGTCTCATTTATTAAACAAGTCTGAAGTATCCAGCACCAAGTTAAATGTTTTACAGACATGGTCTCTAGTCTTTCTTGCGGGGACAGAGTCTTGCTCTGTCGCCCAGGGTCTGGAGTGCAGTGGTGCGATCTTGGCTCACTGCAAGCTCCTCCTCCTGGGTTCACACCATTCTCCTGCCTCACCCTCCCAAGTAGCTGGGACTACAGGCACCCACCACCACGCCTGGCTAACTTTTTTTGTATTTTTAGTACGGAGATAGGGTTTCACTGTGTTAACCAGGATGGTCTCAATCTCCTGACCTCATCATCTGCCCACCTTGGCCTCCCGAAGTGCTGGGATTACAGGCACGAGCCACTGCGCCCGGCTGGTCTCTAGTCTTTGTAATAAACTCCAGGTAGGTTTTATTAGCTTCATTTGACAGGAGCAAATCAAAGCTCAGAGGGTAAACGATGCTACAAGATTATATTCTTGGCCAGTGGGTAAGCTGGGATTTGAAACTAAGGTTGTGCTGTTTTCTATATACATACACAGCCTCTCCTTCACCTTACACTTCTCTACCACAATTGCTGTGCTCAGGGCCTTTCCTCAGCCTGGAAGGCCGTTCACCTCCCACTCTGCCCAATAAACTCTTTCGTATCCTTTAAGGCCTAACACAAATGCTACCTCCCTTGTGAAGAGGCTCTGGCTCCCTCAGGTGCCAAAAAAAATTACTCTTTTGCAATATTTTCATGGGATTTTACTTACATTCCATTTTTGTACACTTTTTTGTACACTTATATTCCATTTTTTGTCTTATGTCTCTTAGGCATATACATGTCTCTGGTACTTATTTGTAGCATGTTTGAACTCAGCAATTATATCTTATTCTTTCTTATTTAATACAGACTACCTTTATGCTTTGTAGATGTTTATTAAATGTTTATTGAATTAAGAAATAAAAATTAGGCCAGGCACGGCAGCTCACGCCTGTAATCCCAGCACTTTGGGAGGCCAAGGTGGGCAGGCGAATCACTTGAGGTCAGGAGATCGAGACCAGTCTGGCCAACATGGTGAAACCCCGTCTCTAATAAAAATACAAGAAAAATAAATAAATGAGCTAGGTGTGGTGGCAGGCACCTGTAATCCCAGCTACTTGGGAGGCTGAGGCACAAGAATCGCTTGAACTTGGGAGACAGGTTTCAGTGAGCCAAGATCACGCCACTGCACTCCGTCTAGCCTGGGTGACAGAGTGAGACACCGTCTAAATAAATAAATAAGTAAATAAATAAATAAATAATAAAATGTTCAGAAAGGTTGTTAGACAGATACATTCTTAAGTATGTTTGTCCTTAAATCTTCAGTGATGCTATACAAGTGACTACCATCTGTTAGCGGGGGAAAAAGTTGACACACATTTGCCCTAGTGCCTGGCTTTGCCCTTCTCTGTGAAGTTTCCACATTGCAAGTGCACAAGTGAAGGAGCTTCTGTCTACTCAAGTTTTATAAGTTGCAGAAGTTTATTTGACTTGATCGTATCTCCTGTTCCCAGTCCAGGTCTTTATCTGTGGACCCTCCAGCTTCTTCATTACCTGTCACATAATTCTACATTTACAGAAGGTCACTGGACTGCATGTTGAGTTCTATTAGCTCAGAACTGCAGCCGCTCCCATGAACAAGTTCTTAAAATGATTCATCCTGAGGAGACTTACCCCTGAGTTACTGGGTCACTGTCACTCAAAAATTGCATAAGTGGAATGGAATTAGAATCTCTCAGAAGCTAAAAGGTTGCATTTACAACAGGTTCTGCCATTTCTGTGATGTCTTTCATTCAGTGACACTTCAATAGAAAGTTAATTGAAATGGAAAAGATCAAGCACAAAGGCAAAAAGGACTTTACAAGATGTTTAGCCTTATTCCATGCTTTGATGAGGCATAGATGTGGAAGCCACAGGCAAGCCAAAAGCTTGATGTTTCAAAAACTATTAAAACAATAATATTTCCAAAATCGGCCTGTCTCCAAGAAAAATTCACGGTACCCCAAATTGGGGAGTATGGATACAGCAAATATGGTAGGTCAGAATCATTAGATCATTTGGAAGATTCTCGGTTCAGATGGGGTTGGTGATTGTGTCTAGCGTCTTCAGCGGCTCAACAGCTATGAAATAATTGGCAACCACAGAATCCTGGACCGTCAGAACTCCAAGAATCTGTGGGTTCTTCTGTAGAAATATTAATAATCTTATCTTGCAACAGTAGAGGTCCAGGTCTAACAACAAGTGGGCCTAGCCTGGAACTCAGACCTCTTGTTGCTTGTTTCCAGTGCTTACCTGTAGTAATTGCTCAGCCAGCCACAAAGCTGGCCATAGCATATGGAAAAAAGGTACAGACAAGTCATTGCTGTGTGATGGGAGAATGGCTGTGGGTAGGGATACTTTGGAGTCACAGTCTTGTCTCTGAGTGAGGGTCCACCAATTAGAATTAGGTGTCGTGTTTCCTGCAGTGCCTATACCCACAATGCAGTTTCAAACACCAGTTACTTAAAGCAAAGATAGTATTCAAACTCACTCTTCAAACACAAGAATGCAGACTCTGAGGAGACTTCTACTATCCTTCCCAGTTGTTTAAACCAATAGCAATTTTATTTATTTATTTATTTATTTTCTTTTTTTTTTTTTTTTGGTCTAAGACAGAGTTTCACTCAGTCGCCCAGGCTGGAGTGCAGTGGCGTGATCTCAGCTCACTGCAACCTCCGCCTCCTGGGTTCAAGTGATTCCCCTGCCTCAACTTCCTGAATAGCTGAAACTACAGGTGCACACCACCACGCCTGACTGATTTTTTGTTTTTTAGTAGAGACGGGGTTTCACCATGTTGGCTAGGATGGTCTCGATCTCCTAACCTCGTGATCCACCCACCTCGGCCTTCGCCTTCTTCCAAAGGGCCTGGATCACAGGCGTGAGCCACTGTGCCCGGCCAAAGTCAACCTCTTTTCTTATAATTAACCTAGTCTCAGGCATTTCTTTATAGCAGTATGAGAATGGACTAATACATACCTGGACTAGGATTACTATGGGAAACAAATCTGTAATTAATGGGTTTATGGGACATGCACCCCCTGGAAAATAGCACAGAAACTCTGTCATTGTTGGAATATAAAATTGAGATGTTTCATGACCCACAGAGCTCCATTTAGTGTAAGCAGTGATGCATACACAACTCAGAGATCTCGTATGTTAAATCGGGGCCAGAACACTTTTCCATGTGCCAAGGAATTGGAGGGTGGCATGGGTGGTCCTGGGCTTCTCTCTGCCTTGCCTAATAATTACTTGACACCAAGGCATGAGCTCTGATGTTTGTGAATCGGATCCTTTGTGTTATCTCAATTGCTTAATTCAGCATGTTGATTAGACATTCAAATAAAACAGCCTCTGAGAGATGTTCAAAATGCAGTAGGAAAAAGATAAATACCTGGTTTTCCCATTTTTCAGAAGAGATTTTATTAGAAATCCCTTATGAGAAAACTTTGAGAGAACCTAGATCTCTAGTGGAAGCAAAACCATCATAGAAACTGGAAGTTGGAACAAAGTCCACTCCTAGGTGAGTTTAGCGAGAACCAAGTGCAAAAAACGAGGACCCAGGAAAGAGAGACAGACGGACACAGACAGAATGAAGATGGACTGCCTCAGACTGCCAGTCAAATGTACTCCAAATCACGGTGCATGCAGAGGACCTGGCTTTTCAGTGATAAGAGTGAACCATTATCTCACTGATTGTAGCTGTCTCTCTACATATTCTTGGTAGTTTGATAAACCCTCACCACCAGTGGTGGTAGTTTTGGTTGCTCCCTGGGAAACCAAACTGAAGTATGTAGCTGTCCAAGTTAAGAATGAAACAACAACTTTTTTTTTTTTTTTTTTTTTTTGAGGCTGAGTCTCCCTCTGTCGCCCAGGCTGGAATGCAGTGGCATGATCTCGGTTCACTGCAACCTGTGCCTCCCAGGTTCAAGCGATTCTCCTGCCTCGGCCTCCTGAGTAGCTGGGATTACAGGCGCGTGCCACCATGCCCAGCTGATTTTTGTATTTTTAATAGAGATGGGGTTTCACCATATTGACCAGGCTAGTCTTGAACTCCTGACCTCATAATTCACCCGCCTCTGCCTCCCAAAGGGCTGGGATTACAGGCGTGAGCCACCGCGCCCGGCCTGAAACAACCACCTTCCAACATCTTAGCTTTAGCACTACAAACCTTTCTGTAGAGATGATGAAGATGGCTTGTCTCTGTCTATTCAGTTTCCTTTTGGGAAAGCTGGAGGGCAGGCCAGGGTGGTATGGCTTAAGCACACAGCATTCTGTGGTTCCTTGCTGCCTTTCAAACAATCCTCCATCATGGTAACTCCTCTCTACCAGGCCTTTGGCAAGCCATATACAGTAGATTGTGCAGGGTTCATTTCTTGAAGTAAAGGAAAGGAGCATTTTGTAAGCTATAGTATCCATTAATTAAAATTGCAATAATTTTGAGTAAGGAAAAGGATGGAAATGCCTCAGCTATTTTTCAAGGGGTGCTATTTAAACATCTAGACCTCTGAGCTAAGGGAACGTGTTGTTTCTATGCAGTCCTCTTTGTGTACCTGAGATGGGCATTCCTGCCAGCACCTTTGATGGCGCTGAAATGCTTTTCTGACAAATCCACTGCGTGGCCTTCGTCACCGATTAATTCTCAAGTGGCCTTGAGCCCTAAATAAGGAACAGACGTGCCCCCAGGCAGACTTGCCCTGCCACTTGCTACTAAACTAGTGACCTTTTCCAGATTGAGCTTGTGACAACAGCCTCTTTATGTGGCCAGCTCACCTGAGACAGGTGTACCAGGCCTGCCATGGGCCCTTCCCTGGAGGAAAAGCCGCCACCTCTGCCTTCTCTGCCACTCTTTCTTCTTTTGCTGGCAGTGCTCTGAGCAAGGGCAATGGCCTTTCTCCTCAAATGTCACCTCAGCTGTGCTTCCCCAAGCCCCACCTTCTGTCTTCTACATAGACCACCCGCCCTGCACCCTTGGTCTGTCCCTTTATCTGCTTTCCTTTTTGTAGCATCTCTTGTCACCACTTAGCATTTCATTAGGTGTTTATTTGTGATCTAGCTTCCGCATTGGAATGAAAGTGCCAACAAGGCAGGAATTTTTTGGGTTTTTGTGGGTTTTTTTGTTTTTGTTTTTTTTTGTTTTAACACTCAGAGCCCAGAATAGTGCCTGACATATGATCACCGCTCAATAAGTAACTTTTGTATGAATAAATGTGTGGATGAATAAACAAACAGCTGAATGAACAAATGAGCAAATTCAGGTTGGAATGCGGTCTCTGGCTTCTTGTGAAGAGGAACCTGGGTATAATTGGAGACCATTAGTCTCAGTGAAGTAACTCAAGAGTGGAAAACCAAACATTGTATGTTCTGACTCATAAGTGGGAGCTAAGCTATGAGGATGCAGAGGCGTAAGAATGATAGAGTCTCATAGAGTGGACTTTGGGCACTCGGGGAGAAAGGGTTTGAGGGGATGAGGGATAAAAGACTATACATTGGGTACAATGTCTACTGCTTTATTCATGGGTGCACCAAAATCTCAGAAGTCACCGCTAAAGAACTTATTCATGTAACCAAGCACCACCTGTTCCCCAAAAACCTATTGAAATAAAGTAAGATAAGAATTTTTTTGGCAGCTGAGCGTTCTTTTCTTGGTGGTCACCTACGTGCACATAGATAAATGTGTTCCCTCTTTTGTTCTCTCCCACCGCTGCCCACCCCCATCTCTGAAACTTGGCCAGACGAAGTTGTTTTCTACCCTGAACTTGGATGCCTCCATCGGAAAGGATATCAAAACTATGAAAAGGCAAGGTCTTACGCATGGGAATTCTTGGTGATTTAATGCCATGCCAGGAGAAGACCACTAGCTGGCCATTGTAGCTGTGTTCTCCTTGGCTTGCTAAGGGAGAATTTGCTCCGAAGAGGGCAGTGGCAAGAGGGAGATCAGCGGGCTGCATCTGCACTGGCTTTGCTGACAGAGCCCCACTCTGCTTTACCCCGTGGTTTATGTGGAGTGTGAGTGTGTGCTGTTCAGCATTTGGAGGTGTTGGATGAGAAGGCTCTTGTGTGATGGCCTAAACAAAGCCAGGATCCATCCAGACACCCCATTCTAGCTATTAATTTCAGCAACCTTCATTTCCAGGCTGATACCACGTGGCTGATAAGGACAGTTTTGTTAGGAAACAAGGGTTCCGGCCTTTACTCATCTGTGTCATCTTGGGAATATCATTTACCCTCACAGCAAGTCAGTTTTTATCAGTAATATGATGAAAAGGTTGACTAGATGAGTATTAAGGTTTTCTTCCAGGTGTAATATTTTTAACCATATTGGGATATCCATTCATTTATCTATCTATTTATTTGTGAGATGGAGTCTTGCTCTGTTGCCCAGGCTGAAGTGCAGTATCTCGGCTCACTGCAGCCTCTGCCTGCTGCGTTCCAGCAATTCTCCTGCCTCAGCCTCCTAGGTAGCTGGGACTACAGGCGCCTGCCACCACACCTGGCTAATTTTTTTTTTTTTTTTTTTTAGTAGAGATGGGGTTTCACCATGTTGGCCAGGCTGGTCTCAAACTCTTGACCTCACGTGATCACCCACTTCGGCCTCCCAAGGGATCTCCTCTTTATATTGGAGTTCTCATGTTCTTTTTCTCATCATTCGAGTGAGAAGTTTGGTCCAAAACATCGTACAGACGCTTGCAACTCTGATTCCTGTGCTGTGATGCTGCCTCAAATTTGATAAAAGTACAAAAGCCTCAGCCGGGTGCAGTGGCTCACACCTGTAATCCCAGCACTTTGCGAGGTGGAGGCGGATGGATCACTTGAGGTCAGGAGTTCGAGACCAGCCTGACCAGCATGGCAAAACTCCATCTCTAGTAAAAATACAAAAATTAGCCGAGCATGGTGGCAGGCACCTGTAGTCCCAGCTACTTGGGAGGCCGAGGCAGTAGAATCACTTGAACCCAAGAGGCAGAGGTTGCAGTGAGCCAAGATCGCACTACTGCACTCCAGCTTGGGCAACAGAGCAAGACTTTTCAAAAAATAAAAATAAAAAATACGAAAGCCTCATCCTCAATACAGGAGTCCCCTTAGACATAGCAGACTGTTTATAAACATGAGGGACACAGTCTTCTTGATGGGCAGTTTCAGGGCACTGGCAGCCAGGAATGTGGGTTGGGGGCTCAGCTTTCTTTTGAAAGTGGGCCGGCTTGGCCAGCATATTGTTCCATTGGCAAAAGACTGGCAATTGTTTGCTCTCCTCGAAGCATGTGCATTGAGTCGTATATATACCAGGCAGCCTAACCCAAAGTTGATGAGAATGATTCAGAAACCTTGGTTTTTCACTGAGGATGTTAAGGAAGCCAATTGTGAATCTCACCGTCGACAGAGCATCTTGTCTTGTGAGTGAAATGAGGTTGTAGCTGTCATGAACTGGCAGTACGTACCATCTTTGGAGTCAGAGTGCTCAATTGCAAATTTTACATCTGGAAAATTCTGCTACGTTGATAATCTAAAACCCACGCCTGTGGATTTTCCATTGCCTCCCCTTTGTATTAATACAATACCACAGAGCTGACTGCTGCTGTTACCCTGAGGGAGCTCTGCACAGTCCTGACCAGAGAGACTTCTTTTCTTCGTTCCCTTCCTCTTTGCTCAACAGCTAAGCATCGGAGAGCGCCAACACTCTGCCTTGGTCTTCTCTATAAGCGTCTCCTTTAAATGCGCTCACATTTTAAAATACTATTCATGTTCCAATGATATGCAAATCTATAACTTGAATCTCAGGCAGCTTGGATCTCAGGCTTAACTTAGGGAAAACAGAAGTCTTGATTCCACTCAAATTATGGTATATCCATACTTGGAAATACCACTCAGCAATAAAAAGGAAGGCAGTATTAATACACATAACACTTGGATGGATTTCAAAAACATCATGCCAAGTACAAGAAGTCAAACAGGAAAAACTACATGCTATATGATTATAATTCTATTTATATGAAATTCTAGAATAAGCTCAACTGCAGTGACAGAAAGAAAATCAGTGGTTGCCTGGAGCGGGTGTGTGGGGAAGTGGATTCACCCAAAAAGAACACGAGAAGACTTCAGGTCCTTGGAACAGTTCTGTATCTTGATGGTCGTGGTACACTGTAGCCACTGGACCCATGACTGTACCCAGTTACTAACATTTGCTCAACTGCACTTAAAATGGGTGAATTCATTGAATTGTATGGTACTTCAATCAAGTTGGGGAGGCAGGGAGGATGACTCCACAGTTTTCTGGCTTAAGAGAGAGAATGGATTGCCGTTGACTGACATGGGGAAGGCTGGGGGAAGAGCAGGTATGAGGGATGAAAACAAGGGTTTGATCTGGGACACCTTACAGTCTGAGATGCTGAGCTGATCAGTGGCCCCGAGGGGACAACCAAGGCCACAGGGGTACACAGAGAGCAGCAGCGCTCTGAGGACTGGGTCCTGGAGCCCCAGCATTTGCGGTGAAGACTAAATAGGATAAACTATGTGAGAATATTATCGACATATACCAAATAGTACTTTCTTTTCTTAATTTATTGTTTAATTAACAAATAAAATTGTGTATACTAAGGTATACAAGCCGATGTTTTGATATTTGTGCACATTGTGGAATGAGCGAATCAAGCTACTTGACATACGCATTACCTCCAAGTATTACTTTCATGCTAGCTTCATCATTTTCTGTGGAGGTGAAATTCACATACTTCCCTGTAGTTAACCATTTTAAAGGGTGCGATCCAGTGGCATTTAGTGTTTTCACAACATTGTGCAGCCACTTGATGTCTCTAGTTTCAAGACGTCTTTATCACCCCAGGAAAACACCCCGAACTCACCAAATAATCATTCCACACCCCCCTCTCCCTGTCTCCCATTGACCACTAATTTGCTCTCTGTCTTCATGAATGTGGCTATTCTGGATATATCATGTAAAAGGAATCATGCAATATGTGACATTTTGTGTCTGGCATCTTTCCCTTGGCATAAGGTTTCCAAGGTTCATCCAGGTGGCAGCATCTGTTAGTACTGTGCTCCTTTTTATGGCTGAATGTGTTATTTTATTATTCTGTTCCTTTCCCCGCACCAGCTTCAGAGTGTGCATGAGTGTTCTTAGCTGAGCCCTTCCTCCTTCCACCTGCTCTGCCCAGCCTGCCCCTCCTCCTCCTGTCTGTGCTGCACCTGCCTTTGTGTCACTGGTGCAGCACACCTGCTCCCAAGGGACTTACCCCACGCCCAGCAGCACCTCTTCTTCATCCCCAAGACACACACCATAGTCATTCCTTGAATTCACCTTCACCGCCTCTTTGGCAGAGCCAGATTGGCTCCTAACACAAGCCACAGTGTGGCCTTTTCAACGATTCTGTTCAGCAAGCAAGAAGAGAGTGCTAGGAGGCTGTGCGTTGGGACATGCTGGGGTTACCAGAGTTGCAGAGCCCGCCGTGCCCCTTCCTTCTGGGCTCAAGCCCTTACGTAGATCACAGGGGAGACAAGCACTCTCGCCTCCTGGCTCCTGGTTTGGCCTTCAGCCCCTGCATGTCACCTGCACACAAGCCCGTCGGAAGATGTTGCTGACCATGATTCTCTGCCCTCATCTCCGGGCTTGTGTATCCATCATGGAATATCTCTAAAACAAAGAATGAAAAGTAAACGTTTGATTTCCACCCCCTCAAATCATTCGTGATCATACTCCACATAACAGCAAGAATGTTCTCTTCAAAACACAATTCTGGGCCGGTTGCGGTGGCTCCTGCCTTATAATCCCAGCACTTTGGGAGGCCAAGATGGATGGATCACCTGAGGTCAGGAGTTCCAGACCAGCCTGACCAACATGGTGAAACCCCATCTCTACTAAAAATACAAAAAGTAGCCAAGTGCGGTGTTGCGCGCCTGTAGTTCTAACTACTTGGGAGGCTGAGGCAGGAGAATCGCTTGAGTCTGGGAGGTGGAGGTTGTAGTGAGCCAAGATGGTGCCACCACACTCCAGCCTGGGCGACAGAGCAAGACTCCATCTCAGAAACACAAACCAACAAACAAAACCCACAATTCTGACCACATCAGCACCTACTCTCAACACCGCCATGTCACTCAACTCCAAGGGACACTGTTCACGTTGCCTCTGTGCAGACGGTGCCCTGGTGTCGTACAGCAGGATGGTCCTGCCCGCTTGCCCCCTTCAGTGGTTCCCCGTGCTTGTCCTTCATGGAGAAACCCGCTTACTCTGGCCGTGACCACAAGGCCCCCAAACCAGCCCTCCTGACTTCAGCCTCTTCTCCCTCACCATCTCCTCCTTGGTCTATTCGTCTCAGCCACATTGACCTTGAGTCCCTTCAGAAGTGTTTTTTCCCTCCTGACACAAAGCAATGATCAGATTCTGTGCAGACACCCACTAAGTGTCCTGCAATTCAATTCAATTCAATTCAATTCTGACGCTAACTACCCAAAATTAGTGTCAGGCTGCAAGGACTTAAGAGCTCCGTCCCACAAAACCACCATCACCTCAGACGCCAGCCACACGTAGTGGGTCCTCAGGCTGCAAAGTCAGAGGTTCCCACAGCACCCACCTCAGGTTCCATAATTTCTTAGAAGGATACAGAGCTTTAGGAAAGTTATTTTACTTTCTGTTGCAGGTTTGTTGTAAAGGATACAGCCCAGGAACGGCCATATGGAAGAGATGTGAGCTATGGGGGCAGGACGTGGGGCCCCCATACATTTTCCAGACATGCCACCCTCCCAGACCTGGATGTGTTTCCCTGCCCACTAGCTCTCTGAGCCCTATCATTTAGGGGTTTTAATGTTGGTTTAATTACATAGGCATGTTGACTAAGTCAGTAATGATTGGTGATTAAGTCAATCTCCAGCCACTGCCCCCTTCCTTCAGGTTGAAGGTGGAGTTCAAAGTTCCAACCCTCTAATTCTGCCCTATTATTTCTGTCAGCCAGCCCCCATTCTGAAGCTCTCTAGGGGCCTAGTAAGAGTGGCCCCCTTAGGGCCGGGCGCTGTGGCTCACGCCTGTAATCCTAGCACTTTGAGAGGCTGAAGCAGGTGGATCACCTGAGGCCAGGAGTTCGAGACCAGCCTGGCCAATACGATGAAACTCCATCTCTATTAAAAATACAAAAAGTAGCCGGGCATGGTGGCGGGTGCCTGTAATCCCAGCTACTCAGGAGGCTAAGACAGGAGAATTGCTTGAACCCGGGAGGTAGAGGTTGCAGTGAGCCAAGATCCCGCCATTGTGCTCCAACCTGGGCGAAAAGAGTGAAACTCAGTCTCAAAAAAAAAAAAAAGAGTGGCCCCCTTAGAACAAAAGGTGTTGCCCCTGTCACCCAGGAAATTCCAAGGGGTTTAAGAGCTCTGTCTCAGCAATCTAGCCTGGGTGACAGAGCAAGACAATGTCTCACCGTCTCAAAAAAATAAAAATAAAATAAAATAGCCGGGCGCGGTGGCTCACGCCTGTAATCCTAGCACTTTGGGAGGCCGAGGCGGGCGGATCACGAGGTCAGGAGATAGAGACCATCCTGGCTAACACGGTGAAACCCCGTCTCTACTAAAAATACAAAAAATTAGCCGGGCGTGGTGGTGCGTGCCTGTAGTCCCAGCTACTTGGGAGGCTGAGGCAGGAGAATGGCATGAACCCGGGAGGCGGAGCTTGCAGTGAGCCGAGATCACGCCACTGCACTCCAGCCAGGGGGACAGAGCGAGACTCCGTCTCAAAAAAATAAAATAAAATAAAATAAACTGTAAGCTCCACCGAGGGAAGGGACCGCCTCTGCCCTGCGTGGTGCTAGACTGTGATTCTGATATAGATGCAATAAATGTTTGTTGAATAGATGAATAACTTATCTCATGATGTTGACAGAGACCTTTGAAATATGCCTTTCATTAACCTTATACCGACTGGTGCCAAGCCAGCATACCTTTATCCTTTTATTAAGCCCTGGCTTGAATTTCATCCACATTCTTTCTCATTCAACAAGAATTACTACATCTTTATGATCTGCCCAAGGATCAGGCTTAAGAATATAAAGAGATTTTCTGCTTAAGTTTCCTGACCACTTCACCATGCAAGGGGGGCCTCTCTCATCAGTGATTTCACCTCTCAGATTCTGTGTCAGAGAATAACATTTGTGTAAAGTCCAGCCTCTTGGAAAAGTAAAATACCCATGAATAATAAGGTAATTTTTGAAATACTATGAGGGGGACCAGGCACAATGGCTCATGCCTGTAATCCTAGTACTTTGGGTGGCCAAGGCAGGCAGATCACCTGAGGTCAGGGGTTTGTGACCAGCCTGGCCAACATGGTGAAACCTCGTCTCTAATAAAAAATACAAAAATTAAGCCGGGCGCGGTGGCTCACGCCTGTAATCCCAGCACTTTGGGAGGCCGAGGCGGGCGGATCACAAGGTCAGGAGATCGAGACCACGGTGAAACCTCGTCTCTACTAAAAATACAAAAAAAAAAAATTAGCCGGGCGCGGTTGTGGGCGCCTGTAGTCCCAGCTACTCGGGAGGCTGAGGCAGGAGAATGGCGGGAACCCGGGAGGCAGAGCTTGCAGTGAGCTGAGATCCGGCCACTGCACTCCAGCCTGGGCGACAGAGCAAGACTCCGTCTCAAAAAAAAAAAAAAAAAAAATACAAAAATTAGCTGGGCGTGGTGGTGCATGCCTGTAACCCCAGCCACTCGGGAGGCTGAGGCAGGAGAATTGCTTCAACCCAGAAAGTGGAGTTGAAGTGAGCCGAGATCGTGCCACTGCACTCCAGCCTGGGTGACAGAGCGAGACTCCATCTCAAAAAAGATAAAAGGAATACTACAGGGGGGAAAAGAATTAAGCGATAACTACTTAAAACTAAGAAATTTTTGGTGATGGTGATAATACTAAACCAAAATTGGACAGTTATTTTACAATTTAACAATTCATTTTACAGTCAAAACAATGTTATGATAGGAATAGGGTGAGTTTTACTATTATTCACTGTTAAAAAAGTAAAAATTAAAGTTCGGAAATTGAGTCATTTGACCCAGGTGGCACAGTTCATAATTGAAAAAGCCAGAACTTAAATGTTGGCCTTATCCTGTAGCTATACAAGTGCTTATTCTACAACCCCTCTTTGCAGCATTCTGGAGAAATTAACAAACAATTTCTCCTAGACACTAATAATACTAAGTCAAAGAAATGTCTGTGAGTGAAGAATCTAAAAGATGCCAACAAGTTCTGTTTTTTAAAAAAGACAAATCCAAAATTTCCATGGATGGAGGTTGTAGCTGGGCTGAGGCCGGCTCTGCCGCCTCGTGGAGGCCTCGTCTGAGAGGTGGTGGCAGCCATGCGTCCTGGGAGTCAGTGGGATAAAAGCAGCCTTGGAAGAGAGCCCAGCAGCCCTGCATTCCTTTTTTAGTTTTTCCCATTTCCAAAGACCAAAGATCATGGAAGGAAGAAGAGAAAAATCATTATTTCAGATGGAACTGAAGTTTTAACCTGTAAATTAAGTTAACGTGTGCCTGTTGGGGATGTCTTGGGGGTTGGGGAGGGTGGACTTGTTCTTGGATCTTGGCAGAAGGAATCATTATCTGGACCTTTATTGGATTGGATACATTTTTCTGCATCTTGGGCCTTCCTTCTCTATGCTCCCGAGGTGCCCTGGGTAGGATGTCCTGTCAGCTCAGTGTACTGGGATTAACGCCAAAAGAAATTAAACTCAGAGCATCCCAGTGGGCACCAGAGGGATCTGCAGAGGGGTCTGGGCTCCTGCCTGTAACCCCAGGTGGCAGTGCAGACAGGAACAGGTGGGCTGGGCACATGCACTTCGACCACCCTTTCTCCCCTTCCTTTCTGTGCCCTTTAGAGTCTGCCCCATGCTGGTGCCCGCTGTAGCCGTTGCCGTGGGGAGAGAAATGCTTTGCAGATGGTCCTAACCATGAGTGTAGGTGTGAAAACATGGGCTTTTGTAACTGAGAGGTGGGAATGCAATCCCCTGCCCTGAGATTTCTTGACCTTGACATGTGACTTTAACTCTCTGCACCGCAGTTTCCCTTCTGAAAGGTAGAAATAAGTACACTGCCCACCTCGTGGTGTCATTGTATCTCTTTGATGATGCATAGAAAGCAATCAGTGGCCGGGCACGGTGACTCGCGCCTGCAATCCCAGCACTTTGGGAGGCCGAGGCAGGCGGATCACGAGGTCAGGAGATTGAGACCATCCTGGCTAACATGGTGAAACCCCGTCTGTACTAAAAAATACAAAAAATTAGCTGGGCATGATGGTGGGCGCCCGTAGTCCCAGCTACTTGGGAGGCTGAGGCAGGAGAATGGCGTGAACCCAGGAGGCGGAGCTTGCAGTGAGCAGAGATCACGTCACTGCACTCCAGCCTGGGCGGCAGAGCAAGACTACATCTCAAAAAAAAAAAAAGAAAAAGAAAGCAATCACTATCCCAGTGCCTAGAGTACTAACTAGAGGGAGCAGCACTGAGAAAAACTGACTCTGCTCGTAGAGCAGCTGTCCATACGCACAAAGACGGCACAAGTAAGAGAAGAACAAGTATGGGGATGTTCTTGATGAGGATGCTGAGAAAACTCATTATTGGCATAGCATAAAGAGAGCTCCCCATCAGGTTGGAAGGGAGCTTTGAGGTCTTCAAATCTAGTCTTCTGCTCGGTGCAGAAATCCCCCTTCCCACAGCATGCCTGGTAGGTGACCACCCCCTTTCAGAGGTCCCCAAACCTACCCTGTATCAGAATTAATGGGGGCTATTGTTGAAAAAGAAATTCCCAGGGCTCAGCCTGGGAGTAGCTGCATCCATGAGATTTCAGGCAGAGCCTGGCAAGTGGTAGCTGGACCGTTCGAGAAGCTCTTTGTAAAGATAAAATTCAGAAGGGCCGAGAGCATGCCTGTTTTCTTCCCTGCTGTGTGTGTAGCAGTTAGCACAGATCCTGGTGCAGAGTTGGGACTCCATATATACCTGCTGGATGAGGGCTGAATCACGCAGCCTCTTCCACAACCATTCCGGTGACGGGAAGCTTCTCCCTAGAAAGGCAACTCGTTTCTGTTTTGATTAACTGATGGCTAGTTATGGTCTTGCTTATAATAAGCAAAATCTTTCTTCCTCTCATCTTCACTCATTCAGCCTAACTCTTCTTTCAAGAGTGACACAGATTCTGTTTCCTCTGAGAAGGGATTATCCCTGAGCCATAATTCAGTAAGGGTAGAGTATTTTTTTCCAAGTGAAATGAGGGCCGAGTGATGAATAAACTGAGGTAGAGGTGCTTCATCAAGTAACTGAAACCCGAGGAATCAAACTGAGTGGCAATGGGTTGGAGTACATAGATTCCATCTGAAGGACGTGCAGTATAAACCTGGGCTCCCCAAACCTGATTAAGAGTCCCAGTGAAGCCCTATGAAATAGATGCCATTTTACACATGAGAAAAATAAAGAACTGAGAGTTTACTCACTATTACCTATGAGCTGGGTGTGGTGGCACATGCCAGCACTATGGGAAGCTGAGGTGGGAGGATCATCTGAGGCCAAGAGTTCAAGACCAGCCTGGGCAACATAGCGAGACCCCCATGTCTACGGAAAAAAAAAATTAAAGTTAGCTGGATGTGGTAGCACACACCTGTAGTCCTGTAGCTGCTCAGGAGGCTGGGGCGGGAGGATAGCTGGAGCCCAGGAGTTCAAGGCTGCGCTGAGCCGTGATCGTGCCACTGCATTCCAGCCTGGGTGACATAGTGAGACCTTGTCTCTTTATTAGAGAGAGAGAGAATTACCTATTAAATATAGAAGAGCTAGAACTTAAACCAGGTGGAAAATTATATTCAAGTTCAAAGAGGCTGGCTGTGGTGGCTCACGTCTGTAATCCCAGCACTCTGGGAGGCCGAGGCGGGCGGATCACCTGAGGTCAGGAGTTCGAGACTAGCCTGGCCAACATGATGAAATCTCGTCTCTGCTAAAAATACAAAAATTAGCCGGGCATGGTGGCAAGTGCCTGTAATCCCAGCTACTCGGGAGGCTGAGGCAGGAGAATCTCTTGAACCAGGAAGTGGAGGTTGCAGTGAGCTGAGATTGCACCATTGCACTCCAGCCTGGGCAACGAGCAAAACTCCCTCTCAAAAAAGAAAAAAAAAAGTTCAAAGAAAGAAGAAGCAGCCGAGTTTGAGACGCATAGAAAAAAAAAGAGCTTCAAGCCAGAGTTTTGGCTCCTGGCTCTTCCATTGACTGTGTGTTTCTATACACACCTCTCGCTCTTGGCGGGCTTCATGTGCAGTAGTAGGTAATTCCAGAGAAGTCATTAAGACCATCACAGCTCATCTGACTGTCTGTGATCCTAGGGTGCTTTGAGCTGGAGCTGAACTGCAAAGTAGGAGCTGTGAAACACGCAGGTTCAGAAATTCTCCTTTTCAATCTATTCAGGGTTGTTTAAATATCGTTCTGTGTGCATCTTCTCAGAAAATGTTTTCTTATTCTACATTGACTAGCCAGGAACACCTGGGGCTGTGTAGCAGCTCTTTCAGGATGTTTAGTCAACGGTAATATGATACTATATGTTTTCCTATTTATAGACATCCTGCACTCAGACACACATTGAATGGTACTATTAAAGGCTTTTCTATTTTAAAATAGCTTATTAGAATGAATATGAGGTTGGGAGAGCACTATTAGGTTCTCTGCTAATAGTCAGGGCAGCCTCTGGTTTTAACATTTTAATATTCACCTAGTGGTATAAGCACAGCTGGTTTGATAGGCAGCGGTGATTGGCAGACTTCCTCTGTGTGCCCAGGAGCTTTTCTGGGAGTGGGAAAAAGGAGACAGCACTGAAAGCATCCTGCAGATCACAGCTCGAGCCACCTGTTCCTGGTGTTTACCTGGAGAAGCTAACTAGTACGCACCTACTTCCACTCCATTCAGATAGAACTTACCAGTTCCAGATGAGCTAGGATGGTGGGTTGTGGATAATGTTTATTTTTTGTTCATTCTCCCATTCATTCATCCATTCATCCACACACCCACAGTATAATGGACCCCTAGGGCACTGAAGCTTTTTAATCAAGGAAGCAAAATCATCAAATTTGTGCTTTCAGAACATTTCTATGGCTAGGTAGGCAGAATGGAATGGCACAGGGCTACCCTGAGGAAAAGGTGATCAGGTACAAATCTGCTAATCCAGGAGAGAGAGAGAGAGAGGGAGAGAGAGAGAGAGAGGGGGAGAGAGAGAGAGAGAGGGAGAGAGAGAGAGGAGGGCATGGTAGAGCAAGGGAAGGGATGAATTTGAGAAATACTCCATAGATAAAATCTGTGGGATTTGACCGTGGCGAGGACATGAGGAACAAGGAGCAAGAGCGTTCAAGGTTGATTAAAAGGCTTCTAGCTTTGGTAACAAGTTTGATCTTGATGCTGCCAACCAAGAAAACAGGTAGGGGTCACACCTGTTTTGTAGGAGGAGAAGATTGTGGAGTTAGTTTTGGTCAGCCTGCATTGAAAGTCATTGTGGAACAGCCAAATCACCTAAGAAGATGGTGGGCTGATACATAGATTGAAGAGTAGGGCGCTTTGGAAAGAAGTCTGAGCTGAACACAGAGATTGGCGATCATCTTCCAGTCAATGGTATCTGAAGCCACCGGAGTAGATCCCATCATCTGTGGATAAAATAGAGAGCAACAAAAGGGGGCCAAGAAGGGGAGTTGGGGAGCACCAGCATGTTAAGGGAGGCAGAGAGAGGGAAGCCCCATGGAGGAGGTAGTGGAGGATGTTCAGAGGGAGTACATCAGCCAAGGGACTGATGTCACAGACGCTAAAGGCTTCAGAAAGGTGGAGTGGGCTGAAAGCCAGAGACAGCAGGGATGGGGTGAGGGGTAATATAGCCAAATTTTGTGGAGTCCAGTCTGTGCAGCTAATGTCAGCGCTTGGGTAGAAAAACCTAGACACTGTGAACGCTGTTCATCCCAAAAGGGAGGAAGAGAAGTGCCTTTAGTTGAGCATCTACCACGAGCCAGCACGTTGCATATATCGTCCGTTGTTTTTTTTTTTTTTTTTTTTGAGATGGAGTCTCACTCTGTTCCCTAGGCTGGAGTGCAGTGGCACAATCTCAGCTTACTGCAGCCTCCGCCTCCCAAGTTCAAGTGCTTCTCATGCCTCAGCCTCCCAAGTAGCTGGGATTACAAGTGTATGCCACCACACCCAGCTAATTTTTTTGCATTTTTAGTAGAGGCAGGATTTCACGATGTTGGCCAGGCTGGTCTTGAACTCCTGCCCTCAAGTGGTCTGCCCACCTTGGCCTCCCAAAGTGCTGGGATTACAGGCATGAGCCACCGCACCCGGCCTTATATCATCTTCATTTGATCTGAATATCCATTCTTGGAGATCAGAGATAGATTTTATACTTAACCTTTTATGATAAGGAAACTGAGGCCCAGAGAAGCTCTACCTTGGTCAAATCATACACAAGTGGGGCTAGAACCCTATTTTGCCAAGTTTTAAAATCTTTTATCTTCCTAATTTATCATGCTGCCTTCTTTATACGCAATGGACGAATGCTCAGCTCAACCTTTTCATGCCAGATGCACCATATGGAAGAATTGTGGTTCTCTGCTCCTTGGTTCTCACCTCCTGAGCAGCAGGAGCCGGGCCTTGAGCCAAAAGCTGCAGAAGGGAGAAGAGAAGGGAGTTCCCTGCCTAGAGCCATCCGTCTGCTGGCTGGTGACACCAACACCAGGGCCCCAGCAGAATAGCAAGCTTGTTCGCTCTTGTCTGGCTATTAGTGGTGATGTATGAATAAGCAAAGAAGACAGCTTCATTTTCATAAGTTAACTTGTGCCTAGAGTAAGGAAGATGGAGAACAGCACACTTAATCGTAACCACAGGCCCAGCGTGGAAAACAATGACAAAGGCTTTTCCGTGAGTCACAGTGTTTTATTACAATAACTCCTACGAAGACGAGACAGGCGGTGCAACATGCTGAGCGAGCCAGCACCCTGCGGCCACCTGTGTCATCTTCCCCCAAGGAATCCCCTGGGATTTTACCTCTTCACACAAGCCGAAGATGTTTGCATCATCAAGATCACAGCTTTAGACTTGGGCCTCTGGAGACCAGGATTTAGATGCCACCTGGTTGATGGGCTGGAATTGCCGGAGCTGTCACAGATCACCTGTATCATCCATGCTGTCCCCTGGTAGCAGAGGGGACTTCTCTCCTAGAAGGGTGTTACCCGACAGAACCCTTATCGGAAAAGCTTTTAGGGAGGCCTGGCTGCAGTGCTGCAAGGGATGTGGTAGGTGACTCAGTGCGGGGGGACACATCCAGCGTGTGAAGCAGGTATCACCCACTTACTCCCACAGAATCAATTACTCCCTACTCATTATTCCCCCAACTTCTCAGTGTTTCTGTCATGGCTAATATCATGCTGTTTCAGAATTGTTTATCTTTCTCCTCTTCTAGCTGCCCCCAGGGCAAGAACTATGTTTTATTTGTCTTTAGTATTTTGTGTGGTGTCTGACACAAATCAAACCCTCAATCGATACTAAGCTGAACCACTGTCTCTGCAAACTAAGGGCCATGTCAGCTAAGGGCGGGAGGAGATGGCTGAGCTGGAGGTCCAGGCAGATGGAGCAGGGTGTAGGGACAGGGAGTTCTGGGTGCTTCGAGAAGAGCAAATGCCTAATGAACGCTTCACTATTTTCTCGACGCTTTTAGTGGTAATGTTTGAATAAGCACAAAACACAGTGTCATTTTCACAAATTAACTTGTGCTTAGAGGAAAAAAAAATTGAATTCAGTGAGGTATGTACTTACTATCTCTATTTGACAAATGAATGCAGAAGCAAGCACAGAGAGGCTGAGTACCTTGTCCAGGGTCACACAGCTAATAAGCGGAGGAGCCAGGATTTGAGCCCAGGCGTCTGGCCCTGGTGTTCATTTTCTTCGCCTCTTTACTGTACTCAAGAAGTATGGCACTGGAGACTACCAATGAATTCTGCTGGTTTATGAGGTGAATGTAGACACACATGAGTTTATTATGTGCCAGTCACCCTACAGGTTTACCCTTGACTAAAGCAGAGCCAGAGCTTCCAAACTCCAATCAGTAATTCTCAAACTTTAATATGCATCTGAATTACCTGGGGAGTTGGTTTATTTCAATTCAGATTACTAGACCCATGGCCAGAATTCTTATGCAGAAATATTGTGGAGTGAGGGAATTAATATGGGATATGACTTCCCCATATGCACCATCCCCGCCCCTGCCAATATTGAACCAACTTAGAGATAAAGGAGGGAGAGCCAGATGTCACCTTATTGTAGTGATAAAGGTGAAATTGGAGGACTCAACTTTAGAGCCCTTCAATATCTACAATGGCTATTCCTAGCTCCAAAATTGGAATTGGCTCAGCTATCCCAAGAAGTGTTAGGCAACCACAGCCTCATTGAGAGGTCTGCTGTATGCAATTTAACAGCATGAAAGAACAGGTTCGATGCAGGCTATCTGTTGGCATGCTGGATCCTGGAAGAAGGGACAGAGGAAAAGGCTAGGCTACATCAACTTAGTTCCCTCTGAAACTCACCTTTCTCTTCCCCATGGATGTGGAAGGAGTTATCTGTCTCCAGTCAGGTAACTGTCACTAGTCAGTTAACTCCTTCCACACCCATGGGGGAGAGAAAAGGTTGGCTCAAGATGCCAGGAAATCCCTCCTTCTAGAAACCAGAGAAGTAGGGGAAAGCAGCCTCCCACTACTAACTCACTTCTAGGTTGAGTGAAGCCCAGGAGCCTGTGCTTTTAGCAAGAACCTCAGGTGTTTCTGAAACAGATAGTCCTCAGACCATACTTAGAGAGGCAGAGTTCTAGAATGGCCTGATTGTTGTGCTGGATGACCTCCAAAGAAAACCTCATGGATAAGCTTTCTGTCTGTCAGGGGCTTACCGGCTGGATGGACAATGACATTTTAAAACAGCTATCATATGTACAGTGCTTAGAGTTCCAGCTTCTAAGTATTTAACATACATGAAGTCATTTTAGCATGTGAAATCACAGCACCTGTAAGAGTTTTAGATAGCAAGGCAGAGATAGGTTAAGTAATTTTTTTCGTGGCTACACAGCTAGAAGATGGCAGGGCTAGGAAGTGGAACCAGGCGGCCTGAGTTCAGTCCACACTCTTTTTTTTTTTTTTTTTTTTTTTTTGAGACGGAGTCTCGCTCTTTCGCCCAGACTGGAGTGCAGTGGCCAGATCTCAGCTCACTGCAAGGTCCACCTCCCGGGTTTACGCCATTCTCCTGCCTCAGCCTCCTGAGTAGCTGGGACTACAGGCGCCCGCCACCACGCCCGGCTAGTTTTTTTTTGTTTTTTTTGTATTTTTTAGTAGAGACGGGGTT
This sequence comes from Theropithecus gelada, assembly GCF_003255815.1. Lineage (NCBI taxonomy): Eukaryota > Metazoa > Chordata > Mammalia > Primates > Cercopithecidae > Theropithecus > Theropithecus gelada. The sequence continues at coordinate 17,123,059 of NC_037678.1, forward strand.
TCACCGTGTTAGCCAGGATGGTCTCGATCTCCTGACCTCGTGATCCACCCGTCTCGGCCTCCCAAAGTGCTGGGATTACAGGCGTGAGCCACCATGCCCCGCCCAGTCCACACTCTTTATCTCCAACTATATTGACGTTCACGGTTCCCTCTTCACACAGAAGCAGGGAAAGCACAGCCTGAAAGCAAAACTCAACACCGTTGACAGGCTAAGCAAAATCGCTTACCCTTACTACTGTTTTGATCATTGATATGGCAGCTAATGAATTTCTTTTAAAAAGCAAAGTGAAGTCTCAGTAGCTGTTGATTATTCTGTTTTTTTCCTCATCAATGGATATTAAAGTTCTAACTATCATGTTGCTAATGAAGGATTTTTTTTTAAGAGGATTGGCATGCGTGAAAGGGTTATATGGTACTGTCAAAAGCAATGCAGCCCAGGTGCAAATTGAGAGAAGAGCAATTTGGATATTATTCTTTGGGATAACGTGACTTTAGGTTAACCATGAAAATCATTCCTTCTCTGGAGATTAAGACCTTGAGTTTAAGGCTTGTGTAGAGCAACCCAAGTGGGTGCTGCCTCCCCATCTTTGCAGTTTTACATACAGGGGAGGTGGGTACCTGAGTTCCCAGAGCTGGGTGGAAGGTCTGTTAATGTTGGTGACTGCAGAGAGGGAGAAATGATTTGTGGGGACACTAACACACACCCGATCAGGAAAGATTTACCCACCAGATGTCAGTTATTTAACAGGCATTTATTAAGCACCTACTGTGTGTTCAGTACTACACCTTGTAGTATCTTGCCCTTGGAGTAATGCAGGAAGTGGATATTTACAAATGAGGTGCGCATGTGCCTGAATATTACCAACTTCATCCTTTATAGGGTGTAAGTCAGCTGATGGCAAAAATACCAGTAGGGGCCAGGCATGGTGGCTCATGCAATCCTGGCACTTTGGGAGGCTGAGGTGGACGGATCACCTCAGGTCAGGAGTTGGAGATCAGCCAGGCCAGCATGGTGAAACCCTGTCTCTGCTAAAAATACAAAAATTAGCCAGACATGGTGGCGGGGGCCTGTAATCCCAGCTACTCAGGAGGCTGAGGCAAGAGAATCGCTAGAATCCGGGAGGCGGAGGTTGCAGTGAGCTGAGATGGCACCATTTGCACTCCAGCCTGGGCAACAGAGTGAGACTCCATCTCAAAAACAAAACAAAATAAAACAGTAGGAAGTACTAAGTAGTGATGTCTTCCATCTAATATGGGAATGAAGATAAAGTAATTGAAAGTTCAGAGTTGGGCTTATTCATATTAGACTTCATGCTGGAGACGGGCCTTGAAAGGATTGTGGGTGGGGATTGGCAGGGGGGCAAGGGCAATGCCTGCCAAGGGAGACCTATATGAGCAAGGTAGAAATTAGACCACAAGAGGCCGGGCGCGGTGGCTCACGCCTGTAATCCCAGCACTTTGGGAGGCCGAGGTGGGCAGATCACAAGGTCAGGAGATCGAGACCATCCTGGCTAACACGGTGAAACCCCGTGTCTACTAAAAATACAAAAAATTAGCCAGGCGTGGTGGCGGGCACCTGTAGTCCCAACTACTTGGGAGGCTGAGGCAGGAGAATGGTGTGAACCCGGGAGGCAGAGCTTGCAGTGAGCCGAAATCACACCACTGCACTCCAGCCTGGGCGACAGCCGAAATCACGCCACTGCACTCCAGCCTGGGCAACAGAGCGAGACTCCGTCTCAAAAAAAGAAAAAAAGAAATTAGACCACAGGCAACAAAAGTATTTTTATTTGGCAGGAATAAAGGGTAGCTCATAGAGTATTTGTCTGAAGAAGTAAACAGGCAAAATAAAATGTATGGGATGCCACAGTATAAAATTTGGACTTTCAGATATCTGAAGATGACCTTACCTGAAATTTAGATGGACACCCTAAATTCAATAAAAGATCATTCCCAGGTTGGGCACGGTGGCTCATGCCTGTAATCCCAGCACTTTGGGAGGCCGAGGTGGGCGGATCACAAGGTCGGGAGATCGAGACCATCGTGGCCAATGTGGCGAAACCCGGTCTCTACTAAAATACAAAAAATCAGCCGAGTGTGGTGGTGCGTGCCTGTAGTTCCAGCTACTTGGGAGGCTGAGGCAGGGGAATTACTTGAAGCCAGGAGGCGGAGGTTGCAGTGAGCCCAGATTGTGCCACTGCACTCCAACCTGGCAACAGAGCGAGACTCTGTCTCAAAAAAAAAAACCCTTGGGATACCCACCTGGGGCCTTAGTAATTATGTATCACCCCTCTCCCCCAACAATGACACTTCCCCTTTGTGTCCCATCCTCATTGTGAGGTTATTAAATGAGGTCTCTAGCTGGGGCATAGCATCAGGACAGGACACACGGCTTTCCCAACTAAGGGCACCACACCTTTCGGATCTAATTGTTCTGCACAAATGTCCTAAGCTTGTTGCACGTGGAATTGATTGATTCATATACTCCCTGAATTGGTGATATGTTTTCCTGAGGAATTCTACAAGTTTTAGATGTAATCATATACAATGACAAAGTGGGTGGTAGTGTTTTCCCCATGCCTCTAATTTATGTATTTGTGCCCGGGGTGGTGATTTAGATAGGAGCTTAATAAAATTGATCAAATAAACTACCCCAAACCCACACACCATCGTTTCAGGGAGCTGTCATCCTACGAAGGAGATTCTATATCACCCAGCGTGGTGTTCTGAAACCACCACCGTGTTTTCTTAAGTGCAGCTGGGCTTTCATTTGGTCAGAAAGGTCTTTATTTCTCAGATTGGCCAACAATATAACAGCGTAAATTCAAAAGGTATTGGTTAGCTGTGGAAGAGAGTCATTGTTAGCTGCGTGACTTCTGCAAGTTATTTAAACTCTCTAAACCTCAATTTCCCTTTCTACAAAAAGTGGATTGATAATTCCTACCTCAAATAGTTGCTTTTGTAAAGATACGCAATAATGTATCGAGACAGTGGGAGGAATCTTTGTTTCAAACAAATGTAGATGTGTATCCTAGCTCCATCTTTAGCTGTGCACATCACTGGTCCTTTGTGAGCCTTTTTCCTAGGCGGTGACGTGATATTGGTTATAATTGCAAGAGAAGACCTTCTGTGTGATGGAGTTGTCTGTGGATCTGATGTGGAGGCCCAGAGACATGTATGCCCTAAGAGATTGACTACAAGGCTAACTGCCTAAGTTGCTAAGATGCAGCAGAGACTGAGGCCAACATCAACGCCAGCTCTGGGGACAGAGGAGCAGCTGTTATCTAGACAACACTCTTGTATTGATATGATATTGACATGATGCTTGTTGACACAAGATAAATATATTTGAGAGGAAGCAGTGAGGGTGAGAACAAAATCCCTGTAAGAAGGTGGACAAAGAGTGGATCTTCTCTTTGGGCTCTTGTCTGAGCAAACAAAAGTAATCCCTCCTCCCTGATGTGAGAAACCGATCTCAGTCCTTGCCCAGAAAACCAGTAAATGAATGTACAGCGGGAAATACCAGAATGGGAATGCTTGATGTGAGAAACCGATCTCAGTCCTTGCCCAGAAAACCAGTAAATGAATGTGCAGCGGGAAATACCAGAATGGGAATGCTTGAGAATAACTACAAGGGCAGGTTCCTTTGAGTAGTTTATTTTCGGTTAGGGAGGCGAGTGGTATTAGGGTTAAGATTGTGGTGAATAAATATGTGCTCCATGAGTTAGGAAAGAAATGCATGCGTGAATGAATGCATGGTTTGGGATTCTAGCTTTATCAGATTCACTAGGTGACCTGGGGCAAATCAATTAACTGTTCTGGGCCTCCATTTCTTCTCTATAAAATGGAAATAATAAAAATAGCTGCCTAATGGTGAGAATTAAATATGTTATTGCAAGTTAAGCTCTTAGGTGAGAGGCTGGCACTTCATAAAACCTCTCGGTAAGTGAATACTATTGTTGTGATGATTTGTCATTACACTGTGTGTTCATTAGTCACTGATCCAGATGGCTTGGCTTCTCCTTTTAAGATGTTTGTATTCTCTGTACTTTACAGGTCAGCAAGTCCTGGGCTTGGTGGAGAACCAGAGTGACTGGTACCTTGGAAACCTGTGGAAAAATCACCGCCCATGGCCAGCCCTTGGAAGGGGCTACAACACAGGTAAATTCTCAGGGTGGTATGGGCAGAGTTGCAAAAGGTGATGTGAGGGCCCAGTGCTCCTTTCTCAGGAGAGGAGACTGCAAAAGCTCAGGAGGCCACCTGATTGCTTGAATTCAGCAGTGGATGGTATGTGGGCAGTTGGCATTCCAGTTCCTTCTTGGTGCTGTAGCCACAGGTGGAGTAGCTGTTGGGCCATGGCAGTCTGTGGCATCTCTCACCAGAAAGCCCCTCTCCTGACCTCTAATCCAAATCCTATTGGATATCTTTATCAGTATGACCTGTAGGTTCCCTGGCTCTGTTAATACGGACCAGAGATCATTCTTCAGTAACAATCCCAACTTTTCAGTTTCTTAACACAACGGATATGTATTTTTGCCGATCACATTCCACGTCCACTTGAGGTCTTCAGGGATCTGGGTTCACTGTAGGTATTCAGGATTCATCTCCATGCACACTTCCATGTATGTGGTGGGAAAGTAGCAGAAGTTGTATTATCTCTTAACGTTTTTTGTTTAGAAGTGATACAATTTCATATTTCATTGGCTAAGCATGTTGTGTGGCCATGCCTCCCTTCATAGAGTGTGGGCAAGGGCAGTCTACCATGTGCCTGGCAGGAGAAAAGGCAGAAATATTTGCTAATCAGCACTTTTGAGGACCACATGTGCCTGGCAGGAGAAAATGTAGAAATAGTTGGTAATCAGCTCTTTTGAGGACTACAGATCTCTAACCATATGTCTAAAATAAAATCCATTATTCTACCTTGTTACTAGCCACAAACTTGCGTCTCCTTTTTAGTTTCTTTCTCTGTTATTGGGGTCCTTCATTCATCCATCAGCCCTTCTTGTTCACCAGCTATCTCTTCAATGCTTACTGTGTACGAAGCCCTATGCTAGCTGTGGCAGACACAGTCCATGACCTCATGGAGTATATAAGCAGTGAAACTAGAGCAGCCTCTTCCTTCTGAGGCTCAATTCCCATCAGTGTCTATCTTTGAAATGCTTCTGGATCCTTCTGCCTCTCTCCTCCATCCTCATTGCCACTGCTGTGGTATCCCATTCTCAAAGGATGCAGACTCCTGATCTTTATCAGACTAGAATGTGGAACTCAGGGAACAGTAGGGTGGGTGAGACCAAGAAGCGCTGGAACTTGGCATCTGAGACCAGCAGATGAGGTGGGTTGGTACAGGTATCTGGCTCTGGGGACAGTACCACCTAAAAGTGATAGGTGAAGCCTGCCCTGGAGGCTGAGGCCAGTCTGTAGTGGGATCAGCCAAAAAGAGATCAAAACTCTGAGAGCTGATGGTCAGACTCCAGAAGAGTCTAATGCAAACACAGGGCCCCAGAGAACAAAGGAGAAGGGACATGAGTCAAGCTTGCAGAGGTGAGAGTTCATAGATGGGGTCAGAATGGGGGTCAAAGCTGGAGGAGGACAAGGAAAGAAAGTCCAGCATCAATGTCCAGAGGTGGCAGGCAGCCAGGGAGACCTCTATTGAAGGCCATCCTGAGAGACGGAGATACTCCTTAGCTAACATCTGTCTGAGTATTAGATATGCTTTGTGCTATGTAATTTTTTTTTCCTGTAATGCTTACCAGGTAACAGAGGTTGCAGTTGAAGAATGCCAACCACCAGCCCTTCACAGGCCCCAGAGCCCCACCCTGGAGTCTTCCCATGCTGTGTTGGGCATTAACCCTTTAGTTGCTGGATGGTGGGGAAGTCTGAGGAGTTCCTGAGAGGGGCCAGGTTGGGGAAAGGCAGCTGAGGGCATCAGAGCAGTGGTTCTCTTAGCAGGTCAGGAGGTATTTCACTTTTTCAATAATGGGTAAGCCAGTGCCTCTATAGATCAGCTGAGTATTAGCCAGTCACCATGTTAGGTGCTTTATGGGTGTCAGTCACCTTTGATCCTCACACTTACCCCATGAGGCAGGTGCCGTGCTTATCTGTATTCTATGCCAGAGGAAACTGAAGGTTGGAGCATTGAAGGCTGCAACGCTGAAAAATCAAGGAGGCTGTGGTGTTAACTACCAACCTGTCTTGCTTGAACTTTAATGGCTTCAAGATTAAACACTTTCCAACAATGGAGATTCCCAGGCTCTGCCCTTCAAGAGTCTGATTGACTGGTTCTGTGCAGGAGACTGGGATTCTGCCCTACAGGAAGCCTCTAGGATGTTTCTGGGGCAGAAATATCCAAGGGCCTGCTCTGATTAAACATGGCACTCCGTTTCCTGTCCCAGCAAGCTCTCCCAGACGCTGTTTCCTCAGAGCCTTGGAGACTGAACCCTCCATGAACCCACAGCAGGCCAGGGACGGGGGCTCCACGTGCTTTCCTCTGGCAAGCGACTAGTCACCCCATGTTGATCTTTTGTGCCTGGATTTTCAGACACGTTCCCTCCAAACTTTCATGGAGGTGGAGACACCCATGTTTCTGGGTGGGAGAAAGGAAGTCTCAGGAAAACCCTGGTGTATACATTTTGTTTCTCTCTTCCAAAATATATAATAGAAAACGTCACATAGAAATATACTGCAGTGCCTCAGGGATGCTGCATCAAGATCATGGTTACCTGTGTAAAACAAAAGCCACTGGTCATCAATCCCGGTTTGCAGGGAAAAGAAGAATGTAGCACACTGGGGAATTTATTACGACCAACATGGCATGTCTCCTCCTGCCCGTCCCTATTTGCTATAGAATGTAGCATCAGGAGACACAGGAGCACATAAACCACCTCCAGTTCCCCCTTGATATGCCAAGGCAGTGAGTTACTTCCCTCCTCGCTGGTACTGAAAGGGCAGAGCAGAAAGGGGAAAGCCCTGTTGAAGTGATGTGTTCATTTAAATAAGCCAGTGACACTGAGTGATTATGATGAAAGCACTTAGGCAACATCAAAATGCATTGGCTTTCACGATGGGGATGTGTCGCTTTAAAACCAAGGATTGTGCCATACAGTGAATGAGTCATCCAGACATGTACATTCTCATGGAAACTGAGGACACCACTGGAGAGAACCTGCCACCCTAAATCCCAACACATCTGAAGCCTCCAAAAAGGATATCTCCAGCAAGAGCCTCCTGTCGTATGCCTTCAGCTGGATGTTAAGAACCCAGGCAGATCTGGGTTACAGCTGCAGTACATTTCATCTTCGTATGCACTTGGCCAAGTCGCTTCACTCCTTGAACCTCAGTTCTCTCCATTTTTAAGATAGGACAAGACTAGGCGCGGTGACTCACGCCTGTAATCCCAGCACTTTGGGAGGTCACGAGGTGGGTGGATCACGAGGTCAGGAGTTCAAGACCAGCCTGGCCAAGATGTTGAAACCCCATCTCTACTAAAAATACAAAAAATTAGCTGGGCATGGTGGTGGGCGCCCATAATCCCAGCTACTCGGGAGACTGAGGCAGAGAATTGCATGAACCCAGGAGGCAGAGGTTGCAGTGAGCCAAGATCACGCCACTGCACTCTAACTGGGCAACAGACTGAGACTGTCTCAAAAAAAAAAAAAAGACATAAAAAACCTAGTATGTGAGGATTAGCAATTAATGTTGTAACTTGTTTAATGAGCCTTGCCTGATTGAGGGTACAAAATACGTACTTAGTAAATCTTAGTCTTTCTCCTCTTGCATTTTTCTGCTCCTTGCTTTATCAGGAAATGAGATTTACACACTGGAAAAAGGCGGTTATGTGACCGACTGGGGTTTGCTAAGGTCTCCCAAGCCCTTCGGTCAGAAAGAACGAGTATTTTACTTTCCCCAGGTGTAATCCAGCTACCTAGCAGCGTTTCCTGTATCTCTTTACTATCTGAAAAGGTTAGCTTTTTGTATCACATTAGGAAAAAAAGTGACTATTTAGTTCGAATATCAGCTTCCTCGCTGTGTTTTACTTTGAAAATCCCCAGAAAAAGCATACGAGATGTTTGTGTTGGAAGCTCTACCTTCAAGACCTGGCTTTGTTGCTTTTAAATTCTGTACCTTTTAGAAAGCTTACCCAAGCTCAGGGAGTCTTGGGCTTCTCATCTGCGAGCTAGGGACCTCGGAACCCACTCAGAGGCTCCCTTGTGGTCGTGCAGCCTTGTGTGCCTGGTAAACCAAAGTGCTTTAGGAAGTTGATTGTGATTTGTATTTATCCTCCTAACCACAGCCCAACTGAATAACTCTTTTCAGGTAATTCAGATTCAACCGCAGACATCAAACACGGTCTCTTCACTACACATTCATTCATTCACTCATTCCACCAGGCATCACACCAGGCACCATAGCGTGCGTGGGCTTTGTTAATTCCTTGAATTATCTTACAAACTAGACTTTTCCTCTTACAAGGGCCAGTCAGGTTCCCCCGTTCTCTTTGTTTGCTTTTCTTTCCCAGTCTGCTTTTACAAAGCCTACACGGCCACAAAAGATTAGAGAAGATCTTTCCACCATCTCCCATTTATCTCCTTCCCTTCTTACTAGAGCTGTTCCCAACTTAATTCCAGAAGCTACTGAGCCACCGCAGCTTCGGATGGATAACCAGACAGATCCTAGCACAAAGCTCTTGCCCATAACTGTTCAGGTGGAATTACGGGCGCGTCTTTCACAGTCTTGCACGGAGATGGCTCCGTTTCTAGCCACTCTGCCCAGGCATCATCTCCTAGATGCAAAAAGCTGTCATTCACCCAGCATTCCGCTGTGAGCAGGACTTAGAAAACAACAACAACAAAAATACACCTAGGATTTTGACAGGCTCATTGAGATTCAGCTGTCTTCAGTTCCTAAGCTGATGGATGAATATCTTAAAAACAACAGCAAAGAAAAGGGGAAGGAGGGCTAAACATAGCAGAGGATGGGAGAATGAGGTGAGGGAAGGCAGATCTGTAGAAAGAAGATGGCATGTTTGCAGATAGGTTTATTTGCATGGGATCCCAAAGGCAACTCAAGCACAAGGTGCATCCTCCCCAAGTTGAAGGGCGCAAGACTAGCCAGAGAATGTGCTTTTTAAAACAATTTAAAAATAAAATGTATCGTGTTTCATCCAGCCCCCAAATTAGGGCAGAGACAGGCAGAGAGAGACCTGGCTGTTTAGGGAGGGAGGAAGAATTTCTCTAGGAATCCTTCTCTGCAGGACAACAAAATCGGAATGCTTAAGGACTGACCTCCGAGGTTGGAGCAAACCATGGAAGGTGATGGGCAGTTAAGTCAGATACCATGGAAAATTTTGTGGCAGAGATTCAAAAGGAGAAAACATTGGACAGTTTGCCAAAGGACTGTTAAACAAATAGCTTAGTGGGATAAATAGAAATATGCAACCTAGGCTCAACTTACTTCCGCCTCTGACATCCAGCATTCTGGGACCCTGGGTAAGTCCCTTCATTTCTCTGCATCTTAATTGTCTCTGCTGTCAGAAACTAAGATCTCTTCATGTTCTGAAAGAATACTGTGATTGGGTGATTTCTGTCTGTAATAATTACATCCAGAGAAACTACATTTAAATATAATTTATTCATTCATTACATGCTACGGAATACCTATAATACTAGCAAGGATAGGATAGAAAACTGTTTTTTTTTTTTCAATGGGTAATACCAAGAACCTCCCTTCAAAAAGTTTATAGTCTAATAGAGAAGTGTTTGCATATCTGCAAAAGAAGTTAGTATGGCTTGAGCCTCTTCCATGATTGAGATCCAGAATTCATCATGAGCCCTGCACTAGCATCATGACCCCTGGACTAGCGTTTTCTAGACTAATTCCAGAAGTCATTGCAAGGGATGCGAACGTGTGTTTAGAAATTGTGAACAGAGGCCAGGCGCGGTGGCTCACACCTATAATCCCAGCACTTTGGGAGGCCAAGGCAGGCAGATCATAACGTCAGGAGATAAAGACCATCCTGGCTAACATGGTGAAACCCCATCTCTACTAAAAATACAAAAAAAAAAAAAAGTTAGCTGGGCAAGGTGGCACACGCCTGTAGTCCCAGCTGCTCAGGAGGCTGAGGCAGGAGAATCGCTTGAACCTGGGAGGAGGAGCTTGCAGTGAGCCGAGATCGCGCCTGCATTCTGTGTCTACCCTTTGGAGATTCGATGTGCATATTGGAGATCTTATAAAGTCTAGAAGTAAAGAAAGCAATTACACCCACTCTTTCAGAAAGAGTGGTTCAGTTGCTTTAAAACTCCACTATAGACATTGCCAGTTGTTAGTGAATCAATAGATTCTGATTCTAGATTACCACTGAAGAATGGGATTTTTTAATACTATTTTTAATTGTCTGTTAATAGACTATTATTAATAGAATTTTGACAACTCATATTAACATTTGTTATAAAGGACAAATAGTCTGGAAATGCAGTGATGTGCTGGGTTCCTAGGTCACATCTGCTAGTGAAAGCCTATTGTTAAATTTTCAGAAAATATGGGATCCAGTTGTTAAACATAGCCACTATTAAAAATCAAGGCCGGGCACGGTGGCTCACGCCTGTAATCCCAGCACTTTGGGAGGCCAAGGCGGGCAGATCACTTGAGGCCAAGAGATCGAGACCAGCCTGGCCAACGTGGAAAACCCCATCTCTACTAAAAATGCAAAAATTACCCCAGCATGGGGTCACATGCCTGTAGTCCCAGCTACTCAGGAGGCTGAGGCAGGAGAATCGCTTGAACCAGGAAGGCAGAGGTTGCAGTGAACTGAGATCACATCACTGCACTCCAGCCTGGGCAACACAGCAAGACTCTGTCTCAAAAATAAATAAATAAATAAAAATCAAATGATGTAAACTTACAATGAAATATGTCATTTGAAAAACAAAGCTAACAAATACTCAAAACTCTTAAAACCTGTTACTTCCGAATCACTTTACTCTCTGTGCTTCTAAGGTTGTTTGCATCTGCTGTGTCTGTATGGTGGAAATGCCGTGCAGTGGGGTCCTGCTGCACATCTCTTCATAACCGTTCAGTAGCATCGCATTGGTAGTTTGATATCTTCCCTGGTGGGACTATTATAGCCTGGAAATTGGAAAACACTACCATCAGGGGTCTTCTTTCTTTCTGCAGAATCAGTTGTTGAACATTTACCAGCATACTGCTGAAATATAATAATAATATATATACATAATGTGTTTTGAGATGGAGTCTCACTCTCATCACCCAGGATAGAGTGCAGTGGCACGATCTAGACTCACTGCAACCTCCACCTCCCAAGTTCAAGCAATTCTTTTGCCTCAGCCTCCCAAGTAGCTGGGACTACAGGCGCATGCCACCATACCCAGCTAATTTTTGTACTTTTAGTAGAGATGGGGTTTCGCCATATTGGCCAGGCTAGTCTCGAACTCCTGACCTCAGGTGATCCACCCGCCTCGGCCTCCCAAAGTGCTGGGATTACAGGTATGAACCACCGCGCCCAGCCAATAATATATATTTTTCACATTCCCTGAAAGTAAGTACTGTTGACAGTTTGCCTTCCACATATGTAATTATCTGCTTCTCTCTATATATGCATATTCTTTTTGAATAGACTAGACTTGTTTACTTAAAAATAAAATATTGGGTATCTTCTACATTAATACAATGGTATATTTTCTTCTTTCTTATTAAGAACTGCATAGTTTGCCATTTGCTGGAGGTACTGTAATTCATTTATTCCATTTTCTATGAGTTGGTATTTTAGCTGTCCCTAGGTTTTCCCCTCAATTATAAACAATACCATACATAAGTCTTCTCATTACTCATGTTTGTTTGCTTAGTCAAGTATTCATACACAATAGCTCCTAAGCTATTGCGGTACTGCTATATTAAATGTTATGGATATTTTAAATTCTGATAGATCAAAATTTAAATTTGCCAAATGTGTCAGTTTACAATCGAGATAAAATTTTAAATTAAACAGATGTGTGCGTGTTTATGTATGCATGTGTCTTGCTTGTTTGTTTTGTGTGTTGGGCATACAGTCTGTGTATTTGCAAAGAATCAGTATTTTGCCAAGGAGCTACTTCATAGGAACCCAACTTGAGCTTTTTCAATTTAGGGAGATGATCTCTGACTAAAAGGTCCAAGCGTCTGAAGCCATGGATCGTTGACCAGTGGCCAAGTGAAATGAAGACGTTTCCTTGCTGTGGCCAACTCTGCCTGGCTCCAACATTCCAACACCTGGTTAAGTGAATTGACCTGGCTTAGTAGTTACACAGGGGTGGCCATTCCTGAAAATGTGTCTGCCCCACTCTGCTAACCCATACAAGGTCAGGGGTTTTCTCTGTCACTCACTCAGGTCTTTAGCATTGCAAGAGCTAACAGGAGTTATGACCCAAGCACCCAGGCACCTGTATGGTTCCGTGTGCAGTAGAAGGGAAAGAAGGAAGGATATGATCCTAACTCCCCTGAATCCTAACTCTTCCTGACATAAGGAAAATAATCTGGCCATCATTCAGCACATGATTTCCTTGAAGACATATTTGTGATGGGAAGAGGCACTTGATTTCTTTGGGGCCTCTCAGGTTCACAGTACTAATTGCTTAGATTTGATTTGTGCTTTCATGTGCACCAGCTCATGTAATTCCCATTCTACAGAGGAAGCTGATGGAGGCTCAGCAAGGTTCATTGATTTCGCAAGTTAGCAGAACCAGTAAATGTCAGAGCCCAGTGCTTAAGCCTGCTTTCCAATCTCTTCTTGGGCCTTCAGTGCTTGAAAGTGGTTGGTAGAGCAGTATATGAATCCATTCTCACACTGCTATTAAAAAAAAAAAATACCAGAGACTGGGTAATTTGTAAAGGAAAGAGGTTTAATTGACTCACAGTTCCACAGGGCTGGGGAGGCCTCAGGAAACTTACAGTCATGGTGGGAGGTGAAGGGGAAGCAAGGACCTTCTTCACATGGCGGCAGGAGAGAGAAGAGTGAGCATCAAAGGTGGAAGAGCCCCTTATAAAACCATCAGATCTCGTGAGAACTCACTCACTGTCACAAGAACAGCATAGAGGAAACTGTCCCCCGCTCCCATGATTCAGTCACCTCTCACCATATCTCTCCTTAGGCATGTAGGGGTTATGGGGATTACAGTTCAATATGAGATTTGGCTGGGGACACAGCCAAACCATATCAAGCAGTTACTTAGCTCTGGGGATTTTTCTAGCTCCCTCCCCAGTCTATAAGGTTAGAGGGCTATGGACCATCATAACAACATCGTGCTGTCTATTAAATTTACAATAGTACTGGCAATCATGGCTGCGTGTTGGAATCACCTGGGAGATTTGAAATAATCCTGGCATCCAGGGCTTATCTCAAACCACTTAAATTAGAACCTCTAGAGTGAGACTCCTCCTTCAGTAGTTTCTAAAACCAAGCAGGTGACCCCTTTATACTGGACAGGCATGTCCTCGTTTCCTTCCAAAGCCTGCATTATAAAGGCACCATTTGCAATGCAGCCACTCTGAACCTGCTTTCCCTCTTCATTACCTATACCCTATTTTTCTAACCATGACTGAACTCCTAGACTCCATAGCTGCTTGAATTTGTGGACAGGACATTCAACCAAGATTTCTTTTTTTTTTTTTTTTTTTTTTTTTTTAGACAGAGTCTCACTCTGTCGCCCAGGCTAGAGTGCAGTGGTGTGATCTCAGCTTACTGCAACCTCTGCCTCCCAGGTTCAAGCGATTCTCCTGCCTCAGCCTCCAGAGTAGCTGGGACTACAGATGTGTGCTACCACACCCGGCTAATTTTTTGTAGTTTTAGTAGAGATGGGGTTTCATTGTATTAGCCAGGATGGTCTCGATCTCCTGACCTTGTGATCCACCCACCTTGGCCTCCCCAAGTGGACTTTTTAGTATTATTATTATTATTAACTGTGTATAATGTCAGACCCCATGTTGGGCTCTGGGGATACTTCAGTGGAACAAAGGATCCTAGCCTCAGACTGCTGTCAAGGAAGACCTACAGACACAAGCCATTTGGATGCAGAAGTGCCCTGATGGAGGAAGCCCTTAGACCGCAGGGAAAAGGGGACAGGCAGTGATGTACCACCAGTGGCTTATTTAAATCCCTATTGTTGCCTGGATCCTGACCTGTTATCCTACACTTTCCCCTGGGGCTGCCAGTGACATCACATAGAGAAAGAGACCAGCCTCCTCCTCCTCCTTCTGTCTCACTGTAAGCGGTTCCCTGTCATCCACCATTATGCTTCAATAGCCCCTCCTTGTTCCCCTGAGCCCTTGCCTGCCGCCATCTCCTTTATTGCATATTTGACATTTCACCACAGCAGGTCAGACGTATTTGAATCCTAATGGCGCAGAGGGTCCCTGAATTGGTCGGCAGAGCCCTGGGGACTGCTCCAAGTGAAGGGAATCTCCATGAAGACAATTATCCAAGAGAAATAGCCCATCTCAGCAGGCATCGTTCTGCTTTGCTTATTGAGCCAGCGTTTATGAAGCACAGACTTTGTACCCAGCTCAGTGCAAACAGGCTCACCTCTAGCAAGGCTCAAGGGAGGGAACAAAAGAAATAGAAAACACAGCCCTTGTCAACAAACCCAGGATTAAGTTAGAGTGGCCGGGCGAAAATACGGAGGAAAAAATGGTTTTCTTTTTTAACCCTTTTCAACGTCTATTTAGTATCTGTTCATTGAATGTTTAATTATTGACAGCAGGAGTTGACCCCCTTGCCCATTTTTGTATGTCCCAAGCCGGGTTTTTACATTTTCAGATAGTTGAGAAAACTTGAAGACAGGTCTATTTTGTGGCACATGAAAATCATATGAAATTCTAATTGCAGTGTCCACTAATAAAGTTGTATGGGCTCACAGCCACAGCATTCATTTTTATTTTGTCTGTGGCTGTATAAAAGTTGTCAGGATCAAGATGGAATCACTAATATGAGAAAACCCTGATAAATAGGGGAAGGCCACGAAGGCACGATTCTCACACTTACATGCCTGATAACGAAACAGACTCTACAAAAACCACCGCCTTGCACAAAGACCTCACAACCTTACACAAAAACATTTGTGCAAGGACATCTGCGTCTCCAACCTTGGACCAGCGTCATCCTTATTATGGATCTTTGTAGCCAAAGATAATTACTCAAAACAATTATGTACTCCTCCTTATTTTTTCCTTTAAAAATGTTTATCTCTGGCTGGGCACGGTGTCTCACGCCTGTAATCCCAGCACTTTGGGAGGCTGAGGCGGATGGATCACCTGAGGTCAGGAGATCGAAACCATCCTGGCCAACATGGCAAAAATCTCTGTTAAAAATACAAAAAAAAATTAGCTAGGCGTGGTGGTGCACGCCTGTAATACCAGCTACTTAGGAGGCTGAGGCAGGAGAATCTCTTGAACCCAGGAGGCAGAGGTTGCAATGAGCTGAGATCGTGCCACTGCCCTCCAGTCTGGGCGACAGAGAAAGACTCTGTCTCAAAAGAAAAAAAAAAAAACAGTTTATCTTCTTTACCACCCTGAATGCACGCATACTTTACTATGACATGCGTATTCCCATTACAATATTTAATTCCCAAATATATTTTCTTTTATAGAGTGTCTCTCTGCTTGTTATTTAGATTGACAGCTGCTTTGAGGCTACAAAAACAGAAATTAAGTAGTTGTAACAGAGTCCTTTTCGCTTCCAAAGCCAAAGATACATATTTACTGGCCCTTTCAGAAACAATTTGCTGATCAAGGTCCACAGCATAGCAGAAAGAGCGTGGTCTGTGGAGTCTAGCAGACTTGGGTTAGGATCTTGCCTGTGCCCGTTAGCTTTCTACATCTAGTCAATAGAAATAATAACATGTTCTTAACAGGCTGAGATTGAATAAAGCCACTGTAAAGGTAACATAAACCCCAGTGATCTAGAACTAGTATTGAGGCCTAGTAAATATTGATTACCTTCACCCACCTTAATTATATACAAATATAATTTCCTATATAGGCACAAAAAGAAAGATAGAATTACATGAGGCTAGTTCTACTCTCAACTGGAAAGATATGCACAAGAAATAGAAGGAAAGGGAATGAGACTAATACATTCATTGGATACTTTATAAGAGCAGAGTCTTCTCACTCTTATTCAATCCTTTATTCCCCAGCAGCCAGAGTTGTCCTACTGGGCACAGTGGTGCACACCTATAGTTCCCACTACTTGGGAGGCTGAGTCAGGAAAATTGCTTGAGCCCAGGAGTTCAAAACTGTAGTGTGCGATGATCATGCCCGTGAATGGCCACTGCACTCCAGCCTGCTCAACATAGTAAGACCTGGTCTTTAAAAAAGTAATAATAGAGTGATCCCTGGCATATGGTAAAGGCATAGCATACAGTATATATGATATGCATTTTCGGCCGGGCGCAGTGGCTCACACCTGTAATCCCAACACTTTGGGAGGCGGAGGTGAGTGGATCACCTGAGGTCAGGAGTTCAAAACCAAAACCATCCTGGCCAACGTGGTGAAACCCCATCTCTGCTAAAAATATAAAAATTAGCTGGGTGTGGTAGCGAGTGCCTGTAATCCCAGCTCCTTGGGAGGCTGAGGTAGGAGAATCACTTGAACCTGAAAAGTGGAGGTTGCAGTGAGCCAAGATCCTGCCATTGCACTCCAGCCTGGGTGATGAGGGCGAAACTCCTTCTCAAAAAAATAAATAAATGCATTTTTGCATTCAGCCCTCTTAATAATTGATATACTTGTCAAACATTTTACTTGTGGAGTCATCATCAGGATGAGGCTCCAGATTCTGCTCCTCCACACACCATCACACAGCCCTGGGCATGCCAGCTTCTCTGTGCCAGTGTTCACACCTGCAGATGCAGGTCATGGGAAAATGTACTGCGCAGGATCGTCTTGAAGACTGAATGAGATTTAAAGTGTGCCAGATACCCCTGCAACCCAAAAGAGGGAAGGGCAGACAAACAGGGAGGGTGTGTGCATTCAAGTCAAAACATGGATGTTTCCTCACACAGGCTTCTTTGAATTCTGTCTCGGTGTGGTGGTAAGCAGGAAATCCTGCAAGGTCTCAAGATGCAAATCTGGCAAGGATCATTGTTTAAGGAACAGCTTCACGGGCCGGGTCTCAAGGGATGGGACTGCACAGACTATTGAACAGAACAGGAAAGGGAAGACCTGCAGGTGGAGGGCGTACGCCAGGCTGTGGAACGGGTGTGGCCAGGCAAGTCTCCGTACACAGAGCGGGAAGAGCTGTGGTCAGGGAGGAAGCCTTAGGATTGGACTTGAGAAGATTGCAGTCACTACTCACTTGCTTTATGTCTGGAGATCTGATAAGAATGTATCATCAGATTCCCTTTTAATGAATCCCATACCTATTTCTACCAAACACATATTCAGCCTAGTTTCACAGTTTATTTCTGGTTTCCAAGTTCTTTGGATTGACTCTGTACTAGTGATTGGATAAGACTGAGGAAATGTATGTGTTAAGGGAAATGGCAGTGCATTCCCATTGCAAGTGTTAAATCTTTCCGAAGATTCCTGACTCTGATTTTTAATGGACTTCATTTAATGAGTTAACGTAACCACAGATTAGTAAACAGGGACTATCAATCTTCACAGAGAGCAAGGAAGGAATTTACACATAGTAAGGGCCCAGTGTTGTACTGAAATCACCGACTTTTCATTCAGCATTGACTCTGCACCAGGCCCTGTGCTAAGTGCTTCTCGTACTTGCTCTCACTTAATGCCCACTACATCGTTTATAAGGAACGTTACACCATTTATTCAAAATCTCACTGTTAGTCGGCAGCAAAGTCAAGATTGGAACAGGGACCATTCTGTACTGAGAGCAGAAGGCTCCTGCCCCTGTAGTGCTTTAAGTATGGTCTGTTGAAATCTTCACTCCCCACCTAGGAAAAAGGAAGAGGGAAGAAAGAAATTCCACATAGTCATGTTGATTACTCCCGAAAGCAATTAACTAGGATTGTGTAATGAATGACAACAGAGACAGACCTCTCTTAGGAGGCGACAGTTTAGCCGAGATCTGAAGTGTGTCCCGAAGCCAGCCACACAATTGGCCAGAGAACGAGAATGTAGCAGCCCTGATGGGGACTCCAGCTTGGCCTGTTCTGGAACTGACAGGTGGGAGGCTGGAAGGAGGAACCTGAGTTGAGACTGGGGAGCTAGGCTAGAGCTTCCTGGACCATGATATGATGACACAGAATTTGCATTTTGTTCTGTAACACACTGGCAAAGACGGCACCTGACTGAGAATATCCCTGAGCTTCTGAACAGTAGCAATAAGAAATATTGCACAATGAATTTATATGCATCATTCTTTGTTCAGTAGTAACTTTACAGGACCACCTCCATGCATTTCAATCAGCTGTTTATTAATGTGCTTTACTTTGCTTGACATGCATTCTAAGAGGCATTTCTCCACCCATCCCTCATTTCTGGTTCTCTCACCAAATGTTCATGTGATTCCTAATTCAGTGTTCCAACTGTGGCTTAGATGACTGGGACAAAATAGAACCTTGGTAGCCTTTATTAATCATCGTGTGTTTCTCAGAGATATACCAGCTTCATGTCACTAGCCCTTATGGCTCCCTCCAGCACTCAGGGTAGGATAGTCCAGAGGACGCTGGAATGTGGGGCCCGGGAAGGAGGGCTGCTGCAGCATTACTTACCACTTTGACTTGCTCCCCCATTTCCTCTTTCTTTGGGAATTATCACCAACAGGTGCATTCAAAATCTTCGTATGATTAAAATTAAAAAGCTTCTGTTAGAGGACAAGATCCACAGATATCATCCTACCCAGAGTTGACTATTCCCTAATAGAAACCTACCTTTGGGGAAAAGGACTGTACTGTTGCTGTCATTACAAAGATAAGAACAGAAACACAGAGAGGTTAGTTAGTTCACTGTCCCAGCGTCACACAGCCAGAAAGTGTTCGAGACCAGGTTCAGATCCAGGTCTGACTCCGAGACCAGGCTCTTTCCAGTACCTTTGCAGTGGCCTAAAAATATCAAATGGGCTGAGGAGTTGGCTAGAGAAAACTGCCTGATGGCAAAGTTTTTGACATCTCTTGCCATGAGTGGAGATGGGTAATCATTTAACAGAAGATGAGTTTTGACCACATGGTCTATTTGGTTTCTGCTGAAGACAGGGGCTAGGTGGGCCCCTACCCCACCCATTCATCCAGGACAAACTACCTCCTCCAGAGTCCCTGGGATCCTTGTTTTTAATCAGTCAATTGATGAGTGTCACAGCACTTTTTACAGTTAGTCATTTTGCAGATGTTAGTTGAGTCTCTGTTAACCATCAGTGGGCGGGACCACTGTCTGTCTTCTGAACTCATTCATCCATTCGCCAGCTCATTCCTAGACATTCGCTGAGTTCGTCTGCTATGCCTCTGGTAGGCCCTGGGCTAGAGAGATGACACCAGCTGTGTCCTAGAGAGTTCAGCGTCTAGTGGGGGGTTCCTGTAAACAAACAACTGCTGGGCAAGGAGATCAGCGTTTTCACCAAACTGCGTCAGGGTGGAGTGGAGGTACAAAGGCAGGTGGCCATCTCTGCCAGGAGGATCCAGGAAGACTTCAGAAGAGAAGGCTGGGAAGAGAAGGAGGAGAAGAGAGAGTAGAAAGCAAATGAAGAAATGAGGAAGAAAAAGCAAATGCAAGTGGCAGAAAAGTAGAGAATTATACTTCGCTGAATTAGAGCTCAGAATTCTGGAATTTTGAAGCGATCCATAATCGGTTTTCAAGGGATCCAATATTCACCAGCTCCAAAGTAAGGGGAATGAGGGGTACAACTGCATTGTCCTTTTAAGGATCTGTTGAATGCAGGACAGTCTTTCTCCCTAGAAAGAAATAAAGAAACAAAGACAAAAATAAAGGACGCAGAGCTTAGGACGGTCCCATTCCCTTAAAAGCCAACAGGAGGAGGACAGCAAACTCCTTTATACCCCTTTTCCCCACTACACAATGCAAAGTGCAGAGTCCTTCCAACTGGGAGCCTCTTTTGTGGCCATGATGACTTAAGAATCACCCCAGATAATTGCTCAGGTATAGCTTTCACCACACTTTCCTTCCCCCTGACTGAACAGAAGCAAAATTCCTTGCTAGGGAGAAAGTTCACCCTGCACTCAGTAGAACCTGCAAAGAACCATGCAGTTTGGCTCCAACCCCTTTCCCCCTTACTTTGGGGTTGTTGAATACTGGAAAAGTGATCAAGGAAAGTACATTTATCACTCTCTTGCCTGAAAACTTGAGCCGGGGTAATTTTGCACATTCTGTTTAAACGATTGACACGAGAAAGCTGGATTTAGTTCTCCCTTCTTACTTCCCAGCACTAAATGCACACCTCGCTAATCCAATTTCTAGGAAATCCTCCCTCGTGAGCAGGACAGCCTGTGGATTTGCCCAGATCAGGTTGGCAGAGAGTAGATAGGCTCGTTTGTGAGAGCACGTTCAGACCCCAAGAATTACTATGGCCTTATGGCCGCCAGAGCCACTTTCTAGTAGGTAGGGGACCTTTATGTGCCCCCGGAAATAATGTTAATAGTCCTAGCTAACATTTATTGAGCAGTGGTTATGAATGTGGCATTGCAAATGGATTATGATCTTATTTAATTTGCACAGCAGCCTAGGAGGCAGGCACTTCTTGCTGTTTTTCCCATTTATCAGCTGGCTTAAGGGCCTTTGTACTTGGGGCTAATTCTGCCTGAGTTCCTCCTTCTTATCAGCATGGCACGCTACCTCGCCTCCTGCAGATCCTGTCTTAAACATCATCTTCTCGGAAAAGTCTTCGCTGACCACTCATTGAAAATTTCACCACGTCTCCCAGCTGAGCTCTCCTTATCTCCCCTCCCTGCTTTATTCTTATCATACAATAGACTATATGTTTAACCTACTTACTTGTTTATCCCTCTTCTGTTAGCACATAGGCTTCCCGAGGACAAGGATTTCTATTTTCAGATGGGTTCTGGTACATAGGAGACTTGCAGAACATACTGGTGTAACGAAAAACATAATAGCATCATAACTACTTTGCAAACTAGGAAAGAGAAATTTACAGAAATGAGCTAGTATGGGCTGGGCGCGGTGGCTCACGCCTGTAATGCCAACGCTTTGGGAGATGGGTGGATCACCTGAGGTCAGGAGTTTGAGTCAAGCCTGGCCAACATGACAAAACCCCGTCTCTACTAAAGATACAAAAATTAACCAGGCGTGGTGGCTCACGTCTGTAATCCCAGCACTTTGGGAGGCTGAGGCAGGCGGGTCACCTGAGATCAGGAATTCGAGACCAGCCTGACCAACATGGAGAAATCCCGTCTCTACTAGAAATAAAAAATTAGCCGGGCATGGAGGCGCATACCTGTAATCCCAGCTACTCAGGAGGCTGAGGCAGGAGAATCGCTTGAACCCAGGAGGTAGAGGTTGAAGTGAGTCGAGATTGCACCACTGCGCTCCAGCCTGGGTGACAAGAACAAAACTCTGTCTCAAAAAAAAAAGAAACGAAATGAGCTAGTATGGCCCAGGTAAGACAGAAAACAAGTAGCAGACTAGAATTAACCTAGGCCTCAGACCTCCCAAGTGTTTACAACACTACAGAGCCAGTACGTAGCCAAATACAAAGCCTTCTGTGGAACTGTGGTTGTGCTGGGAAATAAGCAGACACTACTCACTACTACTCCCATTAAAACTTTCCTTTGAAATCAACTTCTTAGTCCTTCAGGATGACAGTTATTGATGTTAACAGAAGTGGGATGTTTTAGCCCCTCTTCTGCTCTAGGACTCTGCTTGTTGAGATCCAGAGGAAATAAGTTATGGTGTCATCTCTCTGCAAGCTCACTCCAGTTCATTGCCAGTGCAGGAGCTTATACTTGTATTGAGTAGACCTACTGTGTGGCACATACTGTGTAGGAAGCTGTGGGTATGGAGTCAGTAACACACACCACTGCCCTCAGGGAGCTCAGAGTTTGGTGCCACAAAGCACCTACAATAACTGCAGCTCTGAAAGGCACAGATGTAGATTGTACAATGTAGTGGTTTGGTTTGTTTGTTTGTTTGTTTGTTTGCAGCCATAGCCCTGTAAGTAATGGAATGTGTAATGTTCCACATCATCCCGTAGGCATCAGTATTGGAAAACACATGGGTTTTGGAACAAGTGAAACTGGATTTGAATCTGGGTTGTCACTAGTTAGTTGCTTACTCAATCTTTCTGTGATGTTCGAAGGAATAGAGTTAATAAGCATGCCTAGCGCCTGGGTCCTGGTAAGCTGCCGCCATCACCGTTAGCTCTCAGTATCATCGTTATCATTGTTCTGCCTCTGAGTGACAGTGAGTAGTGAATTCAGTGCCTATGGGTCAATAGGAAGAAACTAGTCTGGTTAAAAATACACCCCGGGTAATAACAATAGCCCCTTATTTAATTAAGACTAATGTGTGTTAGTCACTGTGCTATGCTGAGTATTTCGTTATCTTACTTGATTCTCCCAACAGTCCTGTGAGTTATGATTAATATCCGTTTTGCAGAAGAGTACCCTAAAGCACAGAGCAGTTATTAAGTAACCTGCCCAAGGTCATGCATGGTGTGTGGGTAGATGCTAGGACCCTGACCCTTGATTTTTTTTGCTCAACTGCCCCAGGTCATCAAAGTGTATACTGGGGAGATGACTGTATTCTTGCTGTCATTCCCAAATCAGTCAGAGAAGCAGCAAAAAAGTACCAAATCTAGCATCAAGAGACTTGTATTCAAGCCCAAATTCTACCACTGCATCAGCTTCCTGACCTCAGGCCACTGACCTCACTTCGAAGTCTTGGTTTCCTCATCTGTAAAATGAAGACGTTGACTTAGCGATGCCCAGCCCCTGGGCGTCTGGTTCTGGGATATGGCTCTTTCGTTCATCGCACAGCAGATCTACCAAAGCCAGCACGCGATGTCATCAGAGTTAGAAAGACCTCAGCTGAAACCCCAGCTCTGTCACTCACCAGCTGTATGACCTCTCTGAGCCTCAGTTTCCTTGTTTGTAAAAACAAGCATCAACATAACCAATTTCATGGGGGCTGTTCCGAGGACTCACTGAAATAACATAACAATCAGGATACCATCACGAAAGACATCTGCCCTTGGGAGTCAACATATTTGAATGAAGGGACTGCATAGGGGGGTGAATGGGCAGGATCAAAGGCATCAGCAAGGGATGCTGGGGCACCCAGGGACTAGCTGGAGCTGAGAGCTGGTACCAGTTCTGGGCTGAGAGATGTGTGTTAGTTTGCTAGGGCTGCCATAACAAAATACCACAGACTGGGTGGCTTAAACAACATAGATTTATTTTTTTCTCACAGTTCTAGAAGCCAGAAGTCTGAGACCAAGGTGTTGACAGGGTTGGTTTTATCGCACCCTTCTCTCCTTGGCTTGTATATCTAGATGCTTCCTCTCCCTACGTCTATAATCTCCCTTCTGCGCATGTCTGCATCCTAATTGCTTCTTCACGTGAGGACACCAGTCCTATTGGATTAGCCTGGGACAGCACTGCAGAGCCTCTTCAGGGAGGGTGAAACCCCACAGGCTATATACCAGCTACTAAAAAAATGACTACAACTCTCTAAACAGAAATCCAATCTGCTGACTGGCTGGTTGGCATGGAGATTTTCTTTCTTTTCTTTTTTTTTTTTTTTTTTTTTTTTTCCCGAATAATGGGCTGGCCTCTCCCCACCAATCTGGCTAGATGCTTCACTGCACAAGATGATGTCTCATTTGCCTCCCAAGAAGGACGAGACAGCGTGGATGGCCAAGCGTTTCTGACCAGTTGAATGGGCACTGGTCACCCGTCTGACCTCATTTTAACTTAATTACGTTTTTAAAGACCCTGTTTCCAAATTCAGTCCCATTCTGAGGTTGCTGGGGATTAGAGCTTCAACAGATGAATTTGGGGGAGGACACGATCAACTCGTAACAAGATATAAAGAGAAGCAATAATGGTGCCAGAAGCTACTGAAGGCTTGAACCATGGAGATAGCTGCCAAGCAGAGGCTGAAATGGAGGACACAGCCATTGCTGGGAACGTTGCCCACAGGCAAGAGTGTGTGAGGGAGAAATGCACTCTCTTTCCTCCCACCCTCCAAGCTGTTGCCGAAGCTTCCGATCAGGAACCAACCACCAGGGATGCCAGGTGATCCCCGGGCACAGAGAAGGGCAGAGTATGGACCTGGGAGTGGAAAAACTGAGAATATGTGTCTGGCACAGAAGGGGCACTCACTAAGTGTTCATCCTTCCCACCTCATAAATGAGAAGGGAAAAGTGGAGACGACGCCTGTGACCTCTGCACCCCTCCCGGAATGTGTTTTCAGCATTTGCTTTGTTTTGAGCATGTGAATGAGTGAATAATGAAGGCGTACTCAGTTGTGCCCTTCCATGCAGGCTCACTTTGTTTAAGCTAGAAGTTGCAGAAAGCTTCTTGCCCTTTCGGCTGTTTAGGAGCTCCACATTCCAGCAGGTGCCAGCACACGTTCAACTGGTCACAGCTGCTTGGCCATTCACGCCATCTTGCCCTTCTGGGGACGCAGATGAGACATCGTGTGTCGTGAAACATCTAGCCAGACTGATAGAGACAGGCAGATTCATTATTTGTTTAAAAAAAATTAAAATATCCATACCATCCAACAAACTGAA
Organism: Theropithecus gelada; assembly: GCF_003255815.1. Lineage (NCBI taxonomy): Eukaryota > Metazoa > Chordata > Mammalia > Primates > Cercopithecidae > Theropithecus > Theropithecus gelada. The sequence continues at coordinate 17,147,765 of NC_037678.1, forward strand.
CAGCAGATCTGATTTCTGTTGAGAGTTGTAGCCGTTTTTCAGTAGCTGGTATATAACCCGTGGGGTGTCAGACCCTCCCATCCCTCCCCAAGGTGGGTCTGCAGTGCTGTTCTATGCTTCTGCATCTACCCCAGCTCTTCCAATCATTGCACTGTGCTCTATTTTATTTAGTGCCAATTTTAAGACCAATATCTTGGCACTACTCTGTATATTGTTCCCGCTATACAGCTGCAGAAAATACTTCCTCCTTCCTGAAATAGGCTGGAGAGTTTTTAGTAACTACTTTAACTGCGGTGACCTGGACACAGCCAGAATATCTTCATTCAGTAACTGTTATCTCCCGCATTCTGATGGACTGCCTGTGAAAGCTGTCTTGTCTCAGAGCAGGACGTCTAAGGCACTCGACATCTTGGTGGATTTCTGAGCGGGAGAAGAGACGACGACAGACCAGTGAGCGTGATTTCTACCTTGGGTTTTTCTTATCATTTACTGTCTACAATGTGCAAAATTACTTGCCTTCTGTGATTTAGTGATTAGCTGAAAATCTGTCCAAATCTGGAAAATGACAGTAGTATTACTTTCCTGGAACTGCTATAACAAAGCACCACAAACAGTGGCTTAAAAAAGCAGAAGTTGGCCGGGCTCGGTGGCTCATGCCTGTAATCCCAGCACTTTGGGAGGCCAAGGCAGGCGGATCACGAGGCCAGGAGATCGAGACCATCCTGGCTAACACGGTGAAACCCCATCTCTACTAAAAATACAAAAAATTAGCCGGGTGTGGTGGTGGGCACCTGTAATCCCAGCTACTTGGGAGGCTGAGGCAGGAGAATGGCGTGAATCCAGCAGATGGAGCTTGCAGTGAGCCAAGATGGCGCCACTGCACTCCAGCCTGGGCAACAGAGCAAGACTCCGTCTCAAAAAAATAAAAATTAAAATTAAAAAAAGCAGAAGTTTCTGGTTCTAGATCCTTGAGGAATCGCCACAGTGTCTTCCACAATGGTTGACCCAGCAATCCCATTACTGGGTATGTACCCAAAGGATTATAAACCATTCTACTGTAAAGACACATGCACACGTCTGTTTACTGCAGCACTATTTACAATAGCAAAGACTTGGTACCAACCCAAATGCCCATCAGTGACAGACTGGATAAAGAAAATGTGGCACATATATACCATGGAATACTATACAGCCATAAAAAAGAATGAGTTCATGTCCTTTGCAGGGACATGGATGAAGCTGGAAGCCAATATTCTCAGCACTAACACAGGAACAGAAAACCAAGCACCACATGTTCTCACTCATATGTGGGAGTTGAACAGTGAGAACACATGGACACAGGGAGGGGAACATCACACATGGGGGCCTCTTGCAGGGGATGGAGATAATTAGGACAAATACCTAATGCATACAGGGCTTAAAACCTAAATGATGGGTTGATGGGTGTAGCAAACCACCATGCCACATGTATATCTGGGTAACCAACCTGCATGTTCTGCACATGTATCCCAGAACTTAAAATAAAATAAAATTTTTTTTGTAAAATGCAGAAGTTTTTTCTTCCACAGTCCTGGAGGCTAGAAGTCCACGTGAAGGTGTTAGCCAAATCACGCTCTTTCTAAAGCCTCTAGGGGAAGATTCTTCTGATTCTTCCTTGCCTCTTCCAGCTCTGGTAGCACCAGGCATTCCTTAGGGGCATACCTTCAACCCCTGCCTCTGTCGGGCCTCTTCCCTTCGTGTCTGTCTCTTATCTCTTCTTCTTATAAGGACACTAGCCCTTGGGTTGGAGTCTACTCTAATCCACTGTGACCTCATGTTGACTTGATTACATCTGCAAAGACTGTTTCCAAAAAAAGGGTCACATGCACAGGTATTGGGGGTCAGGACTTGAACATACCTTTTGGAAGGATCCTGACTGATTCCATAAGAACACTTTTCCTCAACTTTTTATTTGCAAAGCACTCTGTGGTTAAAAGAAACTATTTGTGGAACCTCCTCAGATCTGCGGGGTTGACCACGAATTATCCGTCTAGTTTGGCAAGTAAGTCTGAACGGACTAAGGAAAGCCGAGATGAGCTTAAACAGATGGATTATAGAGAAGCAGAGAGTTGGAGGCGTAAGAAATAGCTCAGGAGGAAAGGTGGGGGGAGTCTCAGGGACTTAGATCCTTGACCTTTTTTTTTTTAACTTTGTATTAGTTGTTTTGCTTTGACCAGCCACTTAGCCTTTCTGAGCCTCAGTTTCCTCAAGCCAATGGGGATAGAGAGGGGACATGGATTTGATAACCTTCTTTGAGTTTTTTTTTTTTTTTTTTCCTAGCTTGATATAGATTCCAGAAAAGACTAGCAAAGTAGGCAGCAGGCATCGCCCAGCCAGCTTTGAGAAGGAGGTCTCTGTTGGTGCATAGCTGGACACACAAAGCCAGAAATTCACTCATTTCCAGTCAGCTTCAGGACCCACATTCCTTTGCTTTAAAAGTGGGAAGAAAAATATATGAAGAACTCGTCCAAACCAGTAAGAAAAAGGGCAGGCAACCCAATAGAAAAATGAGCCAAAGAATAGGCAGTTCCCAAAAGAGGACAAAATGGGCAATTAACATATCAAAAGACTATGAGCTTCGTTAGTCATGAAAAAATGCAAATTAAAATCCATATTGCTATACCACTATACAAAGTGTAGACCTACCCGAAGGCCTAAAATGCAAACATTGAGACAATGCCAGTTTTTAGTGGGACGATGGAGCAATTGGAATACTTCAGAAGCACTTTGCAATATCTACTTAACCTAAGCACGTGCACACTCAGTGACCTGGAAGTTCCACTTGGAGGTTTGTACTCATCAGAAATGCATACACATGCCGTCAAAAAACATGTTCCAGAATGTTTATAACAGCCCAAATGTCCATCAGTGACACAATGGGTAGAGTAAGATATTCACGTCATAGATTATTATACAGCATTAAGATGAACAAATGACAACAGCATGCATATGACAACGGCAATGACAACGGCATCTTGCTGGGGATGGAGAGAATTAGGACAAATACCTAATGCATACAGGGCTTAAAACCTAAATGATGGGTTGATAGGTGTAGCAAACCACCATGCCACATGTATATCTGGGTAACCAACCTGCATGTTCTGCACATGTATCCCAGAACTTAAAATACAATAAAATTTTTTTTTTAAATGCAGAAGTTTTTTCTTCCACAGTCCTGGAGGCTAGAAGTCCACGTGATGGACTTCACATCATGGATGTGGATTGGATTGGACATCCAATTGGATGGACTTCACACATGGATGTGGATGGATTTCACAAACGTAATATTCATACAAAGGGCATGTACGGTATGATTCAAAGCATATAAAGCTCAGAAATGGATAAAACTAGGCTATTGTGTAAGAAGGTGAGACAAGGCCAGGCGCGGTGGCTCGCACCTGTAATCCCAGCACTTTGGGAGGCTGAGGCAGGCGGATCACCTGAGGTCGGGAGTTCGAGACCAGCCTGACCAACATGGAGAAACCCCGTCTCTACTAAAAATACAAAATTAGCCAGGCATAGTGGCGCATACCTGTTATCCTAGCTACTCGGGAGGCTGAGGCAGGAGAATTGCTTGAACCCAGAAGGCGGAGGTTGCGGTGAGAAGAGATCACACCATTGTACTCCAGCCTGGGCAACAAAAGCGAAACTCCATCTCAAAAAAAAAGGAGGAGAGATGATGGCAAGATAGTGGGTATGTTTTTGGCTGTAAGGGGGATTCTGGTCTAGTAATACTCTGTTTCTTGGTCTGGGTTCTAGTTATTCAGTTTGTGAACATTCATCAAGCTATACAGTTATGATCTATGCACTTTTCTGAATGTACGTTCCACTCTAATAAAAAGTTTGTTTATAGAAGTAAAAAACAAAAGTACTCTGCAAGTTTTTGTTGAAAGTATTTGCCAGCTACCAAACCCTTTGTGTTCTTGGTTCTATCGCAACCTTGGCCAGATGATTTCTGTCCAGTGAGATGAAGAGGAAAGGTGAAGTGTTGTCTAAAAGGACCACTTCCCACAACATGAGATCCAACCACACCCTGTCTGCCTAGAACATACCTCTATTTGAGCACCCATAACACCTCTAAGCTCCCTCAAGCAGGGACCACTGTGTCCTTTTCTCTGTGTACCTTGTGCCTGGCCTGTAGAAGTTGCTAAAATATGTATTTATTGAATGAATGAGTGAGTGGATGACCACACTCCATTCCATTCACACTTGAGAAAAACCCAGCCAAGTTAGGGAAGGTTTGAGATGGAAGGATTTCCACCTTCTCTCCCACCCCTCCCTCCTTCCCTATCTCTCGTCTCTCTCTCTCTCTCTCTCACACACACACACACACACACACTCACACTCAATCTCACTCTCTCACTGTCTCTCTCTCTCTCTCTCGAAAAGCTTTCAGGAAGAAATAATTTAAAAAGCAAAAGCTGGATTACAGAACCTTTTCATTTATATGATCAAAAGTGAGTCCCAGGTAAAATCAGCAGGGGATTTTAAATTAAGTGGTTTTTAATAAACTTACTTTCTGTCGGATTATGAATAAGAAGAGAACTCTAGTGCTTCAAAGCAGAAGGGAGGAAGGTCGTGATTGTGAGGATGATTTTCATCAGCATTTCTGAGATGAGAGTCCTCACGCTCCCCAGAGCCTCCTGCTGAGCAGCTGTACTGGGTCCACTTAGGATCTCTCTGATTCAAACCAGCAAAGCCTCAAAAACCACTGAAGGACGAAGGATCTAATCTTCATTTTCACATAGTGGCTCTTGCATGACAGGTGGAGAGGCAAAGAAGTGCAGACAGAAGCCAGTGAGGACTCAAACTGAAGGGTATCCTTCATACCATCCTTAATAGCAGTATCCTATTAGATTCCTGGGGGGAAAGGGGCAAATCATTCTGACCATGTTGGAAGCCATAACCACCTTTGAGATTCACTGTGTACATTGATATATCAAACCCTGTTTAACTTTATTTAACCCTAATAAATAATATCCTACACTTATTTAACTTATTTAGCCCTGCTTCCACAACATTTACTAGCATCCTACAGAATGCTACATCAGACGCTGTGAGAAGCACTGAGTTTAGGAATAAAAGGTTTAATCTGAAACTTGCTCTGAACCTCATTCAAAGGAGTCATCCAGGAACTTTGGGTCCTACTTTCTCCTCCCGAGCCAAGGAAGCATGTGGTCTGAATTGACCAACCCAATTCTAGCTACATTCTTGTAGCTGGGCTAAAGAATGAAAATGGGCCAGGGAGGGAATAGTGGCAGAACCTTTTCTTAAACAGTAAGTTTTCATAATGCAAGCTTAAGGCATTCCCCTTTGCTGAAAAAGTTTTAAAGAGTTCTTGCCTGCAAGAAGCAGTCCTGCACATGCTGTGAAGTTACTTGGGTAGTTTCAGATCAGAAAGAAGGGAATCTCCCTAACATGCAGGAGGGAAAGTTGACATAAGTTAGCGCTGACACAGTGTCCTGAATATATCTTGAGTTGAATATATCTTGGCTCCATCCGGTTACCCACTATGACTAATCTTGATCAGGCCCTACCCTAGGCCTACAGCTTCCTTTTCACACAGGACTGTCCTCAGGGAAGCCCTAGTTTTCCTGGCTTTTTTTTTTTTTTTTTTTTTTGAGACAGAGTCTCACTCTGTCGCCCAGGCTAGAGTGCAGTGGTGCAATCTCGGCTCACTGCAAGCTCCTCCTCTCGGGTTCACACCATTCTCCTGCCTCAGCCTCCCAAGTAGCTGGGACTACAGGTGCCCGCCACCACGCCCCACTAATTGTTTTGTATTTTTAGTAGAGACGGAGTTTCACCGTGTGTTAGCCAGGTTGGTCTCGATCTCCTGACCTCGTGGTCCGCCCGCCTTGGCCTCCCAAAGTGCTGGGATTACAGGCGTGAGCCACCACGCCCAGCCCTTTTCTGGCCTTTTATAATGATTGGGATCCTCCCAGGTTTTTACAGAGGCAGTCTGGTTATGGCCTGTGGTCTTCTCAAAGCCCTTCAAACATTTACTTACTGCTCCTCCAGGAGTTACTCTTTTGTTTTGGCTTTAGACCCCTGATTCATCAAAGCCTCACCATATTTAGTTATGAGCATATACGTAGACACACACACACGCACACACATACATCTCAGGAGGCAACATGGTATGGTTGAGACCACAAATCAAAGAGTGAAATTAATTTCGCCACACATTAGCTATATGGAAGCTTTAGTTTCTTCATCTATAAAATGGAGATAATTCCATCTACTTTGCAAGTTTGTCATAAGAATCAGAGGTCATCTGGCTGGGCGCAGTGGCTCATGCCTGTAATCCCAGGACTTTGGGAGGCCAAGGCAGGCGGATCATGAGGTCAGGAGTTCGAGACCAGCCTGGCCAACATGCTGAAACCCCATCTCTACTAAAAATACAAAAAATTAGCCGGGCGCGGTGGTGCGTGCCTGTAATCCCAGCTAGTCAGGAGGCTGAGGCAGGAGAATCGCTTGAACCCGGGAGGCAGAGGTTGTGGTGAGCCGAGATTGTGCCACTGCACTCCAGCCTGGGTGACAGAGTAAGATTCTGTCTCAAAAAAAAAAAAAAATCAGAGGTCATCTAAGTTAAGTTCCTTCTCTCTAGTATACAGCAGTTGCTTGATAAATGGTAGGTATTATCATCATCGTCACCATTTTTAGCTTGTTCTTTTTTTTTTTTTTTTTTTTTTTGCAGTTGCACTGGCAAAAAATAATGTCTAGCTCATAAAACAGTATTATTCTCACTTTCCTCTCTGCACAGATACCACCTTTTCTTTCCCTGCCATCTTGATTACTGAGCTATTGCTAAAAAGAAAACATTGCCCTCTGATCCACAGATGAAAAGCCCTACCACTTGACCAGACGTTCACGAGAGGATGCTTTGATTTTTAATTTATTTATTCATTTATTTACTTAGCGTTGGTCTCTATGCTCCCAGCACAACAGCTGTAGGTAAAGCGCTGCGGGTCACATGCATCCCAGCCAGCTCCCTTGATGGTCCTTGTCAAATTTAAGGCACGTTGCCTCAGTGCAGAGCGCTCAGGGGCAAGGGGCTTGCTCCAAGCTCCCAGACCCCGACGACAAGGATGGGAATGGGAGGATCAGGCAGCAACGAATGCCAGGCAAAGGTCAAAGTCAAGCTTTTGGGCACCACCTTCCTCCTGACAGCAGAAAAGCAGGGTCAAAAGTCTGATCTGGGGCATGCATTCCAAAGCCAAATCCGTGTTCTTTCAGCTTAAAAGGGTCCAGTTTCAAACGGAGCCATTTTCATAACTTGAAGCAGTATTCACTTAAAAATCCTGTTTCTATTTTGCATGCATGCACATAATTTATATGAAATCCAGTAGGAATTATGCAAGTTCACTGAGGGATAATTAGGCACCTTAATGAGGAAATGTATAGTTTCTGTAACTGTCATTTATTAAGCTTTTATATGCCACTTCATATTTTGAAAGCCCTTTACAGCCATTAATTAGGATATTTCCACAGCCCCATAGGAGCCAGGTCAATAAAAAGAGTTCTGTTTCTCTTGGAAATGTTGTTACTCAAGTCTTTTATGACCTGGGTGCAAACTCTTAACCTTTGAAGAAACTGGCAGATAGTCTTATAAGCTCATATCAATATGATGATTATATTTAACATCCTAAACAGACTCCTTAGCTGCTTAATACAATTTATGCACATAATTTTCCATACAGTGGATTTTCTTTCCTTTATTATTTGTTTCCTTCCTGTGGATGTATCTCTTAGCTGCCACTTTGAATAACCTCAAGAGATCTCCTAAGCATGCAGGCTGTGACACTGTAAGTTAACTATTTTCAGAACACTGAGAAGGCTATGGGCCTGGAATTATTTCCAAATATTACAAATATTTCAAGTTGTCCAGTACATTCCACACTCATGGAAATTTTGAAGATTATTAGAATAATCAGTGGATTACAGAGAGAAATGATTTACTAGGTAATTAATAGTAATTAATTACTTAATAATTAATGGATAGTTAGTAATTATCCATTAATAATTCCCACTACAGCACTGATGGATACTCTTCTGCTGTACCAGATAATTTAAAGATGCCATTTTTCTTGTTTCTGTTGGGGTTTTTTTTTTGTTTTTTTTGTTTTTTTTTTTTGAGACAGAGTCTCACTCTATCGCCCAGGCTGGAGTGCAGTGGTGGGATCTCAGCTCACTGCAAGCACCGCCTCCCAGGTTCACGCTATTCTCCTGCCTCAGCCTCCCGAGTAGCTGGGACTACAGGCACCTGCCACCATGCCCAACTAATTTTTTGTATTTTTTTTAGTAGAGATGGGGTTTCACCGTGTTAGCCAGGATGGTGTCGATCTCCTGACCTCGTGATCCGCCCGCCTCGGCCTCCCAAAATGCTGGTATTACAGGCATGAGCCACTGCGCCCGGCCTGTTGTTGTTTTTAAGACGGAGTCTCGCTCTTGTTGCCCAGGCTGGAGTACAATGGGGCGATCTCGGCTCACCACAACCTCCACCTTCCAGGTTCAAGCAATTCTCCTGCCTCAGCCTCCTAAGTAACTGTGATTACAGGCACCCACCACTACGTCTGGCTAATTTTTGTATTTTTAGTAGAGATGGGGTTTCGCCATGTTGGCCAGGCTGGTCTGGAACTCCTGACCTCAGGTGATCCACCCTCCTCCGCTTCCCAAAGTGCTGGGATTATAGACTTGAGCCACCGCGCCTGGCCCCCATTTTCTTTTTTGTTCCTCATAATCACCTTGGAGTTAATGTGGGATTGTCACTATATTACAAATAAAGATCTGAGATTTAGAAACACAGTGAGTTTTTTCAAGAATCATATTGATACTAAGCAGTGGTATCAGCACTCAGAGCCAGGAGTGTGTTTTCCAGGTCCACTGCAGTTTTTTCTTTATATGCAGCTCCTTCCCCTTCTAAGATAGCTACAAAAAATAATAATAATAATAAGCCTGTGTTCCCAGAATTCATTCTGCCGCGTCACTCTGAGGATGTGAGGATATCAGTTACAGGAATAACCTGTGGTAGACTGGGCACAGTGGCTCACGCCTGTAATCCCAGCACTTGGGGAGGCCAAGGCAGGTAGATCATGAGGTCAGGAGTTCGAGAGCAGCTTGGCCAACACAGTGAAACCCTGTCTCTACTAAAAATATAAAAAGTTAGCTGGGTGTGGTGGTGGGCACCTGTAATCCCAGTGACTCGGGAAGCTGAGGCAGGAGAATCGCTAGAACCCAGGAGGCAGAAGTTGCAGTGAACCGAGTTCACACCACTGCCCTCCAGCCCTA